>NC_138300.1:37302500-37667500 GCF_965601325.2 Salmo salar
CAAGGTTACCTTCGCATTCTTGGGCAGGGGGACAATGGTGGTCTGCTTGAAACATTTAGGTATTACAGACTCGGTCAGGGAGAGGTTGAAAATGTCAGTGAAGACACTTGCCATTTGGTCCGCGCATGCTCTGAGTACACGCACTGGTAATCCTTGACCTGTTTAAAGGTTTTGCTCACATTGGCAGCGGAAAGCATGATCACACAGTCGTCCGGAATAGCTGTTGCTCTCGTGCATGCTTCAGTGTTGCTTTCCTCAAAGCGAGCATAAAAGGCATTTAGCTTGTCTGGTAGGCTCGCGTCACTGGGCAGCTCGCAGCTGGGTATCCCTTTGTAGTCCGTAATAGTTTGCAAGCCCTGCCACATCCGACGAGCATCAGAGCCAGTGTAGTAGGATTCAATCTCAGTCCTGGATTGACGCTTTCCCTGTTTGGTGGTTCGTCTGAGGACATAGCGGGATTATTTATAAGCGTCCAGATTAGTGTCCCACTCCTTGAAAGCAGCAGCTCTAGTCTTTAGCTCGGTGCGGATGTTGCCTGTAATCCATGGCTTCTGGTTGGGATATGACTGAGGTGGTATACTCCTCAATACCACCAGTGGTGGGTTTGGTGTCGAAATGAGAATGCATATGCAGAAAAGAACCCAATACCTACTGTAAAATATGGTGGTGGATCTTTGATATTATAGGTCTGTTTTGATCTCGAAAAGATAGACAGAGCAGAATGCCCCGTCCTCCTCTCTTCTTCTCTTCTCTCCTCCCCAAACCCCTCTTCTCTTCCCCTCTCCTCCCCAAACCCCTTCTTTCTTCCCATCTCATCCCCAAACCCCTCTTCTCTTCCCCTCTCCTCCCCAAATCCCTCTTCTCTTCCCCTCTCCTCCCCAAACCCCTCTTCTCTTCTTCTCCCCAAACCCCTCCTCTCTTTCCCTCTCCTCCCCAAACCCCTCTTCTCTAACCCTCTCCTCCCCAAATCCCTCTTCTCTTCCCCTCTCCTCCCCAAACCCCTCTTCTCTTCCCCTCTCCTCTCCTCCCCAAACCCCTCTTCTCTTCCTCTCCCCAAACCCCTCCTCTCTTTCCCTCTCCTCCCCAAACCCCTCTTCTCTAACCCTCTCCTCCCCAAACCCCTCTTCTCTTCCTCTCTCCTCCCCAACCCCCTCTTCTCTAACCCTCTCCTCCCCAAACCCCTGAGGCACTGCTGCTCATTGTTCGCATATCTCAGTTAGGCCAACAGGAGGCTGTCCCTTCTCCCTCACTGCCAGGTGGCTCACAGAGATACAAGGCCAGTAGAGCAGTCCCCCCTGTTCAAACAGCTGGCTATCTGTTCCCCTGCAGAACTACTTTCCTCAGAATTTTCTGCTCTGAAGAAATGCTCTGTGCTAAATGTGGCTTGTCAGGCTATGGGTGGAGTTATAGGCTATGGGTGCAGTTATAGGTAGCACTTTCTATCTTAGTAAGATATCCACCTGCACCACTAACTAGGCTCTAGAGATTTTGTGTGGACCCCAAATGGCACCCTATATGGCACCCTATTCCCTATATACTGTAGTGCACTACTTTTGGTTAAAATGAGTGCACTATATAGAGAATAGGGTGCCGTTTGGGATACATACTTAGAATGGAAGTCTAGGTGTTAGATGGCTGCTCTGTAACCTCTCACACTGGCCTCTCGCTGCCCTTGACCTGTGCATGCGTTGTTTAGCACAGCTGTAATGTAGTCCACTATGGACTTTATAGAAGTAGGACACCACAGCACAGCAACAGCTTCATAAATCTATCTTACACCACAGGTCATTCAGATGACACCCTGTACTCTACTGTACTGTGCAGCGCAACGCAGATGGCTTTCACTGTGTGGACATTTTGTACTGTATTTAACATAACTGCTGTGTTACAAAGGTGAAGTGCAGTGAATTATGTTTTCCTTTCTTTATGTGATAATGCATGTTTGCGGTGGACAATGCACTTACAGTATATCATAAAAAACGTATAAATATAGCATTTATTAATAGCCCACGGTCTAGTTCTGTGTCTGTACATAGTGGGATTACACAAATCCCTGGAGAAGTCTGCTATTGTCTCATCTGCACAATGCCAGTTAGGGGAGGAAGTGTTCTATATGTAGACCTGCTGCATTAGTAACCTGGGCTACGTCCCAAATGGCACCCTATTCCCTATATAGTGCACTACTTATGACCAGAGTCCAATGGCACTCTATTCCCTATGGGCCCTGTTCAAAAGTAGTGCACTAAATTGGGAATAGAGTGCCATTTGGTACTTAATCAGGATCTTGATGTGGCTCTGAAGAATCTGCCCAGCCACCGACCGTCCGCATGCCTTGAATTCCTGCAGGAGCTGCTTTTTCCTTTTTCCTTTTGATTCTGTTTTCCAACTCTGTGACTGATATCAACCGTTAGATCCTACCATACCAGATTTGACAATCCATGAATAAGTTATGTTTAATTGCATCCATCTCCCAGCATTGCGGAGTTGGTGGTTTGCAGCTTTGCAGTTTTTGATAAAAGTTCATTAGGGGTTGAATCTGGGTGGTGCAACAGAGTGTTGCAGAATCAGATACTGTGTTCAATTGGTGTTTTAGTGTATGTTTGGCCCAAATGGCACCCTATTGCCTATTTAGTGCACTACATTTAACCAGGGCCCATAGAGAATAGAGTGCCATAGGACTCTGGTCAAACGTAGTGCAGTATATAGGGAATAGGGTGCTATTTGAGACGTATCCACAGTAACTCCCAACTAACCACCAACACTAGCCCTCACATACCTTCTCCCTGAGATCTCATAACTTGAATGAATACTTCCTTGTACTCCCGGTGGAGTTTGAACCCGACACCAGGAAAACCCATCCTCCTCAGCTGCATCACTATGTGGTGAGCTTATGCATGTCAATGCTGGAGGAACATGCCAACTTACAGAAAAGCACAAGAATAAAGAGTAGGTTGACTTGGGCTGCTGCTAAGGAAGAAAAGCATCAGTGGTCAGTGTAATCTTGGTCCTAGAGTACTTCTTCTGCAAGGTTATTCAGAACATGTTTATAGGATCATTTGATGCGTATTTGGCACAGCAGTTAGACATATAAAACAAACCAACATCCACCCTGTCAGACCCACACATACAGTGAAGCTGTTAGACTCTCTCCTTGTCTCTGTACCTGTTTAGAGCAGGGTCTGGTCTCTCTCTCCTCATCTCTGTACCTGTTTAGAGCAGGGTCTGGTCTCTCTCTCCTCGTCTCTGTACCTGTTTAGAGCAGGGTCTGGTCTCTCTCCTTGTCTCTGTACCTGTTTAGAGCAGGGTCTGATATCTCTCTCCTCTTCTCTGTACCTGTTTAGAGCAGGGCCTGGTCTCTCTCCTTGTCTCTGTACCTGTTTAGAGCAGGGTCTGGTCTCTCTCCTTGTCTCTGTACCTGTTTAGAGCAGGGTCTGGTCTCTCTCCTTGTCTCTGTACCTGTTTAGAGCAGGGTCTGGTCTCTCTCCTTGTCTCTGTACCTGTTTAGAGCAGGGTCTGGTCTCTCTCTCCTTGTCTCTGTACCTGTTTAGAGCAGGGTCTGGTCTCTCTCCTCGTCTCTGTACCTGTTTAGAGCAGGGTCTGGTCTCTCTCCTTGTCTCTGTACCTGTTTAGAGCAGGGTCTGGTCTCTCTCCTTGTCTCTGTACCTGTTTAGAGCAGGGTCTGGTCTCTCCCTCCTCTTCTCTGTACCTGTTTAGAGCAGGGCCTGGTCTCTCCCTCCTCTTCTCTGTACCTGTTTAGAGCAGGGGCTGGTCTCTCTCCTTGTCTCTGTACCTGTTTAGAGCAGGGTCTGGTCTCTCTCTCCTTGTCTCTGTACCTGTTTAGAGCAGGGCCTGGTCTCTCCCTCCTCTTCTCTGTACCTGTTTAGAGCAGGGTCTGGTCTCTCTCTCCTTGTCTCTGTACCTGTTTAGAGCAGGGTCTGGTCTCTCTCTCCTTGTCTCTGTACCTGTTTAGAGCAGGGTCTGGTCTCTCCCTCCTCTTCTCTGTACCTGTTTAGAGCAGGGTCTGGTCTCTCTCCTTGTCTCTGTACCTGTTTAGAGCAGGGTCTGGTCTCTCTCTCCTTGTCTCTGTACCTGTTTAGAGCAGGGCCTGGTCTCTCCCCCCTCGTCTCTGTACCTGTTTAGAGCAGGGTCTGGTCTCTCCCCCCTCGTCTCTGTACCTGTTTAGAGCAGGGTCTGGTCTCGCTGACCGACTCAAACGTGTCCATTCTGCCTGTACAGTGGATGATTTGGCTGGACGTTGCCTTAGTTTGTGTTTGTGTGTGTGTGTGTTCACAGGGCTGCTGCCTGCTTCAGTAGCATTGCGAGGGAGAGACCGTTGAGGGGTTCTGCTTCCTGTCTGATAAGACTTGATCCCAGCTCAGCAAATACAGCTGGGGGGCACTGACTGACTGCATGGCTTCTGGCTCTTGACAGGAGTGTGTGTGTGTGTGCATTAGTGTGTACGTGCACATGTAAGTGTTTACTCTGCCTCCTGATTGCATTCAGTTTGAATTTGAGCGTTCTATACACAAACTATTTTCAACTAAAAAAGCACTGATTGGCATGTTGTGGAGCCAGATGCCATGTCATTGGGCCATGTGACAGGTGCAGCATTCTTTGGTTATAGACAGACTCACATTCCTGTTTAAACTGAATGCCATCAGAATAAGGAAAAAAGATAGCTTCTTTGCATGAATGGCATCAGGGAAGAATGTCATATGTTCTACAGCTAAGTCACCGGTGCAGGTTTCTGTCTGTCTGTCTGAGAGGGTAGAATATAGTCTGGTCCCTGGCAGCTGATCTGAGACAACCATACCAGACCATACCAGACAGGGCTTCAAGGCTTGTTTGTGTCACACTCCATTATCATTGGAATACTAATGCTAGCACCGTGCCTGTTATGCTGTCTAGTCTGGAGGAGACACTACTCTCACACACACACACAAATCAAATCAAAATGTACTGGTCACATGCGCCAAATACAACAGGTATACAAATACAACCTTATAGTGAAATGCTTACTTGCGAGCCCCTAACCAACAATGCAGTTAAAAAAAATATGGATAAGAATAAGAGATAAAAGTAACAAGTAGTTAAAGAGCAGCAGTAAAATAACAGTAGCGAGACTATATTAGAGGTCGACCGATTATGATTTTTCAACGCCGTTACCGATTATTGGAGGACCAAAAAAAGCCGATACCGATTAATCGGCCAATTTTTTTATTTATTTATTTGTAATAATGACAATTACAACAATACTGAATGAACACTTATTTTAACTTAATATAATACATCAATAAAATCAATTTAGCCTCAAATAAATAATGAAACATGTTCAATTTGGTTTAAATAATGCAAAAACTAAGTTTTGGAGAAGAAAGTAAAAGTGCAATAAGTGCCATGTAAAAAAGCTAACATTTAAGTTCCTTGCTCAGAACATGAGAACATATGAAAGCTGGTGGTTCCTTTTAACATGAGTCTTCAATATTCCCAGGTAAGAAGTTTTAGGTTGTAGTTATTCTAGGAATTATAGGACTATTTCTCTCTATACGATTTGTATTTCATATACCTTTGACTATTGGATGTTCTTATAGGCACTTTAGTATTGCCAGTGTAACAGTATAGCTTCCGTTCCTCTCCTCGCTCCTACCTGCGCTCGAACCAGGAACACATCGACTACAGCCACCCTCGAATCAGCGTTACCCATGCAGAGCAAGGGGAACAACTACTCCAAGTCTCAGAGCGAGTGACGTTTGAAACGCTATTAGCGCGCACCCCGCTAACAAGCTAGCCATTTCACATCGGTTACACCAGCCTAATCTCGGGAGTTGATAGGCTTAAAGTCATAAACAGCACAATGCTTGAAGCATTGCGAAGAGCTGCTGGCAAACGCACGAAAGTGCTGTTTGAATGAATGCTTACGAGCCTGCTGGTGCCTACCATCGCTCAGTCAGACTGCTCTATCAAATCATAGACTTAATTATAACATAATAACACACAGAAATACGAGCCTTTGGTCATTAAAATGGTCGAATCCGGAAACTAATTTCGAAAACAAAACATTTATTCTTTCAGTGAAATACGGAAACGTTCCGTATTTTATCTAACGGGTGGCATCCCTAAGTCTAAATATTGCTGTTACATTGTACAACCTTCAATGTTATGTCATAATTAATTACGGCCTTTGTTAGGAATAAATGGACTTCACACAGTTCGCAATGAGCCAGGCGGCCCAAACTGCTGCGTATACCCTGACTGCTTGCACGGAACGCAAGAGAAGTGACACAATTTCCCTAGTTAAAAGAAATTCATGTTAGCAGGCAATATTAACTAAATATGCTGGTTTAAAAATATATACTTGTGTATTGATTTTAAAGAAAGGCATTGATGTTTATGGTTAGGTACATTGGTGCAACGACAGTGCTTTTTTCGCAAATGCGCTTGTTAAATCATCACCCGTTTGTCGAAGTAGGCTGTGATTCAATGACAAATTAACAGGCACCGCATCGATTATATGTAACGCAGGACACGCTAGATAAACTAGTAATATCATCAACCATGTGTAGTTAACTAGTGATTATGTTAAGATTGATTGTTTTTTATAAGATAACTTTAAGGCTAGCTAGCAACTTACCTTGGCTTCTTGCTGCCCTCGCGTAACAGGTAGTCAGCCCGCCACGCAGGCTCCTCGTGGAGTGCAATGTAAGACAGGTGGTTAGAGCATTGGACGTGTAACCGGAAGGTTGCAAAAACGAATCCCCGAGCTGACAATGTAAAAATCTGTCGTTCTGCCCCTGAACAAGGCAGTTAACCCACCGTTCCTAGGCCGTCATTGAAAATAAGAATGTGTTCTTAACTGACTTGCCTAGTTAAATAAAGGTGTAAAAAAAAAAATCGGTGTCCAAAAATAACGATACCGATTGTTATGAAAACTTGAAATCGGCCCTAAATAATCGGCCATTCCGATTAATCGGTCGACTTCTAGACTATATACAGGGGGGTACCAGTACAAAGTCAATGTGCGGGGGCACCGGTTAGTTGAGGTAATATGTACATGTAGGTAGAGTTATTAAAGTGACTATGCATAGATGATAACAACAGAGAGTAGCAGCGGTGTAAAAGATGGGGAGGGGGAGGGTGGGGCAATGCAAATATTCTGGGTAGCCATTTGATTAGGTGTTCAGGAGTCTTATGGCTTGGGGGTAGAAGCTGTTTAGAAGCCTCTTGGACCTAGCCTTGGCACTCTGGTACCGCTTGCCGTGCGGTAGCAGAGAGAACAGTCTTTGACTAGGGTGGCTGGAGTCTTTGATCATTTTTAGGGCCTTCCTGGCCCCAGTGATGTACTGGGCCATTCACACTACCCTCTGTAGTGCCTTGCTTCAGGAGGCTGAGCAGTTGCCATACCAGGCAGTGATGCAACCAGTCAGGATGCTCTCGATGGTGCAGCTGTAGAACCTTTTGAGGATCTGAGGACCCATGACATATCTTTTCAGTCTCCTAAGGGGGAATAGGTTTTGTCGTGCCCTCTTCACGACTGTCTTGGTGTGCTTGGACCATGTTAGTTTGTTGGTGATGTGGACACCAAGGAACTTAAAGCTCTCAGTGTGCTCCACTACAGCCCAGTCGATGAGAATGGGGGCTGCGCGGTCCTCTTTTTCCTGTAGTCCACACCTTTGTCTCACACGTCACTGTGAGCCATTAAAGTCCATGTCATGTGCGATGGGTGGATGCGACATGCTGGTTCCACTGCCATGGCTGGGCCTGGAGAGTCTCTGTCAGGTCTTAGCTGGTGTGAGTGCTGTCTAGTGCCTACAGGTTCTAGACCAGGTGAAAGCTTCAGGCACTGCATTGGCTCAGGCTACAGGTTCTTTGATTATTGGAATGTTCCTGTCTGTCATTGCCTGTTGTGTGGCTTTTTAGTGAGGTATCTCAACCTAGATTGAAAATATAACTCTATTTTAAAATCTCTAATAGTTAAACCAAGACCGAGACAGCCGTGGCCAGGTCGCAGTTGCAAATGAGAACTTGTTCTCAACTAGCCTACCTGGTTAAATAAAGGTGAAATAATAATTAAAAAAAAACAGTAGGCTACTTTGTCTGGGTAGGATGGATCGATTGATATCTTGGTAGGTCAGGCCATCCTCCTAGCCCACTGATGCATGCACAACTGGCAGTAAAAGTAGGGCAAAGTAGGGGGAGAGGGAGGGACCTCTCAGTCTCATTCCTGGAGGGGGGCTATTCTCTGTTCTCCTCGTTCCCCTGGGGGTTGTTATCAGTGTAATGCAGCCCCATCACAACCTGTTAACAACTCCCCTGTGGTAATACGCTCCATTAGGCACTGGCTCAAAGCTAGAGCCTTCGAACCAATACTGTTCGTACTATGGGGAAAATCCTTACCCACTGGGCACAGACGTCAGGTCAACATCTAGATTTGATTTACATTTGGTTGAGTTTTCAAGTAACGTGACTTCAACGTGAAATCAACCAAAAATATCACCATGTTTTAGGTAAAACGTTAGGTGAAAAAAAATGTGTTGATTGGATTTGGGGAAAAAAAAAAATCTGTTTTCAGCGTTGATTCAACGTCATCACATTGCTTTTTTTGGTTGAAATTATGTGGAAACATTATTGTTTTTGCCCAGTGGCTACTATTGAGGGCCTGGTTTCCCAAAAGCATAATGATGAACTTAGCCTTAAGATACATTTGGGAAACCGGCTCCTGGTCAGTCATGCATTGATGTCAATGGGAGACATAGTGAAAATTTGAAGTTAGGATTTTCCCCTTATGAGAGTAGCTATTGACTTGCAGTAATGCTTTAGGCAACCAACGTTGCACTGTTTGTCATTGTGTTTTTCGGCCAGGCTTCTGGCCAGAGACAAATTGCTATAGCTACTTCCTGAAGTGAATTGAAATCATGTGAATCAAGGACGCATACCTGGCTCTCAGCCAGTTACACATAATGGCAATGTGAGAGAGACTGACTCTTACCCCAGTCGACTGACTCCTACCCCGAGACCAAGTCAAGACCGAGAACAGGAGGGGGTGAGGGGTTCGAGACCAAGTCAAGACCGAGAACGGGAGGGGGTGAGGGGTACGAGACCAAGTCAAGACCGAGAACGGGAGGGGGTGAGGGGTTCGAGACCAAGTCAAGACCGAGAACGGGAGGGGGTGAGGGGTACGAGACCAAGTCAAGACCGAGAACGGGAGGGGGTGAGGGGTTCGAGACCAAGTCAAGACCGAGAACGGGAGGGGGTGAGGGGTCCGAGACCAAGTCAAGACCGAGAACGGGAGGGGGTGAGGGGTACGAGACCAAGTCAAGACCAAGAACGGGAGGGGGTGAGGGGTAGGAGACCAAGTCAAGACCGAGAACGGGAGGGGGTGAGGGGTCCGAGACCAAGTCAAGACCGAGAACGGGAGGGGGTGAGGGGTTCGAGACCAAGTCAAGACCGAGAACGGGAGGGGGTGAGGGGTTCGAGACCAAGTCAAGACCGAGAACAGGAGGGGTGGGGGTCCGGACCAATTCGCCTTGCTGTGTCAAATTGCCACCATAATAAAAGTTCAAAATGTCCAGTATTTCTGTGTTCAAATTTCAGAAGAACATAGACATTCATAATGGTGAAAATATGCATGATGAGGGCGAATAGAGCCAGTCTACAAATGATCACTAACCTGAACAGGTCTATAATAGATACAAATAGAAAATATGTTCCAACTTCCCCTGGTCTCCCCTTACTAATAGTGCTCAACTTTCAAACAATTTCCATCACTCTTCCCTACCAGCGAATCAAGGAAATTCTGACCAGCACGACAAAGTAACGAAGGGACAGTAATGTTACGAGTAATGTAGGAAGTCCAGGTTTCTATAGGCGATAAGATATTACTTAGTCATGAAAGGAGTGTGGATATAGCAAACGCGGTTTTATGCGCTGACTGAATGGGAGCTGATAATTCCACGTTTTTATACTCCGCTGGTCTCGGAAAGAAATTACAAGTCCTCATTGTCCAAGACCGAGTAAAATGGAGTAAATTGGATCCAACACGACACAAGACCAAGACACTCAATATGTGGTCTTGAGACCGGACTCGAGTACCACAACACTGTCCTACCGTACAAAAGAAAATGTCATTTCTTACTTCCCCGCAATCTCTATCTGTCTCCAACACGAGGCACTGCATGCTTTTTTCTCTCATATAGCCTTTCCTATGATCTTGTGCACATACAGCTGTAGGAGACTGGGTCAAATTAGGATCCTACAGCTGTAGAGGGCACTAGTTTTAGAATCTTCTCGCTCTGTCTCTGTCTCTGTCTGTCTTTCTCTCTCTCTTGCCCTCTACTTGTAACCTGACACTCTCTCTACTTGTAACCTGACACTCTCCGTCTCACTGGGAGAAAAGGGATATTGACCCACCCCGTTCAGTTTGAGGAACTGTTTTGTTTTCAGTTTGCTGGAGTCATGCGATGATTTCCAAGAAACTAAATGAAAAATGCTTGTCCATGATCCATGTGACATTGAAGTCAACGACAAGGTTCAGACTGATCTGCACAGCAAAACATCATCATACAGTGCATTCGGAAAGTATTCAGACCCCTTAGCTTTTTCCACATTTTGTTACGTTACAGCTTTATTCTAAAATGGATGACGTTGTTTTCATCAATCTACACACAATACCCCACAATGACAAAGCAAAAACAGGTTTTTAGAAAAAGTTTAGCAAATTTATAAAACATTTAAAACTGAAATATCACATTTACATAAGTATTCAGACCCTTTACTGAGTACTTTGTTGAAGCACCTTTGGCAGCGATTACAGCCTTAATTCTTCTTGGGTATGACGCTACAAGCTTGGCAACACCTGTATTTGGGGAGTTTCTCTGATTCTTCTCTGCAGATCCTCTCAAGCTCTGACAGGTTGGATGGGGAGTGTTGCTGCACAGCTATTTTCAGGTCTCTCCAGAGAGATGATCGATCAGGTTCAAGTCCGTGCTCTGGCTGGGCCACTCAAGGACATTCAGAGACTTGCCCCGAAGCCACTTCTGCGTCGCCTTGGCAGTGTACTTAGGGTTGTTGTCCTGTTGGAAGGTGAACCTTTGACCCAGTCTGAGGTTCTGAGCGCTCTGGAGCAGGTTTTCATCAAGAATTTCTATGTACTTTGCTCCATCTATCTTTCCCTTAATCCTGACTAGTCTCACTAGTTTCGCATTGTCATTATGGGGTATTGTGTGTAGATTGATGAGATTTTTTATTTATTTTAATACATTTTAGAATAAAGCTGTAACGTAACAAAATGTGGAAAAAGTGAATGGGTCTGAATACTTTCCGAATGCACTGTATAATAGGCCTGATTTCTAACTTGAGATCTGTGCACATATCTAGTTTTTGCACAAATCATCCATTGACATCAATACATGATTTAGGTGATCATCAGAGTTAAGTGCACACATCTATGTACGTATACAGATCTTCAGATAGTCCCGAAGACCACAGAATGTTGAAAGATGACCATCTGTAAATTAGCAACATATTTAGCAGCTTCATATGAATGGTGTCATTGAATGTACAGTATATGGAATAGGAAGGCAGGCAGTTTTCCTATACAGCTCTTTATTCTGCATGTGAGCATCTTGTCCACACTGACTCTCACATACAGTATTCCAGGTTTAGCACGGTGCACAGAAATAGCTGTATAAAATAACTGTAAATAGTCTGTATTTTTTGTCTCTTTTATTCATGACTATTTTGTTTTTCCCATGTTGCTTAACTGAATATCAATGAGTATCATAATACACTGTGTACAAAACATTAGGAACACCTGCTCTTTCCATGACATAGACTGACCAGGTGAATCCAGGTGAAGCTATGATCCCTTATTGATGTCACTGTTTAAATCCACTTCAATCAGTGTAGATGAAGAGGAGGAGACAGGTTAAAGAAGGACTTTTAAGCCTTGAGACAATTGAGACATGGATTGTGTATGTGTGCCATTCAGAGGGTCAACGGGCAAGACAAAAGATTGAAGTGCCTTTGAACGGGGTATGGTAGAAGGTGCCATGCGCACTGGTTTGAGTGTGTCAAGAACTGCAAACATGCTGGGTTTTTCACACTCAAATGTTTCCTGTGTGTATCAAGAATGTTCCACAACCCAAAGGACATCCAGCCAACTTGACACAACTGTGGGAAGCATTGGAGTCAACATGGGCCAGCGCCCTTGTGGAACGCGTTCGACACCATGTAGAGACCATGCCCCAACTAATTGAGGCTGTTCTGAGGGCAAACGGTGTGCAACTCAATATTAGGAAGGTGTTCCTAATGTTTTGTACACTCCATGTACTGTGCATATGTTTGAGTGCATGCACTGCAGTGTAAATAGCATCAAACTTTGTCCTTTGTGTGAATGTTTGTGTGAGTTGTAAGCAGGGCTAGAGGTGAGTGCCGTGAGTAATTCTGCAGTATTTTAGGGTGCAGTCAGTCAGGTGGCTTCCAAGAAGAGAGAAGTCATGCTGGCCTGTTATGAGAACAACAGTTCCTTCCTCTTACCCTCCCAACAGAGAGGGGGGGGGGGGCAGAAAGAGAGAGGGGAGGGATAGAGAAGGTAAGGAGAGAGAGAGAGAGAGAGAGAGAGAGAGATGGAGGGTGGGGGAGAGGTATATAGAGAGAGAGGGGGGACAGAGAGACAGACGGAGAGAAAGAGAGCGAGCGTCCATCCTCTGCTCTAAAGTCCACTCTGGGGGAGGAGGATGGGTGGCATTCCAGTCAGTGAGGTCAGCCTGTTTTGTTATTCTCTACCCCTCCCTCCCCTTTTTACTTCTGTCTTCTGTTAGCAGTGATATAGAATCAGTCAGGTGGTAGGCCTAGTGAGAATCTCTCTTTCCACAGTGGCATGATAGGGAATGGTATCATGCATCCCCACCAACCCCCATCCTTTCCCCAGAGTGCTACTGATGATGCCATGATTAGATCATCCTCATTCTCATTCCAGACTTTTCACATTCCCTCCAAATAAGGAAAGAATGTTCCAGTGCCAACTGTTTTAAAGTCTTAACTAGGGTCTACCACACTAATATTTACTTCCTCATTCAGGTGTAGCCTGTAAAAGAAAATATACTTTAGGACCAGAAAATATGTTATTCCTATGCCTGGAGTAGCTGTGCAATTAGTGCATACTGTGCACTGTCTGTTGTGTTGTAGCCTGACCACCAGAGACTTTGTGAGCTGCACATTTGACCTGTGTCCCAGTGTGGAATCAGATCTGAAGTATTATACAGTGCATTCGGGAAAGTATTCAGACCCCTTGACTTTTTCCACATTTTGTTACGTTACAGCCGTATTCTAAAATGTATTCGATAGTTTTTTACCCTCATCAATCTACACACAATAGCGCATTATGACAAAGCAAAAACAGGTTTTTAGAAATTTTTGCAAATGTATTAAAAATAAAAAACTATCACATTTACATAAGTATTCAGACCCTTTACTCAGTACATTGTTGAAGCACCTTTGGCAGCGATTACAGCCTTGATTCTTCTTGGGTATGACGCTACAGGTTTGGCACACCTATATTTGGGGAGTTTCTCTGATTCTTCTCTGCAGATCCTCTCAAGCTCTGACAGGTTGGATGTGGAGCATCGCTGCACAGCTATTTTCAGTTATCTCCAGAGATGTTAGATCAGGTTCAAATCCGGGATCTGGCTGGGCCACTCAACGACATTCAGAGACTTGTCTCGAAGCCTTGGCTGTGTGGTTAGAGTCGGAAGGTAAACCCTCGCCCCAGTCTGAGGTCTTGAGCACTCTGGAGCAGGTTTTCATCAAGGATCTCTCTGTACTTTGCTCTGTTCATCTTTCCCTTGATCCTGACTAGTCTCCCAGTCCCTGCCACTGACAAACATCCCCACAGTATGATGCTGCCACCACCATGCTTCACCATAGAAGATGGTGCCAGGTTTCCTCCAGAAGTGACACTTGGTATTCAGGCCAAATAATTCAATCTTGGTTTCATCAGACCAGATAATCTTGTTTCTTATGGTCTGAATCCTTTAGGTGCCTTTTCGCAAACTCCAAGCGGGCTGTCATGTGCCTTTTTACTGAGGAGTGGCTTCTGTCTGGCCACTCTACCATAAAGGCCTGATTGGTGGAGTGCTGCAGAGATGGTTGTCCTTCTGGAAGGTTCTCCCATCTCCATAGAGGAACTCTGGAGTTTTGTCAGAGTGACCATTGGGTTCTTGTTCACCTCCCTGACCAAGGCCCTTCTCCCCCGGTTGCTCAGTTTGGCCAGCTCTAGGAAGAGTCTTGTTGGTTCCAAACTTCTTCCATTTAAGAATGATGAGGCCACTGTGTTCTTGGGGACCTTCAATGCTGCAGACATTTTTTGGTACCCTTCATCAGATCTGTGCCATGACACAATCCTGTCTCGGAGGTCTGCGGAAAATTCCTTTGACCTCATGGCTTGGTTTTTGCTCTGACATGCACTGTCAACTGTGGGACCTTATATAGACAGGTGTGTGCCTTTCCAAATCATTTCCAATCAGTTGAATTTACCACAGGTGGACTCCAATCAAGTTGTAGAAACATCTCAAGGATGATTAATGAAAACAAGTGCATGCTCATCTGCCACGCTGATCCTCAATACGGGGGCGCCTCAGCGGTGCGTGCTCAGTTCCTTCCTGTACTCCCTGTTCACCCATGACTGCATGGCCAAGCACGACTCCAACACCATCATTAAGTTTGGAGACGACACAACAGTGGTAGGCCTGATCACAAACAACGATGAGACAGCCGATAGGGAGGAGGTCAGAGACCTGGCAGTGTTGTGCCAGGATAACAACCTCTCCCTCAACGTGATCAAGACAAAGGAGATGATTGTGGACTACAGGAAAAGAAGGACCAAGCACACCCCCATTCTCATCGACAGGGCTGTAGTGGAGCAGGTTGAGAGCCTCAAGTTCCTTGGTGTGCACATCACCAATGAACTATCATGGTCCAAACACCCCAATACCGTTGTGAAGAGGGCACGGCAACACCTATTCCCCCTCACAAGACTGAAAAGATTTAGCATGGGTCCTCAGATCCTCAAAAAGTTATACAGCTGCACCATCGAGAACATCCTGAATGGTTGCATCACTGCCTGTTATGGCAACTGCTCGGCCTCCGGAAGCACGGCACTACAGAGGGTAGTGCGTATGGCCCAGTACATCACTGCCATCCAGGACCTCTATACCAGGCGGTGTCAGAGGAAGGCCCTTAAAATTTCCAAAGAGTCCAGCCACCCTAGTCATAGACTGTACTCTCTGCTACCGCACGGCAAGCGGTACCGGAGCGCCAAGTCTTGGTCCAAAAGGCTTCTTAACAGCTTCTACCCTCAAGCCATAAGTCATAAGTCTCCCAATCAACTCGGGGCTCTATGCATTCTCTGGAAAATAATGCAACTCCTTGGAAGTTCATTATTTTCCATAGAACGCATAGCACCTCGTTGATTGTCTCTTACATATCTTTGAACAGGTTCTTCTTGAACTTGTACATGGACTCTAGCTTTGCATATAATCACTTTAATGAGTTTGGGTTTTCTCTAAACTATTAATTGCATGTGCGTCATCAAATCTGCATGATTCATCTTGTTGGTGCACTGTGCTTCTGTTTGTTTCACTGTTTCACCCTTACAGAAGGTCCTTTAAAACATACTTTACTGTTTCACTGTTTCACCCTTACAGAAGGTCCTTTAAAACATACTTTACTGTTTCACTGTTTCACCCTTACAGAAGGTCCTTTAAAACATTCTTTACTGTTTCACCCTTACAAAAGGTCCTTTAAAACATACTTTACTGTTTCACTGTTTCACCCTTACAAAAGGTCCTTTAAAACATACTTTACTGTTTCACCCTTACAAAAGGTCCTTTAAAACATACTTTACTGTTTCACTGTTTCACCCTTACAAAAGGTCCTTTAAAACATACTTTACTGTTTCACTGTTTCACCCTTACAAAAGGTCCTTTAAAACATACTTTACTGTTTCACCCTTACAAAAGGTCCTTTAAAACATACTTTACTGTTTCACTCTCTTTACAAATGTCTTTTCTCTTGTGCCATATACTATCATAAAAAGTAGCATCATATAAGACAATGTTCTTGTGCTAACAATTTACAGTAACTTTACGTTTTATTTTTACAACTAAATGAGTTACGGCCCAGTTAGTACTGTATATAGTCATGTTGATCGGACGTTCAGCGTTTGACAGATAACAGAAAGAACACTGAGTATGCATGTTATATGATAGATAAGAGACTGAAAACAATGTGTGTGTGTGTAGTTGTCATCCTCAGAATGCCCATATTCCATTCCAATAGGACAAATGATGTGTCATCAACAATGGCCCCACCTCAGCCTGCTGGCAGTGGATGTATGCCAATTGGCACCCTATTCCCTATATTGTGCACTACTTCTGACCAGAGCCCTAAGGGCTCTGTAGTACACTACATAGGGAATATGGTATCATTTGGGATGCTGTCAGTGTCTCATCTCTGCAGTTTCATGCTCTTAGTCCTCTCCATTAGTACAATACAAACAGGGACTTAAGGTGTTTTTGTGTTTTGTTTGCTTTTGAGACTCAAACCCCTTCCGTCCATAGGCAACGTGACATACACCTTACCTCCACCTCTTTTGTTGTTGTCATTTGCAACGTAGATGTCAGTCATTCTTAATCAAATACTCTGAAGGTACACAGGCCCCTGGGCTATTTGGCTGAGAATTGCTAGTTCTGTAGTAGCCTATCATTTGAATTGCATAATGATGTTCTACTAGAAGGAAGTCCTTGTCTGTTTCCCAAATGGCATCCTATTCCCTATATGGTGCACTACTTTTGACCAAGGCGCATAGGGCTCTGGAATGGAATCGTTAATAGGGCTTAAATCCTAAATGCAACAGGAAGGACATGCATTATAAAGAAGCATCATCTTTTTACAAGTCACCCACCCTGTATTCCCCTCATGCATGTTCCCTGGAAGTATTGATTTACACTGCATGTCCTCTTGTTCCAGCTCTGGCAGTCAGGAATGTCTTGTGGTAAATAGAGGAAAGGTGACACTCCTCTCTGCCAGCTACCTTGAAGGGATTACACACATCAGATGAACTTTGAACATGATGTACACAATTGTTTTGCCACAGAATGAAACAGCACAGCAGGAAATGGAAGGAGCATTAGATACTTAGTGTATCTGTTAGTGGAACCACCTCATTCTGATGAGACTTATACTTTGGAATATTGTTCTTTCATAAGACATGTACAGTACATCCAGAAAGTATTCAGACCCCTTGACATTTTGTTACGTTACAGCCTTATTCTAAAGTGGATGAAATCGTTTTTTTCCCTCATCAATCTACACACAATACCCCATAATGACGAAGCAAAAACAGGTTTTTAGAAATGCTTGCACATTTATATGTGCAAGCAGAGATGTTCGATTCGGGTTCAAGTCAGAGGAAGGCCCCAAAAATTGTCAGAGACTCCAGTCACCCAAGTTATAGACAGTTTTTTCTGCTGCCGCACGGCAAGCGGTACCGGAGCGCCAAGTCTAGGACCAAAACGCTCCTTAACAACTTCTACCCCGAAGCCATAAGACTGCTAAACAATTAATCAAATGCCCACCAGACTATTTACATTGACATCCCCCCTCTCTCTGTTTGTTTTGCACACTGCTGCTACTTGCTGTTTATTATCTATGCATAATCACTTTCAAGTTCCTTGGTGTCCACATCAGGCCCCCATTAACATCGACGGGGCTGTAGTGGAGCGGGTCGAGAGTTTCAAGTTCCTTGGTGTCCACATCACCAACAAACTATCATGGTCCAAACACACCAAGACAGTCGTGAAGAGGGCACGACAACACCTATTCTCCCTCGGGAGACTGAAAAGATTTGGTATGGGTCCCCATATCCTCAAAAAGTTATACAGCTGCACCATCAAAAGCATCCTGACTGGTTGCATCACTGCCTGGTATGGCAACTGCTCGGCATCCGACCGTAAGGTACTACAGAGGGTAGTGCTCCGGCCCAGTACATCACTGGGGCCAAGCTTCCTGACATCCAGGACCTATATACTAGGCGTGTCAGAGGAAGGCACTAAAAATTGTCAAAGACTCCAGTCACCCAAGTCATAGACTGTGCTCTCTGCTACTGCACGGCAAGCGGTACTGGAGTGTCAAGACTAGGTCCAAAAGACTCCTTAACAGCTTCTACCCCCAAGCCATAAGACTGCTGAACAATTAATCAAATGGCCACCCGGACAATTTACATTGACCCCCACTTTTGTTTTTACACTGCTGCTACTCGCTGTTTATTATCTATGCATAGTCACTTTACCCCTACCTCCATGTACAAACCTGTACCCCCGTACATTGACTCTGTACCGGTACCCCCTGTTCTTTTATTTTGTTACTTTTTATCATTTTTTACTTATTTGTTTATTTGGGAAATATTTTCTTAACTCTTTCTTGAACTGCACTGTTGGTTAAGGGCTTGTAAGTAAGCGTTTCATGGTAAGGTCTAAACTTGTTGTATTTGGCGGATGTGACAAATAAAGTTTCATTTGATTTGAAGTCCGGGCCCTGGCTGGGCCACTCAAGGATATTCAGAGACTTGTCCCGAAGCCACTCCTGTGTTGTCTTGGCTGTTTGCTTAGGGTCGTTGTCCTGTTGGAAGGTGAACCTTCGCCCCAGTCTGAGGTCCTGAGGGACCTTATATAGACAGGTGTGTGCCTTTCCAAATCATGTCCAATCAATTGAATTTACCACAGGTGGACTCGAAGTTGTAGAAACATGTCAAGGATGATCAATGGAAACAGGATGCACCTGAGCTCAATTTCATGTCTCATAGCAAAGGGTCTGAATACTTATGTAAATGAAGTATTTCAGTTTTTGTCTAAAAACCTGTTTTTGCATTGTCATTATGGGGTAGTGTGTGTTGATTGAGGAGGATTTTCTATTGTTGATTTAATCCATTTTAGAATTCGGCTGTAAAGTAACCAAATGTGGAAACAGTCAAGGGGTCTGAATACTTTCTGAATGCTCTGTATGTGCATGGTGGTCTTGTCTCAGTTAGCATTCAAACTGGTGAGAATGTCCTGTCTGCTCTGCTTTAGATATGAACTCAACAGTACTTCCTTTTACACAATAACTGAAAGTTATATTTTGTCATAATACTGACAGAATTGTGTAGTTCAGCAAAATAGTCCAATCAAGCTATTAAGAAATAGGTCATATTTATTGCCAGCTGTACTGCAAAGCTGGGGGGTTGCATTTATGTGTAGTAGGGTAAGATATGTTCACCATTATAGCATTGAGGACTGTGAATTAAGTAACTCTCTGGTGCAGCCAACGTGAGAGAAGCAGCACAAGGTAGTCGTATAACAATGAGGGGTTGTGGGCTAGCTGGATTCCTATCCAGTGAGCTACTACTGCAGTTGGGGCCTCTGATCTGTCTAGACACAGGCGAGTCATTGGCTGTCGGTCGTTGAGATCCAACTACTCTAATTCTACTCTGAAATACAGAACTGCTCCAGGCAACAGGAAGTTGGTTTTGTGTGTGTGTGTGTGTGTGTGTGCGTGCGTGTGTGTGTGCGTGCGTGCGTGCGTGTGTGTGTGTGCGTGCGTGTGTGTGTGTGCATGCGTGTGTGTGTGCGTGTATGTGTGTGTGTGTGTGTGTGTGTGTGGAGGGGGTTCCTCAGCTCATTTCTCAATCCTCTGGGGGATTTAAGCATATGCGGTCAAACTGCTGTAACTTCAAGCTAGCTCTGTGTGCCGTGCGGTCACAGGGGTTTTTCTCAGCTCGGCAGCCCAGGTGGGTTTCACAGTCACCGGTATCAGACCAGTAGTAGACTAGAGGCCTCAGTCCTTTCAACCCTCTTACTCAACAGGAAACAGTGGCCTCCGCCTGGTCTGGTCTGGCAGTGTAGCACACAGTAAGTAGTTACAGTCACTCACTGCCCTGCTTAGGATGGATTTCCTGCTTTCCACTTAATGACCCACATTAGTTATATCACTGTAGGGAAAGGAATGAAACACCACCACCCAGAAGCAGCAGAATATTAGCCTGGTCCCATATCTGTTTGTGCTTTATAGCCAACTCCTATGGTCGTTGTATGACAGCACAAACAGCTCTGGAACCAGGCTAGCATCACCTCACTGTTTCAGTTGTCTTTCTGATTGAGATACTCACTTATCAAGTTGGAAGAGGTGATAACATCTCATCACACCTACCTCATAATAGAGATGTTACAGAGTTACAGGTTTTGTAAATAGTAAGCTGTCTGAGTGCTTATAGACATTTCGCAAAGTTACATGACTTGAGAAACAGGATACTAGTATTACCCTGGCTTTGAGAGCTTAAGAGGAGTTGGAAGATGATGAGAGCTGCACCGTGTTCTGTGTCAGTTTGGTGGCAGTTAGTGTGTCATTAATTGCAATAACTACCTGAACAAGAACAAACACAACGCTTCCTTTTGTTACTAACCACCTGAGTTCCTAGACACTGCCACACACAAAGATGAGCTCTCATCCCTTCCTCAGCCCTCCCCTCCTCATCTCTCCCCTCCTCAGCCCTCCCTTCCTCAGCCCTCCCCTTAACAGCCCTCCCCTCCTCAGCCCTCCCCTCCTCAGCCCTCCCCTTGTCAGCCCTCCCTCCTCAGCCCTCCCCTTGTCAGTCCTCCCCTTAACAGCCCTCCCTTCCTCAGCCCTCCCTCCTCAGCCCTCCCCACCTCAGCTCTTCCCTCCTCAGCGCTCCTCAGCCCCCCCCCTCCTCAGCCCTCCCCACCTCAGCCCTCCCCACCTCAGCCCTCCCCTCCTCAGCTCTTCCCACCTCAGCTCTTCCCTCCTCAGCGCTCCTCAGCCCCCCCTCCTCAGCCCTCCCCACCTCAGCCCTCCCCTCCTCAGCCACCCCCCCCCCTCCTCAGCCCCCCCCTCCTCAGCCCTCCCCTCCTCAGCCCTCCTCAGCCCCCCCCTCCTCAGCCCTCCCCTCCTCAGCCCTCCTCAACACTGGCTCAACCCTCACACTTTTATCTTTCTAAAGCCGATGCCAGAACACATGATAGGGGCAGGTTAACAAAAGGATGAGAGACAGTCAAACGCTTCCCTGCAAATGGTGTCATTTGGCTGGGATGGATACAATAGATAAGGCATAGCACTGAGGCTTAGTGTTGAGATGTACCAGAGCAGACAGGGTTGACTAACAGTTCATGATCTGATCTGTAATGCTTAACCATGCCGAGAGGGTATCACTCGCTCTGCAAGCCAAGTAGCAGTCATACTCTCTGAGCTGAGCCTTTGTTTTCAGGTCATCCTGCATGACGACAGCTACAATGTTTACAGGTGTTTATGAATTGTAGCTGTTCGGAAAGTATGCCGAATGACGTTAAAGCAAGTAAGCAACATAGAGGGACACATGAAAATGAATGTCCCTCACCACCACCCTTACCAGCTTGTGAGCTTTTCAGTTGCTGGGTAGCAAAGAGAGAGAGAACCTGTTTCATTTGCTTAGCTGTCCTGATTGTTCTAAAGTAAGATAAAAGGCCTCTAATGGACCTGGAGAGAGTGTTGCGTGCGAGGCCCTTTTCGTTACGCTGCTTCAAAGTAAATGGACTGCATGCAACAGATTTAGTTTGCATGACACCCCTCCTCCCTGTTCCTCCGCCCTTTCTCCTACTCTGTGTGTTTGTGCACTGTGTATTAATAGAACCAGATGGTGGAGCGTTTCATTGATGTGGCATCTGGTCATACACACTGTGCCAGACAGATTCTCCCTTTGACTACTCTCCAGACAGACACTCTCTCCTTCTCTCTCTCACATGTCTCCCTGTTGCCTGCTGAAAGAATAGTGTGCATAGCTGATCTCATATTTACTACTAGGCTACAAATGACCCCAGTTTTGTGAAGACACTGATAATGATCGAATGAAAAACAAATATGTTGAATTAAGATAAAATATACAGTGTGCTTCCTGAAAGGAAATGATGCACATCAATGTCAATGTGTAAACACACCTGGGATCTTGACTTTTGCTCTTTTGCTTGTCATCCATCTATTGACTGGCTCACAGATGTATTATATGAAGAATAAATACACTTCAAAGCAAGACTTAATCCATGGATGTTGTTCACCTTCCCTCTCACTGCAGGGTGTACATGCGCTGGAAGCCATAGATGGACTGTCGCTGTGTCTTAGGAAATCTTACATCAAAGACATCTTACTCACAAAGCTTTGATCACTTTCTGACTGATTGGCAATCTGTCTATTGTGTTGTGTGGGACGACTCCGAATGTGTGACTCTTGGTGAGATACACTACAGAAACTGAAAGACAAGAGAACCTGATTGCTCTTCACATGAAAGCCCAGGTGGGAAGGAAGAGACGGAGGAAAGGGTGAGAAAAGAGTCTGTGTGAGACATTATTGTTCTGGGTTTAACCTCAGCCGACCACCTAATTCGCTACTTCCCTTCACAGAGCTCTGTGGAAGAACATATATCCCCTGTATATAGCCTCGCTACTGTTATTTTATTGTTGCTCTTTAATTCTTTTTTATTTCTTTTTTACTTCAGTTTATTTTAGTAAATACTTTCTTAACACTTATTTTTCTTAAAACTGCATTGTTGGTGACTCAATGGCTAAGAACCCTTCTATCCGGTTGAGTAGATTGTAAATACAACACTTTGTTGTCTCCCTAACGGCACCCCACTATTCCCCACTATTCAGTCTGAACAACAAATAACTGCACAGTAAATCTGTCATCATCATTATCACTTAGAATCAATGTGGCACCTCTTACGGTCAATACTCAAACCTGCTTGACTGTCATTCCTGTTGCATTGCATCTACCATCATATCTTCCTCTAACCCTAGGAAGCTCTTTGCTACCTTCTCCTCCCTCCTGAATCCTCCTCCCCCCCCCCCCCCCCCCCCCCCTCCTCCCTCTCTGCGGATGACTTCGTCAACCATTTTGAAAGAAGGTTGACGATATCCGATCCTCGTTTGCTAAGTCAAACGACACCGCTGGTCCTGCTCACACTGCCCTACCCTGTGCTTTGACCTCTTTCTCCCCTCTCTCTCCAGATGAAATCTCGCGTCTTGTGACGGCCGGCCGCCCAACAACCTGCCCACTTGACCCTATCCCCTCCTCTCTTCTCCAGACCATTTCCGGAGACCTTCTCCCCTACCTCACCTCGCTCATCAACTCATCCTTGACCGCTGGCTACGTCCCTTCCGTCTTCAAGAGAGCGAGAGTTGCACCCCTTCTGAAAAAACCTACACTCGATCCCTCCGATGTCAACAACTACAGACCAGTATCCCTTCTTTCTTTTCTCTCCAAAACTCTTGAACGTGCCGTCCTTGGCCAGCTCTCCTGCTATCTCTCTCAGAATGACCTTCTTGATCCTAATCAGTCAGGTTTCAAGACTGGGCATTCAACTGAGACTGCTCTTCTCTGTGTCACGGAGGCTCTCCGCACTGCTAAAGCTAACTCTCTCTCCTCTGCTCTCATCCTTCTAGACCTATCTGCTGCCTTTGATACTGTGAACCATCAGATCCTCCTCTCCACCCTCTCCGAGTTGGGCATCTCCGGCACGGCCCACGCTTGGATTGCGTCCTACCTGACAGGTCGCTCCTACCAGGTGGCGTGGCGAGAATCTGTCTCCGCACCATGCGCTCTCACCACTGGTGTCCCCCAGGGCTCTGTTCTAGGCCCTCTCCTATTCTCGCTATACACCAAGTCACTTGGCTCTGTCATATCCTCACATGGTCTCTCCTATCATTGCTATGCAGACGACACACAATTAATCTTCTCCTTTCCCCCTTCTGATAACCAGGCGGCGAATCGCATCTCTGCATGTCTGTCAGACATATCAGTGTGGATGACGGATCACCACCTCAAGCTGAACCTCGGCAAGACGGAGCTGCTCTTCCTCCCGGGGAAGGACTGCCCGTTCCATGATCTCGCCATCACGGTTGACAACTCCCTTGTGTCCTCCTCCCAGAGTGCTAAGAACCTTGGCGTGATCCTGGACAACACCCTGTCGTTCTCCACTAACATCAAGGCGGTGACCCGATCCTGTAGGTTCATGCTCTACAACATTCGCAGAGTACGACCCTGCCTCACACAGGAAGCGGCGCAGGTCCTAATCCAGGCACTTGTCATCTCCCGTCTGGATTACTGCAACTCGCTGTTGGCTGGGCTCCCTGCCTGTGCCATTAAACCCCTACAACTCATCCAGAACGCCGCAGCCCGTCTGGTGTTCAACCTTCCCAAGTTCTCTCACGTCACCCCGCTCCTCCGCTCTCTCCACTGGCTTCCAGTTGATGCTCGCATCCGCTACAAGACCATGGTGATTGCCTACGGAGCTGTGAAGGGAACGGCACCTCCATACCTTCAGGCTCTGATCAGGCCCTACACCCAAACAAGGGCACTGCGTTCATCCACCTCTGGCCTGCTGGCCACCCTACCTCTGAGGAAGCACAGTTCCCGCTCAGCCCAGTCAAAACTGTTCGCTGCTCTGGCACCCCAATGGTGGAACAAGCTCCCTCACGACGCCAGGACAGCGGAGTCAATCACCACCTTCCGGAGACACCTGAAACCCCACCTCTTTAAGGAATACCTAGGATAGGATAAAGTAATCCTTCTAACCCCCCCCCCCCTTAAAAGATATAGATGCACTATTGTAAAGTGGTTGTTCCACTGGATATCATAAGGTGAATGCACCAATTTGTAAGTCGCTCTGGATAAGAGCGTCTGCTAAATGACTAAATGTAAATGTAAATGTAAATGTAATCTACAGTTGTTCAGAATTCTGAAATGTTATTGAAATGTCTGCAGATGTTTTCCTTTCACAGCACACAGCAAATTGGCCAGTGTTAACTAGTGTAGATCTTTCAGTTTCTAGTGTTGATTCAGTAGTTAAATGAACACTAAAGAGTTCAATTAACATTCAGTGGCATAAAATAACCCCACTGTTGGTGTTGATAACCAGAGTTGAAACAAAACCACACCCATCTTTATTATATTTCCCAGCATGCTCTATTGCAGGTTGATTATTGGAATTATTTGTTTCAATATGTATGTTTTTTATTACTCTTATGTTACTCCAATATAAACATACATTTTTCTAAACTAATCCAATCTGTTAGTAGTTGGACTTGCATCCGTTACTGAAATGGTTATTCCAGTTTAAATACTTTAGTTTAGATCTAGTATCATCTTAGTCTTCCCAACCCTGGCAGTCATTCTGAATCCAGGTTGCTGGTGATTTCTTTCTCAAAATGTTGGATATCCCCTCACTGGCTAGATTCCAATATGAGTTACACATCACTTTGCAAGCCAGCATACTGTGACTTGTAAGGCATGATGTGGCCTGTAAACCATGTGTTTCAAGCCACTGTATTAGGCTAAAACTAGGCCATCAAAATAAGACCTATATGCATTGTAATATGCATTGTATTGTCTTAAAGAATGTAACTTTAATTATTAATGAAAACATATTCACTTAGTATCTCAATTGGCAAAGGCCACAGGACTGAAAATGAATGAATGCAACCACCATGTCTGTCACTAGCAAACACACTCTTGGGTGGTACTGGTAACTAAAAAATGCACTCGAATGGTACCCTGGGAAATATGCAAACAAGGATCAATACTTTATTTGCATAAAATAAGGTGTTGAGTGTGTGTGGTTCTTCAAAGAACCATCCCATTTAAGGTTCTTCTGAGTGTACTATGTTTGTTTTTCTATGGGTGGTGCTTTTACACTAGATCAGAGAGCCTGTGTCTTTTCCCTGCACGGCTGACTAGCTCCCTGCTCTGTCTCCCAGTCCCAGATAGCATCAGGCTGTCTGAGATTAGCATCCATGAGGGTGCAGTTCAACTTTCTTTTTTTTTTTACTCCCGGACCCTATTTTTGATCCGTCCATTTTGCACATCACCCACTGTCAGTCCGGCAGCGTCAAGCATCTAGTCGCACTGATAACACGTCTTTATTGTTCCTGTGGGGCTCTAATGTCCCCCGAGCCTTGAGAGCTCATTGTACTATCATTGTAGTATCTGGTTTCAGACACATTTTTAGGCCCAGGCGTAAGGCCAAGCCATCTTGTTGCTAGGCAGTTTAGTAGTGCGGAGGATAGATAAAGGGCCTGCTTATTCTCTCATGGCCATTGGCCTACCAGTTAGGGACTGATTTTCCCATTGGCCTACCAGTTAGGGACTGATTTTCCCATTGGCCTACCAGTTAGGGACTGATTTTCCCATTGGCCTACCAGTTAGGGACTGATTTTCCCATTGGCCTACCAGTTAGGGACTGATTTTCCCATTGGCCTACCAGTTAGGGACTGATTTTCCCATTGGCCTACCAGTTAGGGACTGATTTTCCCATTGGCCTACCAGTTAGGGACTGATTTTCCCATTGGCCTACCAGTTAGGGACTGATTTTCCCATTGGCCTACCAGTTAGGGACTGATTTTCCCATTGGCCTACCAGTTAGGGACTGATTTTCCCACTGGCCTACCAGTTAGGGACTGATTTTCCCATTGGCCTACAAGTTAGGGACTGATTTTCCCATTGGCCTACCCGTTAGGGACTGATTTTCCCATTGGCCTACAAGTTAGGGACTGATTTTCCTATTGGCCTACCAGTTAGGGACTGATTTTCCCATTGGCCTACCAGTTAGGGACTGGCGGTTAGGGACTGTGTAACGGTGGCAGGGTTAGCTTCTGATTCAGTAGTAGTGCCAGAGGATAGATTGGCTGATAATAGATGATATGAGATTATTCTCACAGCTCAGCCAAGTCTCTCTTCTTACAATTATCCCTCAATCTCTGAATATAGCCAGTATCTATTTCACACAGTGTATTAGCAATACAGTCATTGATAATATCTATAACAAGTAACCATAGTAAAGACCATAGTTTCACCAAAGTAGGTCTTAGGTATAGCAACCGTTAGATGTGGTTTATCTGTGTAGTAATGTCTAAAGAGAAGCAGGTAGTGTCATGATTATAGTTACACACCACAGGTCAGAGCCTCTCAGAAACCTGCTTCTTCTGCTGTAGTGACAACCCACTTGTGTACACACCAGAGCCACACTACAGCAGCCACATTACAGCCACATGAAAGCAGTGCCTCAGTGGTCTCAGAGCAGTATATGAATAGTATCAATGGTGCAGTGTGCTGTAGTAGATGGCATTACTAAAGACTCCAATCTGTGGTCCAGAGAGGAGGCTGGGTAGCAGGATGGGATGCTAGCTATGGCATTCCTACAGACAATCCCTGACCCTTGGCTGCCTTTCCTGGACGAGAGAGCAAAGCAGGGAGGTGGTCCTATTGGCTGGCTATTATTTGTAAAGTGAGAATCTGTGAATCCCGAGACTTAGTCCCTTCAGCGCTTCCGACAGGGGTTGCCCAACTGTGGCTATTTCCTGCCCAGGAACGGAGAGTTATTTCAGGGTACATCAGAGGCCTGGGAAGGACCTCAGTGAGTCAGGACTTATGTCCCAAATGGCACCCTATTTCCTATATACGGTGCACTTCTTTTGACCAGGCCCCATAGGGCTCTAGTCAATAGGGAATAGGGCCCTGGTCAAAAGCAGTTTACTATATAGGGAATAGGGTGCCATAGAGCCATAGGGCTCTCGTCAAAAGTAGTACACTAAATATGGAATAGGGTTCCGTTTGGGAAACAACCAGGCTGTTCCTAGAGGAAAGCCAATCAGCACGGCTGGTGTCGAACTTACTTCCTTTACTTTTTACTCCTACTGAAGCATTAGCAAGACCATGGACAACAGCTTTCAGCTTGTGTCAAAGCCACAGGGAAACGCCACTGCCAGCCCAGACGTGTATGTGTGGTCTGGTGGTGGTGGGCACCTCTGCTGCCAGCTTAGCCGTGCCAAGTGGGCCTCTTACAGTATCCTTGTGGACCATGTCCTTAGGTGGTCTGATCAGGTGTGGAGGGTCTATCCGGTATAAACCCTAAGAACCCCTGGTCGTGACCACCTAAAAACAGATACACAATGAAACTCAGCTGTGTCACAGAATGACTCTAAAATTGCGTTCCAAATGGCACCCTAGTCCCTATTTAGTGCACTAAGTTTGACCAAGGGCCATAGTGTTCTGGTTAAAAGTAGTGCACTACATAGGGTATAGGGTGCCATTTTAGATACTCACTAATACTGCACATACTAATACTCTTCTGTACTTTCTTTAAGTAGATATAAGATATGATTAGATTTGAAGCCTCTACAGTTCCTTTTAGTCTGACTTTGGTATTGCCTACAGCATTAACCTGATCCATACATCTAGCCTCCTTTACTATGACATCACTGAGAGGTCAGACAAAACAAAGGTCAAGACAAAGTAGCACCAACTGAACAGACTTCATTGAGTTGACTAGACAAAAGCTAGTTGTTAGTGTTGCACACAGTGGCACTCAGCCCATTGACCCTCAAGCACCTCCTCTTTATGGTCCAAGCCCTAGCTGCTAGCGTCACTTTCAGTCTGGTGCAGACGTTAGTTAGACACTGGGTTAGTAGCCCTTGTCTGACCCAGCCCTCCGATTATGGCCTTCTTCCTGTGTTCACTCTACCATCGTCTGGTCAGTGTAGTGGTCTGGCTGTGTTTTAAAACCCACTGTTGCGCAAATAACAGAGATATGCACATTAAACCACTCCTGTGTCTAGCCAAGCCAAGCACACAAAAGGCACTGAGGCAGACATGAGGTTGAAGGGCTCTTGAAGTGTCTCAGAGCATTGAAAGATGTATTAATTCAAGGAAAGCTGCGGTGTGGAAGAGGATGAAGTGTCTTTGATTATTTCAAGATCCTCACGTGAAGGAAAGAGTGTTGAGACTGGTTGAGAAGTGTTTATTTGTCAGGATACTTTGTTTCTATTCCTATACTTACTCCTTATGGTACTAAATCTTTACGTTCCCGTCTGTTTGGGTGACTAACCACCTCTGCAGCTCTCTCCTCTTCCGCCCGCCTCTATTTTTAAAACCGGAACATATTTAATCATTTATACTTCAGAGGAGAATTGAACTGGCTGTCTGGCTGGGGATACATCTTCCTGTGAATGAAGGAGGGAGGAAGGGAAAGGAAGGGTAGGAGGAGAGGAAAGGAGTGGGTTGGTAGGGTGATTAGAGAGATGTATGCTTCCGATGGAGGTCTCTCCGTCCAGTTTGTACTCAGCTGCGCTGTGGCTGGCTACAGATTCCTTTATTCCGTTTCAGCATCCTTCCGTGCGGCATCCTCCTCCTTAAACCTCTTAGCCATTGTAATAGAAGTGGGATCACATATTCATGACCTCAATACAAAGGTTATTGTTGATGCTTCTCAAATGACCTGCACTGTGTGTGTGCGGGCGTACCAGAGTGTGTTTGTGTGTGCGTGCATGCATGTACGCAGTCAGTCTGGATCCACAGGTTCCAAGTGAAACCTGGCAGACTGGTCGCTCTTAAACAGTCCCAGCACCCAGGCAGTCTCTTTCTTACTACATACTGTACAGACCCACTACAGCCCTGTCCTCTCAGGCAATTTCTTTATTGCTATGGACCAATTAGTGTTGTCACGATACCAGAATTTTGACTTTGATACCGATACCAGGTTTAGTATCATAATACTCGATACCGTCACGATACTCGATTCCAAAACGATACTACAACAAAAAAAGAAGGCACATTAGCCAAAGTCACCGAATAGCACTTGATAGCACGGATTCCCTGTGGCTCAGTTGGTAGAGCATGGTGTTTGCAACGCCAGCATGGTGTGTGCAACGCCAGGGTTGTGCGTTCGATTCCCACGGGGGGGCCAGTACAAAAAATAAATAAATAAATGCATGAAATGAAATGTATGCGTTCACTACTGTAAGTTGGTCTGGATAAGAGTGTCTGCTAATTGACTAAAATGTTTAAAAAAAAAAAAAAAGTAAAAATATTATCCAGACAGATAAATTCTGGTCTGTTCAATCGTTGGGCATCTTTTGAGTTCAATATCATTACATTTGAACATTTGAATGTCTTTTTTTGTTGTTGAGACAACCATGTATGCATTAATGAATCAATTATACAATCATACAATCAATTTGTTTTTACCAATCTAACAACAAAACAACATAATGGTATTCATTTATTTAATAGGTAAATATATTGATAAACTGAGTAAATCAAGATGTAGCATAGGTCTTTTCACAATACAGGTGAGTGCATATTATTCAATACGGAGTGTGTGCATGCAATGAGTTATTGAGCTTGTTTTAGCTGATTTCATGGGGCTACAGATGACAAACAATTCCTTCCATTTAGGACTTATTTCAATGGCAACTGCTAGGAGAACATATTATTTGATTGTACTGATCAACAACATTGATCACCGTGTGCTAGCTAGCAAACTAGCAAGCTATTACACGGTGTCGCTAACTAACAAGCTAGCTAGTTAGCTAACACACGGTGTCGCCCCTGCCTCCCACATACCGGAGTAGCTAGCGGGAGGCAGGGAGACCGGTAGACAGTATCCTTTGCCCCTGCATGTCGGGGACTGTTTTTCCGCAGTTCTCTTAACGAATGTGAGGGCAGGTGTTCGGCAGGCGAGAGCGAAGGACACTGTCTACCGGTGTTGCCCCTGCCTACCGCTAGCTAGTAAGGAGGACGCCAGTACACAGCAGACGGCGCTGCTAGCTAGCAAGGAGAACTCTGGTACATAGGAGGCGGGGGCGATAATGCTTGTATTTTCCTTTTGACCCACATTCAAAAGTGTCACACAAGCATGAAGATGTCATGATCGAGGGGTGACATTTATGCAGGAACTAATGAGATGCTCGAGGGGGGATGTTTATGAAGGAACCAATGGGATGCTCAAGGGTGTTCCTGTATGCAGCCCGCATTCACACACTATTGGATTTTACTGGAAACCAGACTGGAAGCGAGGGAGTGAAGAAGTGAATGAGTTTTTGGTGGCGAGGGAGACAAAGTGAATTAACGTTTTTTTGTGACAATCAATCAGCTTTGAAATCAGCATATTTTGCAGTATGGTTTGCACAAACAAAGTACTAGGGTAGTGAATTGATGTTGCTTCAGCTGTAAGCTAGCAAGGAACGTTAGCCTACAATGAGTGGGCATGAGTGGGGAGCTAACAATGCAGCCCAGACAGCTCTAGCAATGAATGAGTTAGTGGAGCAGGCACTTTGCTCTTCACGCTATGAAGGGGCTGCATTTATACACAGACTTGATCCTCTCAATCACGTGAGACACATTTGACAGAAGTATCAAATGTAATTTTTTTGTATTGAAATACTTACCTACGTTTTGGTATACCGTGCAATGCTAAGACCAATGCAGACTGCCCATGTTGTGTGTGGGTTGTGCAACCACTTTCGTCTATGCCAGTCTGTGCGTGATTATGTGCGTTAGCTTGTTCGTAGGTTGTTGGTTGAGCAGTAAATTGCAGATGAACTTCCGACTGTCACTTTTGGAAAGTTACTCTGGAGAGGAAGGACAGTGGAGTAACAGCTGCTGCTAGCCACGTTGTGTTTGTATGTTCTGTTAGACAGCTTGTCAAAGTTCTGTTCCTGGCACTTAACCATCTTGGGTTATTCTCCAACACACCATCTGCTGTACAAAGACGTAAGAAGTGCCTGCTGATGTAGCTGGGATATCTTTTATGAGACTGTTATACAGGGACTGGCTGTTCTGCTGCCCTATATGGATGTACCAATGATGATTTAATGATTGTTTATTGTGCTTTTCTTTAGTTTTTCCAGATAAAGCCACACACAAAAATTGCCAGTACTCCAGAATTGTGGAAGGTATATCCAATATTCATTTATTAATTAATTCATTTATTGTCAGTCATTCTTTTACATAGTGTTATACAGTACTGAGTCCAGTATGTGTGTTTTAACACAGGTGTGTGGAGACCATCATGTCTTCAAAGATGCAGAGTTCCAATAACACTGCCCATGCCAGGAGGACAGTCCAGCAGCTGAGAATAGAGGCCAGCATTGAGAGGATTAAGGTACGCTTCTCAAACATAACCCATAATTACCTAAATAGACTGTACGTATATGATATTACATTTTTCATCCTGCAAGAACTGCCTTCGCTGACCTTCTCTTTAACAATTCCACAACGTATATACACTACCGTTCAAAAGTTTGAGGTCACTTAGAAATTTCCTTGTTTTAGAAAAAAAAAAAAAAAAAAGAAAGTCCATTAAAATAACAGAAAATGGATCAGAAATACAGTGTAGACATTGTTAATGTTGTAAATTACTATTGTAGCTGGAAACCGCAGATTTTTTATGGAATATCTACATAGGCGTACAGAGGCACATTATCAGCAACCATCACTCCTGTGATGGCACGTTGTGTTAGCTAATCCAAGTTTATCATTTTAAAAGGATACAGACGCCTCACAAGTCCTCAACTGGCAGCTTCATTAAAAAGTACCCGCAAAACACCAGTCTCAACGTCAACAGTGAAGAGGCGACTCTGGGATGCTGGCCTTCTTTTGTTCATTAAATGTGTGCTTTTCTTTCAAAAACAAAGACTTTTCTAAGTGACCCCAAACTTTTGAACAGTAGTGTACATACGAGATGAGTAATGCGAGATATGTAAACATTATTAAAGTGGCATTATTAAAGTGACTAGTGTTCCGTTTATTAAAGTGGACAATGATTTCAATTCTGATTGTAGGCAGCAGCCTCTCTGTGCTAGTGATGGCTGCTTAACAGTCTGATGGCCTTGAGATAGAAGCTGTTTTCAGTCTCTCTGTACTGACCTCGCCTTGTGGATGGTACCGGGGTGAACAGGCAGTGGCTCGGGTGGTTGTTGTCCTTGATGATCTTTTTGGCCTTCCTGTGACATCGGTGCTGTAGGTGTCCTGGAGGTCAGGTACTTTGCCCCCGGTGATGCATTGTGTAGACCCCACCACCCTCTCGAGAGCCCTGCGGTTGTGGGTGGTGCAGTTGCCGTACTAGGCGGTGATACAGCCCGACAGGATGCTCTCAATTGTGCATCTGTAAAAGTTTGTGAGGGTTTTAGTTGACAAGCCAAATTTCTTCATCCTCCTGAGGTTGAAGAGGCACTGTTGTGCCTTCTTCGCCACACTGTCTCTGTGGGTGGACCATTTCAGTTTGTCAGTGATATGTACGCAGAGGAACTTAAAACTTTCCACCTGCTCCACTGCTGTCCTGTCTATGGATAGGGGGTTGCTCCCTCTGCTGTTTCCTGGAGTCCACGATCATCTCCTTTGTTTTGTTGACGTTGAGTGAGAGGGTATTTTCTTGACACCACTCCGAGAGCCCTCACCACCTCCCTGGAGGCTGTCTCGTTGTTGTTGGTAATCAAGCCTACTACTGTTGTGTCGTCTGCAAACTTGATGATTGAGTTGGAGGCGTGCATGGCCACGTAGTAATGGGTGAACAGGGATTACAGGAGGGGGCTGAGCACGCACCCTTGTGGGGCCCCTGTGTTGAGGATCAGCGAAGTGGCGATGTTGTTTCCTACCTTCACCACCTGGGGGCGGCATGTCAGGAAGTCCAGGACCCAATTACACAGTGTGGGGTTGAGACCCAGGGCCTCAAGCTTAATGATGAGCTTGGAGGGTACTATGGTGTTGAATGCTGAGCTATAGTCAATGAGCAGCATTCTTACATTGGAATTTCTCTTGTCCAGATGGGATAGGGCAATGTGCAGTGGGATGGTGATTGCGTCGTCTGTGGACCTATTGGGGCGGTAAGCAAATTGAAGTGGCTCTAGGGTGATAGGTAAGGTGGAGGTGATATGATCCTTGACTAGTCTCTAAAAGCACTTCATATTGACAGATGTGAGTGCTACGGGGCGATAGTCATTTAGTTCAGTTACCTTTGCATTCTTGGGTACAGGAACAATGGTTGCCATTTTGAAGCATGTGGGGACAGCAGACTCGGATAGGGAGAGATTGAATATGTCTGTAAACACACCAGCCAGCTGGTCTGCGCATGCTCTGAGGATGCGGCTAGAGATGCCATCTGGGCCGGCAGCCTTGCGAGGGTTAACACATTTAAATGTCTTACTCACGTCGGCCACGGAGAAGGAGAGCCCACAGTCCTTGGTAGCGGGCCGAGTTGGTGGCACTGTATTATCCTCAAAGTGGGCAAAGAAAGTGTTTAGTTTATCTGGAAGCAAGACGTCGGTGTCCATGACGTGGCTGGTTTTCCTTTTGTAGTCCGTGATTGTCTGTTGACTCTGCCACATATGTCTTGTGTCTGAGCCATTGAATTGCAACTCCACTTTGTCTCTATGCTGACATTTTGCTTGTTTGATTGCTTTGCGGAGGGAATAACTACTCTGTATTCTGCCATATTCCCAGTCGCCTTGCCATGGTTAAATGCGGTGGTACGCACTTTCAGTTTTGCACGAATGCTGCCCTCTATCCACGGTTTCTGGTTAGGGTAGGTTTTAATAGTCACAGTAGGTACAACATCTCCAATATACTTCCTTATAAACTCACTCACCGAATCAGCATATACGTCAATATTATTCTCTGAGGCTACCCGGAACATGTCCCAGTCTGCATGATCAAAACAATCTTGAAGCGTGGATTCCGATTGGTCAGACCAGCATTGAATAGTCCTTAGCACGGGTACTTCCTGTTTGATTTTCGGCCTATAGGAAGGGATTGAGCAAAATGGAGTTGTGGTCAGATTTAGAATGCATCCCCAGTACATTGCTTCATAATAAGTAGTAAGCAAGTGTATATTTCCACTACATAATGTGTTGAGGATTGATTTAGGGTAGTCAGTCTTTACCAAGGATGTGCATCTCTCAGGGACACAAACTACATTCCTTGGTGAGCCTCCTGACTGTTTCTTTGTGTTCATCTGAGGCTGACAGTAACCTGCTGTATGATTCTCTCCCGTAGGTGTCCAAGGCCTCAGCAGACCTGATGCACTATTGTGGAGAACATGCTAAATACGATCCTCTACTCATGGGCATCCCAGCCTCTGAAAACCCCTTCAAAGACAAGAAGCCGTGCACTATATTATAGTAGCGGGACAGCTGAAATCTCTTTGCTTTTTTATTTGTATATTATTTTATAGAGGGAAATATGACATTAATACCGGTACACTATTTGCCTTAAGGCCAGCCCAGCCCCACTCCCCCTATTGCCTTGTGCTTTCGGTTGATTTCCAAATGTTATCCTTGGGCCCATAGGGCTCTGGTAAAAAAATGGTGCACTATATAGGGAATAGGGTGCCATTTTTGGACTCTTGTAAACAAGTGCCATTTTGGTAGGATCAGAAACATTGGTGTGCTCTCTGTTCATCAGATACAACTAAGACCAAATAGCACCATGAGCCAAAATGTAACAGGTCATTGGTGACCCAGAAACAATGTTTTAGTTTAGTTCAATCAGTCATGAATGAATGAAAGCTCATTCTGAGGCTCCTCTCAACAGAGACGGGTGTTCTTTCAGATTGTTATCTCATGTTATGCAGACTAAATACTGGCTTGGTTTGAACTATGGGTTCCCAACTCTGTAATGTTCACATCAGCCAGAGCATAAATAATGCCAATGGCCCTAAAGTATAAAGCATTGCACTTGCACCACACTCTAGTTAAACCTTTCAGCTCCTGATTTTGTCATCAGTCCCCACACAGTAGCTTCTTTGGGAAACAATCAGTCAAGTTTGTATGGTATAAGCCTGTAATAACCCCATTATGTAAATCACCCAGTCCCATGACACAGGAGGACTCTAAAACCAGTGCTGATGGGCTGGTAAGCTATGTCTGTTTCCCAAATGGCGCCCTATTCCCTATAGAGTGAACCACTTTTGATCAGAGCCCTATGGGCCCTGGTTAAAATGTGTGCTCTAAAGGGAAAAGGGTGCCATTTGGGACTCAGCCTGTGAATGTCCCGTCACAACAGGAGAGGGTGCCTGTCGTTTTGTAAGGGAAAGCATATGGCTTGCAGCAATAGCCTCATAAACTGGCAGGTTTAACCAGCATTGTTTTGTTTCTGCAAAGATGTCAGATCGTTTCATTTTCAGGTGGTAGTACATTTGAACTATCCCACTATGTCTATGTCTTTTGTTATGAAAGAATGACTCTTTAAACTTTAAGACTAATATTTATCTCTTGTGAATTTGCCATGCCTTTGCCTTACAAACTTTGTGACTTTGCATAGTTGTCTTATTTGTATGTGGTACAGTAGATAGGTAATGTAGCAGCAATATAAAGTGTTGCAGATACCATGTAACCCTTTAAATTATTTTACTATGCCTTACATTGATGTAAAAGTTGTTGTTCCATAATGATGTCTCTACTTGGCTGAAGGAGAAGAAGTTAAGATCACAATCACGTTAATCAAATGTACAGATGTAGGATCATAATTTGATCACCCTGTTGTTGCAGGACATTTCCTGCACAGCAAACTTGCAGTGTATTTGAGGTTTAAAAAGGGTTCTAACGTTTGTAATTTCCACTTTAAAATGTCAGATTTGATTAAAAATGTATCAAAAATGTCCATTAACTATAATCCACATAATAATTCACATTTCCTGTTGCTGCAGGATTATTTTCCTGCTGTGAAAAACTGTTCAAATTAAGATCCTACATCTGTACCAGCACCAGAGGAAACTGGGTGCTAATCTGTTTGTGCTATCATGCCAACTCCTTCACTCATTGTAGTGGCAAACAAAGATAAAAACTGGCTGGACAAGGACATCAATGGAGAGCACAAGAGCACAAACAGATCTGGTACCAAGCTAGAAATGTAAAGGTTTTCTGATATGTATTTTATTGCCAGTGCTTTTAAAGTGTTTCACTGTAATACATTTTTATTGATAGATGTACAACTTCTATTCTGACAGGGATTCTGTGATCCATCATGACATTTGTGACAACTGTTATTATGATCTCTTCTTGAGTGTGAACATTCCATGTTTACAATAGCTGCTCCATTGTCTTCTTTTCAACTCTCAGAATGGTCATGCGTTGAATAATAATTGTTATTGTGTGTTTGGGAGAATGTTTTTTTTGTCTGTGCACGTGACTGTCAAAAGCAACTCGGAGACCATGGTCGTGTTCATTGGGGCGGACAAGAGCAAAACCGAAAACTAAAACAATTAGACAAGTTCAGGTAGTACATCCCTGGCTCGCTTCGTTTTCTACCTAATGAACATGACCCAGTTTAACCAGCCAGGGCCTTAGTATTAAAGTAGTCTCGTTTCGACATCTCACCACTACTTTTTAGCCACACTCCTCAAACAACACTATACTAATACCGTGAACAACTGAATCAATACATCCCCAGTGGATGCAGGGAGCACATCTTTGAAGTGCTTGTCGCTATTCATCTGTCCGTATCATTATTGGCAATACAATAAGTTGCTATTATACCTGTGGGTTAAAGCCTATAATTACTATAAACTGCTATATAGAGAGACAGATGGCAGCACCAACTGAAACGTCCCCTCATAGTAGGCTATTTGCCTCCATATTCTGTGTAATCTTAGCAACCTACAATCGAAAATCTCACGTAAAATACTATTTACGTTACATAGTCTGTCCACAAGAGATTATTTTCTGTGTGGCTTTGAAAGCTAGCTTAAAGTTGCGTGTTCCTGTATGATGTTTTTCTGCACTTGCTTCTTCTCACTGTTATGTCACTGCATATACATTTACAATAAAAGGCCTATGCTATTTTGATGCATCTGTTGCATTGATTTTTTTCCAACTTAATTCATGTTGCAAATGGATTTTGCCGTTTTAAAGAAAAACATGTTTATTTTTCTCTGTGACACATACTGGATGCTGGATTTGGTCTCTAGTACGTACTGTCTATGTGGATATATTTCCTATTTCAAGTGATTACAATTTTATTCCCAATTTTGCCTTCTTAAATTTAGTAGATCTTAATGAATTTATTTAAATACATGAATTTATTAAATACATCATATTAATGATTTAGTAGTGATTTGTAAATGCATCTGGCACAATAAAAACTGTGTAGAAAATAATACTTGTCTTACAATGATTATCAGATACATTTGAACAAGTGGAGAGGATAGATTGTTGAATTGTCACAACCACTAATAGACTAGCTAGTGCCACGTCAGTGAGTCACCTGGCTGTAAACATTCCCATTTTGCTCTGATTTCTGCCATATTTTGTCCTGTTCTCTGCCCCAATGTCCAGGCAGGTCTGGTTGTTATGTAACGATCCCTGTGCTTCAGTGGCCTTTCTCTCTCTCTGTCTCTCTCTGTCTGTCAGTCTCTCTTTCTCTCTCTCTCTCAGGGTCTGATGTTACAGGCAAAAACCAGGTCAGGCCATATATGTTGGCTCACGTTGATGTATTGGCCACTCTCCCCTCTGATATTAGATGGCACTGGGCTTTGTGGAGATTATCTGTGATTGTGTTATCTGTCCGCTTGACAGAAAAAAAGTATTTATTTGCACTACCCACTCCCTTACAATTTCCTTTCTGTACTCCACCTGGTTAAAGATATGCTTGAGTTAAGTATATTTCACCTGCTCTCTGATACTTACTCCAGATATGCATATTTGCACAGATCAGGATATTTATGAAATGAGTCCGCTCTGTTGGCATTGCGGTTAAGCCTATAGATCCATGGTAAAAACCTACAGAAACAGTGTATTCAGAGTTCATCAGAGTAATGTTCCAGTGTTCTGTCCATAAGTTATGCTTGCTCCTCCTAGTTGCATTCCTGTCATTTGTGTCATGTGTGTTTAGTTTGACTGGTGGTGCCCCCAGCCTAGCAATTCTTCCATGACTCTTGTGGAAATTCAGAGGAGTGGGGTTGCAGTGTACTGACCTTCTCCTAACCTCCAGTCCACACTGTTTCACCCACAGGACAGCTTCCCCATTCCTGACCTGCAGTTCATTTGGACCTTTATGGTTTTATACTTAGTTCCTATATCCAGTAAAACCACTAGATTTCTACCTCAGGAGAAGGTAGTAGCCCACCTGCAACTTTCCTCTATTCTCACTCACTCCAGGTCAAATCAGCATAGCATTCTACTGCTTAGAGTTGATCTGATGACTGGAGATGTGGGCTCACACCCATGTCTCTCATGGTGACTTGCCCTGAAACATACAATGCTGTGAAAAAATGTGTGGTTATTGCCCCCGGAAAGGTTGGGAAAGCTAAATGACAAAAATGTATCATTGAATGTTCCGTTGTGTTAAGATGCCACAGGAGTACAGCTACATTTCAGGTCGTCATGCTGACGTGACATTAGGTGGTTTGTGGTTAACAGCCTGCACTGCTTGTGTTGTCTTCTAATTAGTAACACTATTATTACTATCAGTGCGTCACTGTGAGTGTGATTGCATCACCTCCATTCATAGGGTCTATTTATAGCCATGATGAAATCAGTGGTCAGTAGTACCCCCACTGTGAGGGTGTGAATGGGCCTTGACTCAGTCACACACATTGTTTCATCAGCTGCTCTTTGAGGGCTTTGTCCCCCTGCTTTGCTCTGCTGCACACACACACACAATCACTTCTGGTGTCCTCTGAGTGTGCTGGTTAGTAATATATATTTTCTTTCCTCTAGCTATTTTTGTCCCTGCCAGGTGTGTTTGAACAGAGGGTGTTTCTGTGTTCGAACAGAGGGCCTCGGTGACAGCAAGGGTTGTCATGGTGATCACACAAACACCCTGATGCTGCTCATCACACAAGGAAACTATATGTATGTGGAAATTCTCCTTCTCCCTCCTGTGTGACGTTTTTTTATTAAAAAATGTTGATGTGAATGCAGGGTGTGGAACTGTTGTTACATGGGCTTTGTGTCCTTGGATGTAAATAACCAACACTGTAGTGTTTACCATCGGGATCAATGGAGTGATGTATTGTTGAGACATGGTGTATGTTACGTAATAAATACACACAAAACTAAGTACTAGCTTTTTGCACCCGGTTAAACAGTGCACCTTTCTTTATTCAGCTGAATGCGAAAGATCACTTGAAAGTGTTGCATGCCATTCCATTCCCCTGAACTGAGGTTTGCAGTTAACACCTGCAGCTGAGAAAAAAAACACTACCTTCGTGAAATGACAAAAGGTGCTGCAGCTGGAATTGTGCTGGATTATCTAGTGACCTCGGTGAAAAGCCTCTTTGACCAAGCTTGGTGCAAACATAATCCTTGTTCAATGCCTGTTTTCCACTGCCTTGACAGAGATGGAGAAACCAGTACGGAGAAAAAATGTATGAAATGTATGCATTCACTACTGTAAGTCGCTCTGGATAAGAGCATCTGCTAAATGACTAAAATGTAAATGTAGATGCATTATTAGTCCTGTGAGTGATGTTGCTTACAGGTTAATGAAAAACCTGCAGAATGATACCCATAACTCACTGCATTAATTCCAAACAAGCAAACAAATTAAATGTTTAGTTCAGTTCTGTTTATTTCTCTACAAAGGTAGCTGTTGATGAACATTGCAAGATAAATACAATTCATTAAATTAACGCAAACATATTAATTAAAACAAAACAACAAGTTAATGTTTAAGTCAATACATTGCTTTTTCCTGACAATATCTTCCCTTTTTTTATTTAAATAATTCTCAAAACAACAATTCAGAGATGATCAACATCATATAAATTACAGTTGAGATTTGTCCACTTTCCTTGAGGCATTATCCAACCTGTAGTCCAGACTACTCCAGTCCAGTTCAGTAACATCCTGTCCGGTTAAATCGAGTCCGGTCCAGTCCTTGGAGTCAGTTGTCTGATCCTTCAGTAGATTCCAATCCCCTGCTGCCTAGTGTTCTCTGCTCTGCTCACCACCGCCTGTGTCTAGTGTGTTCTGTTGTGTGTGCTCACATGATTCAGCTTCCTGTAATGGCTTTCTTCCCGGCAAGGAGGGCACAGTCATACCAATGACCAACCGTTGCCTTGTGATTACAGTCATCATTGTTACCATGGCAGTCTTGGTACCCAGAATGCTGAATCACTCTTCCTCAGCCGAAACCTCTGCATAAAATCCACACTGATCCAGCAAGTTTTGTTGGAGTTGGAGATTTTCTTGTTATTTTGTTGGGAGATTTCCTGGTCCTCTATCTCCCTCTGGCAGAATCAAGGTTGTTCATGAGAGGTCCAATAAAGGGGTTAATACACAGATCTCGTGCAGTGTGCGATGTTTCCATATAAAGTGCACAACATGGGTAGAGTCATCAGTCAGGTAGGTTGATGATGGGGACCCACTGGTCCAGGATTCGACTGTCTCTACAGAAAAGATTCACTTTGCTCAGTGCTGGGTCCTTCCACGTGGTCAACTGGGGGTTCTGTGAAGAGGAAGGGAAAACACAGTCAGGCTAATGCTGCTTTCTAAAAACATATGCATTCAAATACAGACCTAATAAATGTGTAAGAACAACCCTAATCAGTTAGGCCTAAGGGGTTCTCTGCAAGTGAGTATGGTTACCATAACTGCTTACACAGTTAATCAGCACACATCTACTGCTGTGCTTTCTAAATATATTCATCAAATATAGGGATAAAAAGTGATTTCTAACAACCATAATAAGATAAGGGTTCTCTGCAACTGGTGTGGTTACAGTGACAAGTAGAGCCAGTTTGCTACAGCAGGAAAAATATTTCTGCAGCAACAGGAAATGTAAAGTATTATGTGGATTATAATTAATTTACATTTTTGTAGGGGTTGATACAAGGGAAAATCAAGTCTGAAATTTCTAAGTAGAAATTACAAAACTTCAGAAGCCTTTTTAAACCTCAAATACATTACAAGTTTTACATTTCTTGAATTGCAGGAAGGTTCTGCAACAGGGGGATCAAATTAAGATCCTATACGATCTGTATGGCCTGCTAGTGTGCTTCATAGATCAGATCACTACTAAGGAAGTGTATGAGCAGGGCATAAAAATGTCACCATGCTGACTTCTGCATTCTAAGAATCGCTCTGCAAATATGCAATCATTCATCCTTTTTCTCAGCTTCATTTCCTGGAATGTGTGTTTGAAGAAATACTAGTGGCCCACAGGAAGAGCAGCTAGAGTACACATCGCTCTGCCAACTCAGCCACAAATGTATAGAGTACATCCCAAATGGCACCCTATTCCTATGCCATTTGGACGCAGTCCCAGTAACTGGAGTCAGATCACTTGCAGTACTGCAGTCAGCGTAAGCTACGTCAGACCACTACGCAACCCACATCACTACAGATCAGGTGGCTGCAGTCAGCTGGATTCAATTTAAAAGAGCAGAGCAATGAATGAAGACATAAAACTACTAGACCAGATGTTGTGGCCATTAAAATCAAATATTTGTTTGCATCTAGGCATTTGATTCTGTATTCAAAGCTCTTGACCTGCAAATCTTTAGCATCTGAGTAACTGATATAAAAGTCTAGCACTGTTTAGTGCAGGGATATGGGGAGTATGAATAATGTAATGACACGTACAGTAACTAGTACACAGTGCATGTCCATTGGCTCTCCTCCTGGCTTCACTCCTCCAAGGATCTCAGCGAGGCGCCTCATGTTGCTGACCCGCAGGATGTTGATGTCGTTCTCGCAGCAGAACGCCTGGATAAGGGTGAAGTGGATCTGGAGGGCCACGTCTTCTACCTGTTCCTCGTCCGTAGCCAGGAGGCACAACACCACATTATCCGGGTCACTGATGATTTAAATGACAACACAATTTGTTAAACAAGCAGAATATATTAATTTAGTTGCCAGAATGTTTATTACAGTTTCATTGCGTAAGGATATATTGAAACACAATGTACTTCACTCCTTGCATTTAGTTATTTCACAATGGATTTATTACTAGCTAATAACGTTATAATATTGCTGAATGTGCTTCATTTGCTATCTACTTACACATTGAGCGACTTGGCTGCCTCGTATACCCCGACAGTGATGCAACCCTGAGGTAACGCGGAGCAGAGGACCTCCTCCAGTGCTTTAGCCACCGAATCCATCCTGAGGTTGCACAACAACAAAGAAGCATATTGATGGTGGGTGATACATGGACCAAAAAACAAAGTATCGATAGTTAGTCAGTTTGCAACATTCTAGAAAGTATATAACTACCTACCTATCTAGCTAACTGCATAGCTAACTAGGTTAGCTTAGACATGCTCAGCCAAACGCTCGTCCATACCGGGACATTGACATCACATAGCTGCTATAATTGGCTTGCTTGCCAAATGAAGTAAATTTAGCTGAAAACTGAAGCTTTCATTTTCAACAAGTTGCAAAAAATTATCTCAGCTAACTACCTTTCTGTAGAGTTTTCTCCGCTGGTTTCCTCAAAAGTCATATTGCACATTAGAAAATATCCACGTTGAAGACAGGATATCCACAGATGATCTCTCCACGTCGGAGTTAATTTCGCGACCTTGTGTCCTGCTCTTTTCCTCATATTTCCCCACAGTTCACCGTGGAAGGTGGAGTTCGACGCAACATATTTGCATATCAAACCCCATTGGTCACATGCTAATTCCACGGTGTTTGACGTGAATGAGGAGCGCCCCCCAGGTATCAGTACACCTATGTAACTTCCTTGGTAAACTGCGACGACTGCTGGAAAAACTATGAAATTCATTAGTGGCTAACTATTTCATTGTATATTCGTGGTAAATGCACACTGATAGTGTGCAGAGTTTTGGACAATACGTTTTATTTACAGTTGTTATTATAGCCTACATATTTTATACCCGTTTGCTTTGAAGGCTAATTCAACATTCTAAACTTTCTGAAATGTCATCGCATCCCAACCCACTGGGCACAGACGTCAATTCAACGTTAATTCATTGAAATGACGTGGAAACAAAGTTGATTCAACCAATGAGTGGGGAGAAACTCAAGCAGAGCACATCAAATAGATGTTATCTCCATTTGCTGTGATTCCAACAATGATCTCATAGCGGATGTATACGAGACGCCTTGCCAAAGCTGTATAGAAGGCCTATGGTTTAGAAACTCCTTGCCTTCTCTTGAAATAGCTAATTAAAATTTGGTCAGCACACTCTTTTAAGATATTTGATATACACTTGATATAATAACAGCTATGCAAAAGTTCATAGTGATTTGTCCACAGAAGACACCAACCAGTAGACTACACATGGTCCTCCCTAGTCTCATTTCATAGCCACTCTGTGCTTTCAGATCTTCACTTATGTGGGAGACAGTCCTCTAACCTTTTCCCTTCCCAATATGGAGGTTTTAGGATACCAACCTCCAGCTAAATGGTATGCGCTGGTGGGTGTTTTTTTCCCCCCATTTCCACTGTCAACGGCCCGGGGTTCAACGCAACGTGGCATGTCCAGACATCCAAATAATAAAAAAAAATGTAAACATGGAAATGGATACAGTTATCTTTCACAGACACAAAATATCGCAAATGATAGATATAGAGACATGATGTAAGTAATTCAAAGTAGCCTAATCTCTTCTTAAAAGTAATCTCATGTTTATTACAACGGTTCTGCTGTCAAGGGTGTGTGCCAATATATGTTTACTAACGATTGTATGAACAACGTGCATCGGGATTTTGTCGGGGCCACAGATTAGACATTTGTTTAGAAATACATTTTGATAGATGGGTACAATATTTTATATATATTTTTTCTTTCAATGAAACGTTTATTATATATATATATATATGAAACTATTTTACATTTGCGCAAATGCAAGCTCTAATTGTAATGCGCAATTTGGCCCTTGTTATCCAATGAAAATACCTCTCTTACGCCATGCTTTTATTTACCTGCTCATTTGGACTGTTGGACTTTGTACCCCTGAGAACTTTATCTGTCAAGTTCGGGTCGGTTTATTTAATGTTGTGTTTCTTTTCCAGTGAAATTATGTGGCAGATGAACTTTGCCTGCGACTGGCTGGGTGGAAGCGCTTTGAAAAGATGTGAACAGTAAGTTTGAACTTTACAAATATATTTGGTATTTTTTTGTTAAGAAAATTATTAATAGAATGTTAAATGCGCTGTCAAGGAAAGACAAAGTACGTGTGCATGTATGTATTGGTAGGTAGCTATAGCCTTGTTGGTTTATGTTGCAGAAATCAAGATTGACAGTTCTCTCTCGAAAATAGGTTCTCAATCTCAATTTCAAGATATCTCTCGTTTAGACAAAGGACAAATGCCCTTCAAAGGCTTTTATTTTATTATCTGTAGGCTACACATGATATTGACCAAATGTGAACATGTATGGTCTAAATTAGCCTAACCATGTAGCACTAGTATTCTGCCAGAAGCACAAATGATGATGTCAAGTTTGTATGGTAATGAGCTAACCTTCAAAATAAAAGCCCGCATTTCAAAACATTGCAATGTGGATAACTCATTCAAAATATATGTAATTTTAATCAATGGCCACTTTTATTTTGCCAACAAGAAAAGGCAATGAGTAATTTATTAAAACAAATAACAAATATGGTTTTAAAAATATTTTTACCATTAATGAAAAAAGTACTATGTTGGCACTGGTATGTTGAAAATATTGGTCTGTAGAGATAACTTTTCTACCTGTCTCAGCTATAGTAAGGTGGAAAATACTCAGTAGGTCCTCTAATAACCAAATATGTGTAGTTTTGGAGGGGTACTGTGTCCTACATATCCAACAGCACTTTGTTCTCCACCCCTTCCATAGCCCCCAATGCAATACACTGTAATACTGTACATGGGATACATATTGGGTTGTCGAGAGATAACTTTTCTACCTGTCTCAGCTAAAGTGGGGTGGGAAATACTCAGTAGGGTCTCTAATAACCAAATATGTGTAGTTTTGGAGGGGGACTGTGTCATACATGTCCAGCAACACAGCTTTAAATGATCTGGTGCTATCCATGGTCCCGACGTCAATAAAGACAGCAACAAAAAACACACAAAAGCAACACTATTTTATCAAAATGAAAATCAATTTTATTTATATGTTAAATGTAATGAATATTAACCCAGCTATTAGGAAACAGTATAATCACACTTTCTAAACAGCAATGGAGAAAATGATAAATTATTAAGTTGTAGGCCAATATGTGCTGCTTATCTATGAAGGTTATTAGACCTATTAAATGGTTTTACAAATTATAACAGAGACAAGATTATTTACAAGCTATATTGTAATGATTATTGATTAAGGTCAGAAAAGGCACTTTTTGTAGAGTTTAAAATGCGTTACATGAGACAACAAGGCTACATGGCTAACAGTATACAGTATAATCAAGCTTTCAGAACAACAATGGAGAACATTATTTACAAGTTATATGCCTCTGTGTTTTGCATCTCTATCAATGTTAGCAGTATACAGTAAATGCCTATTAACCAAGTTTTCAAAACCAATATCAGAGACAAGATTATACGATAATACATACAACAGATATGTGATGATTATCTATCAAGGTCAGCAAAGGCATTTTCTGTAGAGTTTAAAATGTATTACGTTGTAATTTCTGATCAGTCATATAAAACATTCTCTCGCATGCCATTGTGACAACGCGTATTCACATTTCCCTCTAATAAGACTGTTTATGAGAATAAGCACACATAAACACCACAACTACTACCATCTGACTGTTTTCTAAAATAGGGACACCGATGAGAAAATGTCACATCTACCACAACACCATGCATTGCCAGATACTGTGATGCCAGATATTTCTGAAGTAGAAGTAGTGTATCCTTTAATTCTCGTTTTTTCTGGCTTAAGGAATCCATCATTTTAAGATGTAATGTAATGCAATTACCGCTACTAAATACACAGAGTACACAAAACATTAGGAACACCTGCTCTTTCCATGACATAGATTGACCAGGTGACTCTACTGTAGGTGAAAGCTATGATCCCTTATTGATGTCACCTGTTAATGAAGGAGAGGAGACAGGTTAAATAATGATTTTTAGGCCTTGAGACAATTGAGACATGGATTGTGTGTGTGCCATTCAGAGGGTGAATGGGCAAGACAAAAAATGTTAAATGTCTTTGAGCGCTCAACAGTTTCCCGTGTGTATCACGAATGGTCCACCACCCAAAAAACATCCAGCAAACTTGACACAACTGTGGGAAGTATTGGAGTCAACATGGGCCAGCATCCCTGTGGAACGCTTTCGTTCATGCCCCGACTAATTGATATTAGGAAGGTGTTGCATATCTATGACTATAACTGTCTAATGTGACTTTACGTTCACAGGCAATATCACATGCTCAAAATGCCACCAATTGTTCACCGTTCCAGGCACATTTGGCATAACCTCTTTGCTCTCACAAAATAGACTCTGTAATTCCTGACTCGCAAAAGACACAGGGGACATTAACGCATATTGTTCCTTCACGTGCGGCTTGAAAAGACCATTGTACCCCACAAGTATTCGGTCATTGAACCAGTTGTAGTCATTGCTTAACCTTTTACTGAAGTGGGTTAAATCAGGATCAGACAGTGTTTCTTGGTAGTCCTAAACAAATCTACTTTGAAACAAAAGTATACACCTCACACACATGGTTATGGGCTTATAAAAGAAGACACCTGTACCATGTCAGTTATAGAGTTGAAATGTACTACATTTTGAGTTTGCATTACATAATTGCACTTTATATACATCACAGAAGTCTGAAAAATATAAAAACCATTTGACATAGAAACACAGGATTAATAACTTAATAATCCCTTGTATTTTCTCACAAATGACAATTGCAACCAAAGTGGGTTTAAGAAAATGTTTGAAAGGCTATGCATAACTGGGTTGATATAAATCTATACCAACATTATTTTACTAAGATACTACATAAAAAAATATTTTATTTGTCAGTTCAAGCGATTGACCTGATGCATTTTTTGGCACAAGTCAAAACTGGCCTTGGGTTGATTTAAATGTGTTAAATGGACCATTACCATCACCATTAGGTTAATCTAGGTCGTTAACAGGTATGTCAGTCCATGATTGTTTACATTGTGTCTTTGACTTTGTTTACATTTTTGTCACACTGGAAGCTAACATAGTAAGATAACAAAGTGTCAAAGTGTTTTATCTTTACAACTGATATTCAACACAACAACAGTACATTCAGTTATTGTTTTGGGATTAATATAACATGCAGGACAAATGCATATGTCTATAACCCAGTCCCCCTCCAAAACTACACATCATTCGTAAGTAGAGACTCTACTGAATATTTCCCACCCCACTTTAGCTGAGACAGGTAGAAAACGTATCTCTCTATAAGCCAATATTTATCCCATGTAAAGTCTATTACAGTGTATTGCATTGTAACTGGTTGTGTTTATGCCACACAGAAAAGGTAAAACATTTTAAAAGTTAAACTACAAATATTTAGGCTATATTGAAGCGTTAGGTTCTTAGGTTCTAGGTCGAGGAATAGCCTCTCCGATTGGACAGGTGGCTGACACTGCACTAGAGTGCTAAAGAAAATCAATATTCCCTGTGTCACTGTGTCTTTGCATTGGGACTCTTATTTTGAGGAAATCATCTGCGATTGTTCTGCCAGCATAATATCCTGCTGCTAGGAGAACAGTAATCCATTTCCTGAATATCTGGGCCTGATTGGAAAATAGGCCTATGTGTCTGCACTATATAGGACAACATGGGAGAGTGATGATCGGTAACAGGCAGCGCATCAGTATCAGAAGTTAAAATACAGCTAGACTGTCCTCTACTGTTCCTTTCTAGACCTTAAAATCTGTCGAGATTACAATTTGGGTCGCTGGTGTGATAGACAAACACCCTACGCATCATGCCAATAGGGTTAACCCACTTGCTTGGAATTGTAACGTGGCTCATAGCAAGGTTTGCAACACTGCCCCCTCCTCCTTTTTACGCGAACAAAGTGCATGTTGAATAAAAAATGTCATGACAGGCCTGATGGAAACTTGCCAAATGTCGACAAAACAAAGTACACTAGAAAAGGTGGGATCTTTTTCTGTTGGTAAAAGGAATTGTGCGTGAAATGTGGGTGGAAACGCTTTTATGTTGAAATATTGATATAATAACCCTCATATCGAAGTAATCTTGGAGTCACGCGATGACATGTAGTGTGGTCCTCCCACTACGACTCCTCTGGGAAAGCATGCCGTTTATTAGGCTACAGATGAAATAAGTTATGATGAACTTCACAGGGTGGTGAAAGTGCAAGGCGATGAGCTTGATGCTCCTTTCCAATAAATATTGAGGGTCTTATTCTGGTGATGTTATGATCAATGCTTGTCTGCTATTTGACAAATAAAAATAATCTTGGTCTTTTGCCCATAATAATCTCATAATGTAGGCTATACGTGCACTCTAGCCAACAGCACCCAATCTGCGCCCTGCCCCCTGCACGCTGCGCCCCCTGCACGCTGTTGGCTGGCTAGAGCGCACATACCAATACCAGAGTGAGCACACTCACTGAATAACAAAAAATAATTGTGAGAAAACAATCAGTAGACTTGAAAATGCGATGGAAACCCATTTTACTTTTATTTTTTATTCGGTACATGGGAATTTAACCGCAAAAGTAATTTTTATGTGCACTCTGTCATCATGCACAGCCTTTTATCTACAACAAGTCAATTTGATGGAAACATCTCTGGTGGGAAAATGTGCAAATAGTTTTTATGCGGATTTTTGAATCTGTCACCAGTTGGATGAAAACCTAGCTACTGTTTGCAATTCACAAATTATTATTTTGATTCCTATGATTCAATTCAGAGACAATTTAACCGATCCCCAACTACTTCAATTGTGAAGCACATCATTCAATTTGTCAAAAAGAATCGTTTAAAAATAATCTTTTCATATGAATTAAATGAATCAAATTATTATAATATTTTTTTACTATTTGGAGAAATGTGAAGAGGGGCATCTGCTATATAGTTAATTTAGATATCAATAGGGGAGCTGTTTGAGCTGCATGTCTCATGTCCTGACTGATCTTTAATGCGCAATGACAAACCAAAAAGGCACTACCCTCCCCAAAGCAAAAAAAAAAGTTTGGCAACCTTCCCCTATTTTGGACCAGCCCTCCCACCCAAGTAAATTTTGATCTGTCCTTAATTGACTGTAATGCTCCAGAGATTTCCTCAGAGAGCTCTACCAATCCTTTTCATGTGAAAGTACTGATGATCCATTATTCTTCTCAGGTATTGAAGCATTCTCCTCTCAACATAAAGAGTGGTCATCATGGACCCCAAAAGTCACCACTGGACCAAGCCAGGCCCTGGTCGTCCCCCACAGAGACCCAGGGAGAGAGAGGACTACCATAGGCCTGCTCACCCTCACCAGGGGACTGGAACCGGGCACCACCCACCAGCACCAAATGTTGGGGACGCTATCGCTGGGCACTACCCACCACCACCGGACCCCAGGGAGAGGGAGAGGCAGTGGTCCCACCAGGACCCTCGCTACAGGGTCTACCTCACCAGCCCTCCCCCTTCCAGACCACCTCTAGATTTCTCTCTCAGCTCTTACAGCACTCCCCACTCCAGAACAGCTTATGACAGACCCCATTCCACGATGGGTTACATCAGACCAGAGCCACAACACTCCAGACCCCACTCAAGGTTTGTACACAGAAACTGACTGTTACTTATTATATTATTGTCAAATGTCAATGTCTCTATGTCTCAATTTGAAAACGTACAAATAAAGTATATAAAAAAGAAAAACTGACTGTAACTGTAACTATCCACTATTCATTGAGGAAAATGTTAAACTACTGGATCTCTCAGTATTAGTTGTTGTGGTTTGGTGGTGACACATGTGAAATGCCAGCTATTTATTATGTGGACCTTAACATGCTGACCAGACCAATCGCGCACGCGTCCGCCATCGTGCCCATGTTGATTTTGTCCACCCACACCAGACATGATCAGGACACGCAGGTTGAAATATAAAAACTAACTCTGAACCAACTATATTCATTTGGGGACAGGTTGAAAAGCATTAAACATATATGGCAATTTAGCTAGCTAGCTTACTGTTGCTAGCTAATTTGTCCAGGGATATAAACATTGGGTTGTTATTTTACCAGAAATGCACAAGGTCCTCTACTCCGACATAATCCACAGATAAAAGGGTAAACCGAGTTTGTTTCTAGTCATCTCTCCTCCTTCAAGCTTCTTCTTCTTTGAACTTTAGATGGCGGTTGGCAACCAACTTTAAGGTGCATTACCACTACCAACTGGACTGGAGTGTGGACCTCAGTTCATCTTTCAATTACCCACGTGGGTATATGCTCCTAAAAACCAATGAGGAGTTGGGAGAGGCGGGACTTGCAGCGCGTCAAGTGTCGCAAATAGAACCAAGTTCTATTTTAGCGCCTGGCTACGCAGATGCTCATTTACACACGCGAGCAGTGTGGGTTGCAATGATTGAATAATATGTATGTGTAAATGTATTTTGCAACTCGAGTGGTGTGGTCAGCATGTAAGATACAGTTTTTAATAAATGATTCATCTTTATATGATCAGAAATGGATCTATGATATCTTTATATTATCTTATTGTTTACAGGCAAGCATATGACTACCCACCCCAGATTTACTGGGACCATAGTCAGGACTATGGCTACTATGACCAGGGCTATTACGAAGGACATTACCCAGGTACTGACATATTGTTATCAGTGGATTACACTGATGGATTATATTACTCAAGTATTGCACTCCTGCTTGCCAAGCAACTGAAGCTATTATCAGAGTTATAAAAAGGGTGGCAGGTAGCCTAATGGTTAAGAACATTGGGACAGTAACCGAAAGGTTGCTGGTTTGAACCCCCGAGCTGACTAGGTGAAACATCTGTCAATGTCACCTTGAGCAAGGCACTTAACCCTAATTGCTCTTGTAAGTCACACTGGATAAGAGCGTCTGCTAAATGGCAACAACACGTCCGCTACGCTGATCCTCAACATGGGGGCCCCACAAGGGTGCTTGCTCAGCCCCCTCCTGTACTCCATGTTAACCCATGACTGCGTGGCCACGCACATCAGCAACTCAATCATCAAGTTTGCAGACGACACAACAGTAGTAGGCCTGATTACCAACAATGACGAGACAGTCTACAGGGAGAAGGGGAGGGCCCTGGCAGACTGGTGCCAGAAAAATACGTTAACTGAAACAAAGGAGCTCATCGTGGTCTTCAGGAGACAGCAGAGACAGCACAGAGCTGCAGTGGAGAGGGTGAAAAGATTCAAGTTCCTTGGTGTGCACATCACTGACAACCTGAAATGGTCCTTCCATACAGAGAGTGTAGTTAAGAAGGCGCAACAGTGCATCTTCAACCTCAGGAGGCTGAAGAAAATCAGCTTGGCCCCTAGGACACCCACAAACTTCTACAGATGCACCATTGAGAGTATCCTGTTGGGCTGTATCATTACCTGGTACGGCAATTGCACCGTCCGTAACCATAGGGCTCTCCAGAGGGTGGTGCGCTCAGCCCAACATATCACTGGGTGCACAGTGCCTGCCTTCCATGACACAGGAAGGCCATGAAGATCATCAAGGACCTCGGCCACCTGAGCCATGGCGTGTTCACCCCGCTACCATCTAGAAGTCGGAGAAAGTACAGGTGCATCAAAGCTGGGACTGAGAGACTGAAAAACAGCTTTTATCTCCAGGCTGTCAGGCTGTTAAATAGTCACCGCTAGCCAGCCTCTGCCCAGTACCCTGAACTGTACTTAGTCACTGTTACTAACCGGCTACCACCCGGTACTCTACCCTGCACCTTAGAGACTGCTGCCCTATGTATATAGACATTGAACACTGGTCACTTTAATAATGTTTACATACTGTTTTACCCACTTCATATGTATATACTGTATTCTAGTCATGGCTCATCGTATATAACTACTGCTGTACACACCTTTTCTATTCATATACTGTCCATAATGTCTATACACACTATCATATACATATATATTCATGTTCCGGACTCTGACATTGCTCATTCTGATATTTCTTAATTCCTTTCTTCGATTTTTGGGGATTTGTGTGTATTGTTTTGTATTGTTAGGTGAGCTAGAAACATAAACATTTCGCTGCACCTACGATAATGTGTGTACGCGACCAATAACATTTAATTCAATTTTATTTCAACATATGCAGCACAGTACAAAAGTAATTAATGTGTAAAGAAACAAAACTAAACAATAACTATGTGCAAGTAAAGCAACATGATTGATCCAATTCTCTGTAATTGATATGATCCAGATGCAGGTCAATGGCCTCCCCAGGAACAGTGGAGATCAGACCAGTATCAGGAGAGGAGATATGAGCAGGACCAGACTGGCAGTGGCTACCCAGAACAACAAAGGTTAGACAGAAAGATGTGAGATTCATGATATTCCTTTCATTGAAGGGCATGAATTCAACCCTATTTCTTCCTCTTCTAATTATTTTTCAGGTATGACCAGCGGAGAGCGAGCTCTCAGCATGACTTCAGAGGTTCTGATGAAGATCGTTCTAAAGCGAATGGGGATGCTGGTGGAGATTTGCCCACTTTGGTGAATATTTACTTAGGAAACTTAGTCGTATGATGTTCTCCATCCCTGCCCATTCTCCTATGTTGATTTGACTGATTTTGTTTTCCAGGCTTGCTGTTATGCCGAAGGTGCTCTGGCCATCTCCAAGGCCTCAGGCTTGTCCTCCAGTAGCTATGAGTTGAGCCAGTACATCAACGGTGCTGAACAGACTGAGCCTGCCCCACAAACCACCTGGAGCATAGCAGACACAGGTAATCATTGAGTTACATGTAATCTCTGCCCAGATACTACAGGTCTGTCTCTTAGAAACAGGGATCACATTCTAATGTCATGCTCTTCTCTGTAGGGTTGATTGTAATCCGCTAATAACAAAATACCACAATGAGGCTAACTTGCCATCCTCAAGTCTAATGAACACTCATTACACACTCATTACAACACAATGAATATCTCCCATGAAAGTGATAATATTATGAATGATAATAATGCATGTTCTCTCCTTAGAGTATGCAGCTATTCCCCAGGTGACTGCCCCTCTGAAATACACTTTGCCCCATGCTCTGGTCAGCTTTGGTCCAGCTGGACAGTTGATCCGGGTCAGTCCTGGTCTGGCCATGCAGGGAGACCCAGGGAAGGTGGAACTACACAGTCTCGAGGTATAGTTCTAGGTTAAAGGAGCAGGACAGAATCAGTACGGAGAATAGTAGGATATATCTACATGGCAGAATTGTTGTGGTGAACTAGCAGGTTATAGGAAGAGGCCGCAATCATTCTAGTGAATAGAGTAATCATCAAGGAATGGCTAAATTACTGGCCGATTAGTTTCGGTTTTGAGGAACTGTTGAGCTGTTTTTATCAGTATTGAGCTGGTGTGTGAGAAGTTTCTGTTAATGTGTTACTGAGAGGTTCTGTCTGCAGATCATTCTGGGGGAAACACAGGAGCAGCAGGACATGAGAGAATTTCCTGGGCCACTGGCTAGGTATTTTACACTCTTAAACACAATATCCAAACATCCATGCTACTCTGTATGTGATGATGTATTGTCTATGCATGCAAAGTAGGAGACACTGACGAAATAACTACATAAAACTGTTCTAGAGACAGTAAAAACAGGCACACAAAATGGATTGACAACAACGAAGGTTTACTGTCATAATGGTGGCTATTAGTATTATGTGTGTATTTCTTTCAACTGGCGTCTTTTCTCCTCCTTCAAAGGGAAGACCTGCACAAAGTAGATGCCATCTCTTTTGCCCACCAGAAGGCAGAAGCCTGCATGAAAAATGAAAAGCTACAAGACAAGGGCTCTGCCGCCCTCCTTTGGAATCTACTGGTACTGCTGTGCAGACAGAATGGAGTAGGTGTACTATAGACTGTATCTCCTCATATATCCTCATATATATACTACACCTACTCTTATAGTAGGTGTACTATATATCTTCTCACACTCTTCTAGTAGGAGTAGGTGTACTATATATCTCCTCACACTCTTATAGTAGGTGTACTATATATCTCCTCACACTCTTCTAGTAGGTGTACTATATATCTCCTCACACTCTTCTAGTAGGTGTACTATATATCTCCTCACCCTCTTATAGTAGGTGTACTATAGACTGTATCTTCTCACACTCTTCTAGTAGGTGTACTATATATCTCCTCACACTCTTATAGTAGGTGTACTATATATCTCCTCACACTCTTCTAGTAGGTGTACTATAGACTGTATCTCCTCACACTCTTCTAGTAGGTGTACTATGTATCTCCTCACACTCTTCTAGTAGGTGTACTATATATCTCCTCACACTCTTCTAGTAGGTGTACTATATATCTCCTCACACTCTTCTAGTAGGTGTACAATATATCTCCTCACACTCTTCTAGTAGGTGTACTATATATCTCCTCACACTCTTCTAGTAGGTGTACTATATAGCTCCTCACCCTCTTATAGTAGGTGTACTATAGACTGTATCTTCTCACACTCTTATAGTAGGTGTACTATATATCTCCTCACACTCTTATAGTAGGTGTACTATATATCTCCTCACACTCTTCTAGTAGGTGTACTATATATCTCCTCACACTCTTATAGTAGGTGTACTATAGACTGTATCTCCTCACACTCTTCTAGTAGGTGTACTATAGACTGTATCTCCTCACACTCTTCTAGTAGGTGTACTATATATCTCCTCACACTCTTCTAGTAGGTGTACTATATATCTCCTCACACTCTTCTAGTAGGTGTACTATATATCTCCTCACACTCTTCTAGTAGGTGTACTATATATCTCCTCACACTCTTATAGTAGGTGTACTATAGACTGTATCTCCTCACACTCTTATAGTAGGTGTACTATATATCTCCTCACACTCTTATAGTAAGTGTACTATATATCTCCTCACACTCTTATAGTAAGTGTACTATATATCTATCTCCTCACACTCTTCTAGTAGGTGAAACCCCTTTTGTCTTAGCACTCTTGAAATATCAGGAGTTGGCCAAGATGGTCCAAAACGAAACTAAACGCCCACCCACATACTCATTCTAACATTACTTTCCTTTTTTTTCTCCCTGGATTCATTCAGCGTATCGTTGGTTCAGACATAGCAGAGCTGCTGATGAGGAACTCTCAGGGCCATGGTGGTTTAGGGGGCAGTGAATCAGAGGCCCCTACACTCATAGGTAAAACCTTTTTTTAAGCGTCTGCTAAATGGCATATATAGGTAAAGGACTCTACACCACACGTACTGAGGAAGACATGCTGTTTTTGTCTGTTCGACGTGTTGCTATGAGTTAAAAAATAAATCAAACAAAGCTTGTAAATAATTGCAAATTATATCCAAGTGAGTCCTGGCCTTTTTTTCACTTTTTATACCATCCTCATAGACCTGAGTGAGGGCCCCAGTCCTGAGACAGACCCCTTGGATGGAGCAGATCTGTTGACAGGGACAGCCACTGGTGTCTGTACGGCTGAGTCCACAGAGAAGGACATGCAGGGATACACCAAGCTTCTCCTGGCTGGACGGAAGAAGGTCAGGGTGATCTTTTGAACAACATATAATAATATATTTTAAAATGATAAAGTAATCTCCTATTTATTCTGAAATTAATAGATAGTGTCTATGATTAACACCATGGAGACAGCATAGTGATAGCTGTCTGACTAATGTTACACCGGGGCTATCCTCTTACTCCTCCAACACTGACCCCTGACCCTGTGTTCTTCTACAACTCCTCCATATCTCTTCCATGTTCTTTCATACTTCCTTCATCCCTGCCTATGCCTCGCCTATAACCCCCCCACTCCTCCACCACACCTCATGTCTCCTCCAGATACTTCAGTTCTGGGACAATGTAAAGTCCATGGAGAATAAGAGCACCTCCTCCCAGCTGCCCACTGCACTGAGGCTAGGAAACACTGTCACCACTGATAAATCCACAATAATTGAGACCTTCAATAAGCATTTTTCTACGGCTGGCCATGCTTTCCACCTGGCTACCCCTACCTCGGTCAACAGCCCTGCACCCCCACAGCTACTTGCCCAAGCCTTCCCCATTTCTCCTTCACCCAAATCCAGATAGCTGATGTTCTGAAAGAGTTCCAAAATCTGGACCCCTACAAATCAGCCGGGCTAGACAATCTGGACCCTGTCTTTCTAAAATTATCCGCCGCAATTGTTGCAACCCCTATTACTAGCCTGTTCAACCTCTCTTTCGTATCGTCTGAGATTCCCAAAGATTGGAAAGCTTCTGTGGTCATTCCCCTCTTCAAAGGGGGAGACACTCTAGACCCAAACTGCTACAGACCTATATCTATCCTACCCTGCCTTTCTAAGGTCTTCAAAAGCCAAGTTAACAAACAGATCACCGACCATTTCGAATCCCACCGTACCTTCTCCGCTATGCAATCTGGTTCCGAGCTGGTTATGGGTGCACCTCAGCCACGCTCAAGGTCCTGAACGATATTATAACTGCCATCGATAAAAGACAATACTGTGTAGCCGTATTCATCGACCTGGCCAAGGCTTTCGACTCTGTCAATCACCACATTCTTATCGGCAGACTCAACAGCCTTGGTTTCTCAAATGACTGCCTCGCCTGGTTCACCAACTACTTCTCAGACAGAATTCAGTGTGTCAAATCGGAGGGCCTGTTGTCCGGACCTCTGGCAGTCTCTATGGGGGTGCCACAGGGTTCAATTTTTGGGCCGACTCTTTTCTCTGTATACATCAATGATGTCACTCTTGCTGCTGGTGATTCTTTGATCCACCTCTACGCAGACAACACCATTCTGTATACTTCTGGCCCTTCTTTGGACACTGTGTTAACTAACCTCCAGACGAGCTTCAATATACAACTCTCCTTCCATGGCCTCTTCCAACTGCTCTTAAATGCAAGTAAAACTAAATGCATGCTCTTCAACCGATCACTGCCCGCACCTGCCCGCCCGATTCTGACTTAGAATATGTGGACAACTACAAATATCTAGGTGTCTGGTTAGACTGTAAACTCTCCTTCCAGACTCACATTAACCATCTCCAATTCAAAATTAAATTTAGAATCGGCTTCCTATTTCGCAGCAAAGCATCCTTCATTCATGCTGCCAAACATACCCTCGTAAAACTGACTATCCTACCGATCCTTGACTTCGGCGATGTCATTTACAAAATAGCCTCCAACACTCTACTCAGCAAATTGGATGCAGTCTATCACAGTGCCATCCGTTTTGTCACCAAAGCCCCATATACTACCCACCACTGCGACCTGTATGCTCTCGTTGGCTGGCCCTCGCTTCATTTTCGTCGCCAAACCCACTGGCTCCAGGTCATCTATAAGTCTTTGCTAGGTAAAGCCCCATCTTATCTCAGCTCACTGGTCACCATAGCAGCACTCACCCGAAGCACACGCTCCAGCAGGAATATTTCACTTTCACCCCCAAAGCCAATTCCTCCTTTTGCCGCCTTTCCTTCCAGTTCTCTGCTGCCAATGACTGGAACGAATTGAAACTTTAAGCATCAGCTGTCAGAGCAGCTCACAGATCACTGCACCTGTACATAGCCCATCTGTAAATAACCCATCCAACTACCTCATCCCCATATTGTTATATATATTTTTTGCTCCTTTGCACCCCAGTATCTCTACTTACACACTCATCTTCTGCACATCTATCACTCCAGTGTTAATTGCTAAACTGTAATTATTTCGCCACTACGGCCTATTTATTGCCTTACCTCCCTAATCTTACCTAATTTGCACACACTGTATATAGATTTTTTTATATTGTGTTATTGACTGTACGTTTGTTTATTCCATGTGTAACTATGTGTTGTTGTTTGTGTCACACTGCTTTGCTTTATCTTGGCCAGGTCGCAGTTGTAAATGAGAACTTGTTCTCAATTGGCCTACCTGGTTAAATAAATGTGAAATAAAAATAAAATAAAAAGGCTCAGGCTTGAGTTTCACAGAGTTTTGCCTCCCCGTGCCTCCCACACTGTTCCTTCACCCCTCCCTAAGCCTCCTCATGCCTCTCCAAATCTCCCCTATGCCTTCCCCCACGGTTCCACCGCCCCTCACTCGCGTCTCCTCCACACCTCCTTTATGGTTCTTTCACAGGAGGCCCTCGAGTTGGCCATGAAGAGTGGACTGTGGGGCCACGCCCTGTTCCTGGCCAGCAAGATGGACAACAGGTCCTATACCACTGTGTTGAACAGGTAAGCGCATGGAGCAACATTATCTTTGAGACAATACAGTGCTTTTAGAGATAATTCACTATTGATCCAAGGTTAGTGGGTTGGGTGTATGGGGGACGGGGGAGGGGGGGTAAAGAATAGGGGGAGACTGCAGGGAGGAGGAGTGAAGCTTGGGGTGAGGGATAGGGACGGGGAGGACGGAGGAATGCCTGGTCTCTGGGCAGATCATTGGTCTGGACCTCACGCAGTTTGTTAGCAGTTCTGTGGGCAAAACCTACATCCTCACTTACATGATCTGATGATCGGTGTCGGGGTTGTCAACATACTCAGCACATAGCGCAGTATTACATATTCATATACCATTACATTTTCAGTATTTCGGTAGGCGTTTCTTTTTTGTAATATTTTACTTGACTTTTGTTTTACAATAAACAAAAAAAACATGAGCTGTTCTGTTTCTATTACCCTGAACAGGGGTGGATTTTTCCATGTACAGTGTAGCCTTACATGTTCATAACAATTACATATTAATATCACATTACATATTCAGTATTCTGAATTTCCATTTCATGGGTGGTTCTAGTTGCAGCACTCAGTGACTGGAACTATGCATGGGCGGGATTCTTTCCATGTACAATGACCTTACATATTCATATCTATTACATATAAATATTTAATATTATATATTTAATATTTCCATGGCGTGGTCATCTCTATGGCAGGTTTACAGGCCAGCTAGCTCCCAACGACCCCCTACAGACCCTGTTTCAGATGCTCTCTGGAAGGATCCCTGCTGTTTCCACGGTAAAACAATGCTTAATAAATACATAAACATACCACAGAACAATAGTTGTCTATTCTAATGTGCCCTTCCTTCCTTGTGTAATTGGGGCTGGTCTTGGCACATTTACTGTAGTTGACCAGTTTTTATGTTTCAGTGGCTGTTGTGTTTATTGTACTGTAGTTGACCAGTTCATGTTTTCAGTGGCTGTTGTGTTTATTGTACTGTAGTTGACCAGTTCATGTTTTCAGTGGCTGTTGTGTTTATTGTACTGTAGTTGACCAGTTCATGTTTTCAGTGGCTGTTGTGTTTATTGTACTGTAGTTGACCAGTTCATGTTTTCAGTGGTTGTTGTGTTTATTGTACTGTAGTTGACCAGTTCATGGTTTCAGTGGCTTTTGTGTTTATTGTACTGTAGTTGACCAGTTAATGTTTTCAGTGGCTGTTGTGTTTATTGTACTGTAGTTGGTAATTATGCTAACAACGTACAGTACATTTACAGTATTTTGCACCAAATTGTAATATAACAATCTGGTAATAGACTGACGTGTGTGTGTGTGTGTGTGTGTGTGTGTGTGTGTGTGTGTGTGTGTGTGTGTGTGTGTGTGTGTGTGTGTGTGTGTGTGTGTGTGTGTGTGTGTCCTCAGTGTTGTGGAAGTGACAAATGGAGAGACTGGGAGCCTCATCTGGCCGTCATGCTGTCCAATGAGACGGGAGATCCAATCGGGCACCAGAAGAGCATCATTACCATGGGAGACACGCTAGGTATACATACATACATACATACATACATACATACATACATACATACATACATACATACATACATACATACATACATACATACATACAGTTGAAGTCAGAAGTTTACATACACTTAGGTTGGAGTCATTAAAACTTGTTTTTCAACCACTCCACAAATTTCTTGTTAACAAACTATAGTTTTGGCGAGTCGGTTAGGACATATACTTTGTGCATGACACAAGTAATTTTTCCAACAATTGTTTACGGACAGATTATTTCACTTATAATTCACTGTATCACAATTCCAGTGGGTCAGAAGTTTACATACACTAAGTTGACTGTGCCTTTAAACAGCTTGGAAAATTCTTTAGAGGCTTCTGATAGGCTAACTGACATCATTTGAGTCAATTGGAGGTGTACCTGTGGATGTATTTCAAGGCCCACCTTCAAACTCAGTGCCTCTTTGCTTGACATCATGGGAAACTCAAAAGAAATAAGCTAAGACCTCATAAAAAAAATTGTAGACCTCCACAAGTCTGGTTCATTCTTGAGAGCAATTTCCAAATGCCTGAAAGTACCACGTTCATCTGTACAAACAACAGTACGCAAGTATAAACACCATGGGACCATGCAGCCGTCATACCGCTCAGGAAGGAGACGTGTTCTGTCTACCGTAAATTCCGGACTATAAGCCGCAACTTTTTTCCCAGGCTTTGAACCTCGTGGCTTAAACAAGGCTAATATATGGATTTTTCCCGCTTTCAATGATTTTTTATTTTTTTTAAACACATTCTGTGACGTGCTCAGTTTTTTGCGGGATGAAGCTTTCATTAGACCAATGAAATTGCCGTTAAGGTCAAACAACTTTTTTGTTTACTGTTTAGATTAAATCGAGCGCTCTCAAACTTCCCATCATTCTGATTACGGTAGTCATTTTGTCACCCTCATCATGGCAAAGACACGGAGAAATGCATATGATGCAGCTTTCAAGGTGAAGGCGATTGATCTGGCTGTTGGAAAAGGAAATAGAGCTGCTGCACGGGAGCTTGGTCTTAATGAGTCGATGATAAGACGTTGGAAACAGCAGCGTGAGGAATTGACTCAATGCAAAAAGACAACTAAAGCTTACTGCAAATTTTTTTTTTTTTACAAGCCGTGTTTCGTTAAAGCCTATTTATTTTTGTTACAAGCCGTGTTTCGTTGAAGCCTATTTATTTTTGTTACAAGCCGTGTTTCGTTAAAGCCTGTGTAAAGTTCATTTGTTTCAATGTACCGGTAGGCACCTGTGGCTTATAGACATGTGCGGCTTATTTATGTTCAAAATATATATATATTTTTTAATTCAGTGGGTGCGGCTTATATTCAGGTGCGCTTAATAGTCCGGAAATTACGGTACTTGAGATGAACGTACTTTGGTGCAAAAAGTGCAAATCAATCCCAGAACAGCAGCAAAGGACCTTGTGAAGATGCTGGAGAAAACAGGTACAAAAGTTTCTATATCCACAGTAAAACGAGTCCTATATCAACATAACAAAGGCCACTCAGCAAGGAAGAAGCCACTGCTCCAAAACCGCCATAAAAAAGCCAGACTACGGTTTGCAACAGCACATGGGCACCAAGATCGCACTTTTTGGAGAAATGTCCTCTGGTCTGATGAAACAAAAATATAACTTTTTGACCATAATGACCATCGTTATGTTTGGAGGAAAAAGGGGGAGGCTTGCAAGCCGAAGAACACCATCCTTACCGTGAAGCACGGGGGTGGCAGCATCATGTTGTGGGAGTGCTTTGCTGCAGGAGGGACTGGTGCACAAAATAGATGGCATCATGAGGTAGGAAAATTATGTGGATATATTAAAGCAACATCTCAACATATCAGTCAGGAAGTTAAAGCTTGGTCGCAAATGGGTCTACCAAATGGAAAATGACCTCAAGCATACTTCCAAAGTTGTGGCAAAATGGCTTAAGGACAACAAAGTCAAGGTATTGGAGTGGCCATCACAAAGCCCTGACCTCAATCCTATATAAAATGTGTGGGTAGAACTGAAAAAGCGTGTGCGAGCAAGGAGGCCTACAAACCCGACTCAGTTACACCCCGAAACGTTTGACCCAAGTCAAACAATTTAAAGGAAATGCTACCAAATACTAATTGAGTGTATGTAAACTTCTGACCCAATGTGATGAAAGAAATAAAAGCTGAAATAAATCATTCTCTCTACTAATATTCTGACATTTCACATTCTTAAAATAAAGTGGTGATCCTAACTGACCTAAGACAGGGAATTTTTACTAGGATTAAACGTCAGGAATTGTGAAAAACTGAGTTTAAATGTATTTGGCTAAGGTATATGTAAACTTCCAACTTCAACTATACATACATACATACATACATACATACATACATACATACATACAGTGGGGGAAAAAAGTATTTGATCCCCTGCTGATTTTGTACGTTTGCCCACTGACAAAGAAAGGATCAGTCTATAATTTTAATGGTAGGTTTATTTGAACAGTGAGAGACAGAATAACAACAAAAATATCCAGAAAAACGCATGTCAGAAATGTTATAAATTGATTTGCATTTTAATGAGGGAAATAAGTATTTGATCCCCTCTCAATCAGAAAGATTTCTGGCTCCCAGGTGTCTTTTATACAGGTAACGAGCTGAGATTAGGAGCACACTCTTAAAGGGAGTACTCCTAACCGCAGCTTGTTACCTGTAAAAAAGACACCTGTCCACAGAAGCAATCAATCAATCAGATTCCAAACTCTCCATCATGGCCAAGACCAAAGAGCTCTCCAAGGATGTCAGGGACAAGATTGTAGACCTACACAAGGCTGGAATGGGCTACAAGACCATCGCCAAGCAGCTTGGTGAGAAGGTGACAACATTTGGTGCGATTATTCGCAAATGGAAGAAACACAAAAGAACTGTCAATCTCCCTCGGCCTGGGGCTCCATGCAAGATCTCACCTCGTGGAGTTGCAATGATCATGAGAACGGTGAGGAATCAGCCCAGAACCACACGGGAGGATCTTGTCAATGATCTCAAGGCAGCTGGGACCATAGTCACCAAGAAAACAATTGGTAACACACTACGCCGTGAAGGACTGAAATCCTGCAGCGCCCGCAAGGTCCCCCTGCTCAAGAATACATATACATGCCCATCTGAAGTTTGCCAATGAACATCTGAATGACTCGGAGGACAACTGGTGAAAGTGTTGTGGTCAGATGAGACCAAAATGGAGCTCTTTGACATCAACTCAACTCGCCGTGTTTGGAGGAGGAGGAATGCTGCCTATGACCCCAAGAACACCATCTCCACCGTCAAACATGGAGGTGGAAACATTATGCTTTGGGGGTGTTTTTCTGCTAAGGGGACAGGACAACTTCACCGCATTAAAGGGCTGATGGACGGGGCCATGTGCCGTCAAATCTTGGGTGAGAACCTCCTTCCCTCAGCCAGGGCATTGAAAATGGGTCGCGGATGAGTATTCCAGCATGACAATGACTCAAAACACACGGCCAAGGCAACAAAGGAGTGGCTCAAGAAGAAGCACATTATGGTCCTGGAGTGGCCTAGCCAGTCTCCAGACCTTAATCCCATAGAAAATCTGTGGAAGGAGCTGAAGGTTCGAGTTCCCAAACGTCAGCCTCGAAACCTTAATGACTTGGAGAAGATCTGCAAGGAGGAGTGGGACAAAATCCCTCCTGAGATGTGTGCAAACCTGGTGGCCAACTACAAGAAACGTCTGACCTCAGTGATTGCCAACAAGGGTTTTGCCACCAAGTACTAAGTCATGTTTTGCAGAGGGGTCAAATACTTATTTCCCTCATTAGAATGCAAATAATTTTATAACATTTTTGACATGCGTTTTTCTGGATTTTTTTGTTGTTATTCTGTCTCTCACTGTTCAAATAAACCTACTATTAAAATTATAGACTGATCATTTCTTTGTAAGTGGGCAAACATACAAAATCAGCAGGGGATCAAATACTTTCCCCCCCCACTGTACATACATACACACAGACACATTTCTACTTGAATATAGTGGCCGTGTTTCTATTCTCATCAGAAAGGTTTTGTCTTAGTCCCAAATTGTGCCATTTTGCCTATATAGTGCACTATATAGGAAATATGGTGCCATTTGTTACATAACCTTAGTGTTGTCTCTCCCCAGCCTCCAGAGGGCTGTTACATGCTGCTCATATCTGCTATCTGACAGCTTATGTTCCTTTTGGCGTCTACACAGCCAAGAATGAGAGACTGGTGCTTCTGGGCAACTGCAACAGGTGAGCTCAGCTGTAATATGACCCAGATTCTATTAACGCTCCTTTCACATGTCATCTTTCTGGGTGGTGATCCCCTCTTTCACTCTTATGTCTTCCTAACGAGTGGGAATGTCCTCTGGGACTCACTGTTGAACAGCACAGCAATGGTCATTTGAGACGCAACCAATCTGAATAGAAAGGAGCTCCTTGTGTTGGAAGAAGAGGACACTTGTTACGAACCGGCTCTGAGTTCGCAACAAAAGGGAGACAACGTGGAGACAAGGAGTATCAAAATATATATTTATTAAATAAAGTAATGAACAATGGTGTGTGTAAGTGAGTGCTTGCATGCATAAATGTAATAATGCAGGGTGTTGAAGGGAGCCAAAGCAAACAACCAAAAAGCCACAACTAGCACAACCAAAAACAACAAGGTGTCTGCATGGAGAGAGTCTCCCCAATAACTGTGGAAGAGGTGCCTTTATCCTGGGACACACCCGGGCCCAGGTGTTTCCCATGTAGCTGACGACCTTCCCAACTCCGCCCACCAGCATCCTAATAAGGAACAAGAGCAAAGAGAGAGAATACGGCAGACAGAGTGGGAGGGTCGTCACACCTATCTTTAAATTGGGTTATACAGTTATAGTTCCTGATTGCGGGTATCAGTATTTGGGTGATCCCTGTAATGTTTTCTTAACAAGGTGTCCTCTGGGACTCACAGTAGAACAGCACAGCAATGTGTTTGTAATGAGTGCACTGGGAGTCAGGAAGCAAGCTCAGGGAGTGCATAATTTAATAAACAGATGAACGAAACACGAACAACGCACAGACAGGAAACTGAAACAATAACACCTGGGGAAGGAACCAAAGGGAGTGACATATACCCCCCTTTGACATATACCCCCTCCCTGGCGCATTCGGCTCCAGACACAGGACGCCAACCAAAGGGACAATCCCGGGGATCCGGAGTGTACCGGTCGCCTCCGCTGAGGCGCAGAAACCTGACGAACCGGCTGAGGTGTGAGAGCCTAATGAGCCGGCTGAGACCTCCCCGGTTGCCTCGGTCGAGGCACGGGAGCCTATTGAGCCCGCTGAGGTATGGAAACCTGTCGAGCCAGCTGAGGCAGGGGAACCCGACAAACTGGCTGAGGCCTCCCAGGTAGCTCCGGTTCGGACACCCAGACCCAAAATCACCTCCAACACAAATTAATACAAATAAAAAGCAACCCCTGATGCTTCCCTCTGGTGAGGCGTTATTCTGTAATGAGTATGCTGGGAGTCGGGAAGCAAGTTCAGGGAGTGCATAATTGAATAAACAAATGAACGAAACAAGAACAACACACAGACAGTAAACTGAAACAGAAACAATAACGCCTGGGGAAGGAAGCAAAGGGAGTGACATATATAGGGAAAGTAATCAGGGAAGTGATGGAGTCCAGGTGAGTCTGATGAGGCGCAGGTGCGCATAACGATGGTGACAGATGTGCGCCATAACAAGCAGCCTGGTGACCTAGAGGCCGGAGAGGGAGCACAAGTGACAGTCTTGCCATGCTGAAAGGAAACGAGCTGCTGATTTTCGAAAAGCAGAATAGGGACGTCATGCACCCAATTCATAGTGGTACACACGATGGATGTGTCGATGTGAGGGGGATGCCCCCATAGGCATGAAAGTAATAGCTATTGTTTGCGGGAACTAATGCCACAACATAATGCTGGTATTATCGTAGCATGACTGGTATGAAAACCACTTAGTCCTACTTAAAGGCCCAGCACAGCCAAAAACTAGATTTTCCGGTGTTTTATACACTGCCTTCGGAAAGTATTCTGATCCCTTGACTTTTTCCACATTTTGTTACATTACAGTGTTATTCTAAAATTGATTAAATAAAAATAAAAAACTCAGTAATCTACTCACAATACCCCATAATGACGAAGCAAAAACAGGTTTTTAGATTTTGTAAATGTATTAAAAATAAACAGAAATACCTTATATACATAGGTATTCAGACCCTTTGCTATGAGACTCTAAATTGAGCTCAGGTGCATCCTGTTTCCATTGATCATCCTTGAGATGTTTCTCGACTTGATTGGAGTCCACCTGTGGTAAATTCAATTGATTGGACATGATTTGGAAAGGCACACACCTGTCTATATAAGGTTCCACAGTTGACTGTCCATGTCATAACAAAAACCAACCCATGAGGTCAAAGGAATTCTGCGTAGAGCTTCGAGACAGGATTGTGTCGTGGCACAGATCGGGGGAAGGGTACCAAAAGATTTCTGCAGTATTGAAGGTCCCCAAGAACAGTGACCTCCATCATTCTTAAATGGAAGAAGTTTGAAACCACCAAGACACTTCCTAGAGCTGGCCGCCAGGCCAAACTGAGCAATCGGGGTCATAAGGCCCTAGGTCAGTGAGGTGACCAAGAACCCGATGGTCACTCTGACAGAACTCTAGAGTTCCTCTGTGGAGATGGGAGAACCTTCCAGAAGGACAACCATCTCTGCAGCACTCCACCAGTCAGGCTTTTATGGTAGACTGGCCAGACAGAAGCCACTCCTCAGTAAAAGGCACATGACAGCCCGCTTGGAGTTTGCCAAAAGGCACCTAAAGACTCTCAGACAAAGATTGAACTCTTTTGCCTGAATACCAAGCGTCACGTCGGAGGAAACCTGGCACCATCTCGACGGTGAAGCATGGTGGTGGCAGCATCATGCTGTGGGGATGTTTTTCAGGGGAAGGGACTGGGAGACTAGTCAGGATCGAGGTAAAGATGAACGGAGCAAAGTACAAAGAGATTCTTAATGAAAACCTGATCCAGAGCGCTCAGGACCTCAGACTGGTGCGAAGGTTCACCTTCCAACAGGACAATGACCCTATGCACACAGCCAAGACAACGCAGGAGTAACACGTCTCTGAATGTCCTTGAGTGGCCCAGGCAGAGCACGGACTTGAACCCTATCTAACATCTCTGTAGAGACCTGAAAGTAGCTGTGTAGCGACACCCATCCAACCTGACAAAGCTTGAGAGGATCTGAAGAAGACTTGAGGGTGTAATCGCTTCCAAAGGCGCTTCAACAAAGCTCTGAGTAAAGGGTCTGAATACTTATGTAAATGTAGTATTTCAGTTTTTTTATTTATAATAAATTTGCAAACATTTCTACAAACCTGTTTTTGCTTTGTCATTATGCGATATGGTGAGTAGATTAATGATGGGGAAAAACAATTTAATAAATGTTAGAATAAGGCTGTAACATAACAAAATGTGGAAACTCTTGAGTTAATAGACCAATAAGAAAGAGTTCTAAACCTTTCTGTCAACAGCTAGGGTTCAGTTTTCCCCTCCCCACTCAGACCACTCCCAGACAGTCATATCAAAATTCTTACTGGAGAAATTGCTCTTTGCTAATAAGCAATTTCTGTTTGTTTTTAATTAAAATGCTAAAAACTATCACAGTAAGGTAGTTAATTGTTACCCAGAAATAATTTGATATTGAGATTAACACGGTTTTAAAGTAACTGTCTAGTGTTTCCAGATTTCTATGAAATATTACTTATTATTAATAAAAATATGAGTGAAATAGTTTTCCTTCCAAACGTTTTTAATTAAGTATGTTAAAAAGCAGCTTTTCTGTGTTGGAATGGTGTGGGCGTACTCCAACAACAGAATGGTGTGGGCGTACCCCAACAACAGAATGGTGTGGGCGTACCCCAACAACAGAATGGTGTGGATGTATACAGGTTCTTAAAATGACATGTTCTATGAGGAAACGGTGTTGTTGAGACAAGTTTGAGGTGGGATATTTGAAGTGTTTAAAAATAATAAAAATGATGCTTTGGCCAAAAATACGAATATAGGACAAGTCAACAACATTATTTGGGTATGAGTTAACAGAATATGGACTTTTAAAAGTGAGATTTTCACTGGATAGTTACTTTAAGACTTAGGTAGCAAGTAGTAGTAGTCCCAATTGTAACTTTTTAATGTTTAAAACAACGTCTGCTAAGAATTGAATGTATTTCCTCCCCTACAGTCTCCCATTCAAAGAGTTTGCTCAGAATTCTGCCATTCGGTGCACAGAGTTATTTGAGTACTGCCAGAGACTTGGAGATAAATTCTTCTGTATCCCCCCCTTCCAGGTAGTTTATATTCATTTTTTTGTGCTTTTTTATGACTAGTATGATTCGTCCATAATTTGCCAGATTTGGAACTCATAAGTCAATACAGAGTTTTGATTCCATCTGTATTTTGCTATTAAGCTTTCTCTAGTCCAGGACACAGTGAAATTATGTTTAGCTTTTTCCATGTGGCTACCGTAGGTTGTGCTGTTGTGTTGTCTTGTTACAAGCTGTTTTGTCATTCCCAGGTGTATAAGTTCCTGTATGCGTGTCGTCTGCTGGATGCTGGGCTGGCGTCCCAGGCCTTCCACTACTGTGAGGTGATAGGGATGTCTTTACTCAGACTGCAGGAGCCCAGCATGGTGCTGCTGGGGGAGCTTATCAAGGTAGAGCACTTTATCATGATACTCTGACATATACACATCATATGTAGCACTTCGGCGGTAGGTAGCCTAGCGGTTAAGAACGTTGGGCCAGTAACCGAACGGTAGCTGGTTAGAATCCCTGAACTTACTAGTTGAAAAATCTCTGTCAATGTGCCGTTGAGCAAGGCACTTAACCATAATTGCTCTGCATAAGAGCATCTGCCTATCTATGCACTTCCATACATACGCTAAACACAGTCTGCAGGGAGAGCTTATAAAAGTAGCGTACTCTGACTTGTACTGTATGTATCATACACACATTTTATGCCATATTGCATTCCTAGTATCCAATCACTTCAGGGCCTATATTCATAAAGCATCTCAGAGTAGGAATGCTGATCTAGGATCAGTTTTCCCTTTTAGGTGATAATGAATACCATTACATGGACAGGAACGACCTGAGCTCCCGAGTGGCGCATTGTTCTAAGGCACTGCATCTCAGTGCAAGAGATGTCACTTCAGTCCCCGGTTTGAATCCAGGCTGAATCACATCCGGCTGTGATTGGGAGTCCCATAGGGCGGCGCACAATTGCTCCAGAGTTGTCTGGGTTTGGCCAGGGTAGGCCGTCCATTGTAAATAAGAATTTGTTCTCAACTGACTAGCCTTGTTAAATAAAGGTTCAATAAAAAAATACAAAAAGGACCTGTTCCAGAGGGTATCAGATTAGGCACTAATCTTCTGTACAGTGTGTGTGTGTGTGTGTGTGTGTGTTTGCTCAGCACTTTCCCTGTTTGTGTGTGTGTCCTCCCCTCCCAGCTGGCAGAGCGGCTGAAGCAGTGTGAGGGAATGGGACAGCTCAGTGACACAGCTGACGACAGGCCTGGACAGGAGCCTGACTGGCTACAGCAGCTGAGATGCAGACAGCAGGGCATACAGGTGACCACACCACAAAGCATTACCATTGTACTCGTCACATTTTCACATGTTCCTCTGTTTGTGTTGGAGATGATTACCTATTTACTGGTTACAAACATCCTTGTATAGAGATATACTTTGTTGATGTTGATTGAATAATGATAGTAAATGGGACTCACTGTAGTTGGATCTTAAGATTCACCTAAATTGGATATTAGCCTATAATCCACTGGTACTGGTAGGTTGTCAAGTGAGTGAAATTTTGTCAGTTGGCACTTTTGTCAAGGTTGCTGAGGTGGTAAGTACTTCCTATAGTCCAGCTGGCAAGACTAGACTCAGGTTTTTAACTTGCCTCAGTCAGCACAATGGTTGACCTTATATAGACACTGGTAACATTTTTATTACTACATTAGAATCCCTTTGTACCATTTAAATGATATATTTCAAACAATACCAGACCGTTTGAAATTATTCAATTGGCTCATATGATCTTAATTGTGTATTTTTTGTCTCTTCCAAAACATTCTCGACACATTATGACGCTATGGTTAAAACGTATCTATTTGCTTAGATGGGGAGCAGTGGTTGCAGTGATACATACCAGCCACCAGCAGACAGGAGTGCATTGGCCCATGAGGAGAGCAGTGTGTATTCAGGTAAACCTACAGTCCCAGATCATTATTTCAATGGACAATTAATAACAATTTATTGGACTCATATAGCACTTTTCCTGATGCTCAAAGCGGTTACATAGTAAGGGGGAACTCACTTCATCCACTTGGGTGATGTACGGCCACCATTTGTGCCCCATCCAGTATTTCTCTGCTCTGTGTTTGTGTCTGTATGGTGTGGTACACTCTTATTCCACCTGGGGGGAGTGTCTCATGTATCAGAGTTGCATGATGACTCATCAGAGGGCTCGTCCTATCAACCAGTTGCACAGTGTTTGAACCATGTCCCAGGTCGAAAGTAGTGCATTTGATAGGGAATGGGGTGCCATTTGGGACGCACACCAGTGTTGTAATTTTTGTCTTCACTCCTTTGGTTTCGCTGTAGAATCAGACACCGGTGACCTTTCTGCAAGGGGAGATGACCAGAGACTGGATGCTAAATTCCTCTCCCACAAAGCAGCAGAAGAGCAACAACAACAGCACGTGCAGGCACAGCAGATCAACACCCAGCCTCCGCTGCCAGTCATGGCTTCTAACACTCAGCCTGCAGTGCCACTTGTGGTGGGAGGCCAGGACCACAGTTGCCACTACACAGACACTGCCCAGCCTTTGCCTCAGCCTCAGCCTTCACCTCAGCATCCTACACTGGACTGTCCTCCTTCAGCAAGGGAAGGTGAGAAAATGGATGAAGGCCCTGGTTTTTATTGATCCAACATACTAGGGATTCAACCCTGTTTCTGGTGGTTTACAATGAAACATGCTCATTTAATGTAACTCCTTTTTACTCATTTTATGAATCTTCTTACATGTTTCTGTTGTTAACTGTGATATGAGGACCTCATGCTTTGATATCATTGTATTGTTGTAGGGGCTGATCCTTTTGCTGGCCCAGGCATGGTGAGTGCTCAGGAGGGTTTTATTGGCTACCAAACATACATTACAACTACAGTGGGGGAAAAAAGTATTTAGTCAGCCACCAATTGTGCAAGTTGTCCCACTTAAAAAGATGAGAGAGGCCTGTAATTTTCATCAGAGGTACACGTCAACAATTACAGACAAAAATGAGAAAAAAAATCCAGAAAATCACATTGTAGGATTTTTAATGAATTTATTTGCAAATTATGGTGGAAAATAAGTATTTGGTCACCTACAAACAAGCAAGATTTCTGTCTCTCACAGACCTGTAACTTCTTCTTTAAGAGGCTCCTCTGTCCTCCACTCGTTACCTGTATTAATGGCACCTGTTTGAACTTGTTATCAGTATAAAAGACACCTGTCCACAACCTCAAACAGTCACACTCCAAACTCCCCTATGGCCAAGACCAAAGAGCTGTCAAAGGTCACCAGAAACAAAATTCTAGACCTGCACCAGGCTGGGAAGACTGAATCTGCAATAGGTAAGCAGCTTGGTTTGAAGAAATCAACTGTGGGAGCAATTATTAGGAAATGGAAGACATACAAGACCACTGATAATCTCCCTCGATCTGGGGCTCCACGCAAGATCTCACCCCGTGGGGTCAAAATGATCACAAGAACGGTGAGCAAAAATCCCAGAACCACACGGGGGGACCTAGTGAATGACCTGCAGAGAGCTGGGACCAAAGTAACAAAGCCTACCATCAGTAACACACTACGCCGCCAGGGACTCAAATCCTGCAGTGCCAGACGTGTCCCCCTGCTTAAGCCAGTACATGTCCAGGCCCGTCTGAAGTTTGCTAGAGAGCATTTGGATGATCCAGAAGAGGATTGGGAGAATGTCATATGGTCAGATGAAACCAAAATAGAACTTTTTGGTAAAAACTCAACTCGTCGTGTTTGGAGGACAAAGAATGCTGAGTTGCATCCAAAGAACACCATACCTACTGTGAAGCATGGGGGTGGAAACATCATGCTTTGGGGCTGTTTTTCTGCAAAGGGACCAGGACGACTGATCCGTGTAAAGGAAAGAATGAATGGGGCCATGTATCGTGAGATTTTGAGTGAAAACCTTCTTCCATCAGCAAGGGCATTGAAGATGAAACGTGGCTGGGTCTTTCAGCATGACAATGATCCCAAACACACCGCCCGGGCAACGAAGGAGTGGCTTCGTAAGAAGCATTTCAAGGTCCTGGAGTGGCCTAGCCAGTCTCCAGATCTCAACCCCATAGAAAATCTTTGGAGGGAGTTGAAAGTCCATGTTGTCCAGCGACAGCCCCAAAACATCACTGCTCTAGAGGAGATCTGCATGGAGGAATGGGCCAAAATACCAGCAACAGTGTGTGAAAACCTTGTGAAGACTTACAGAAAACCTTTGACCTGTGTCATTGCCAACAAAGGGTATATAACAAAGTATTGAGATAAACTTTTGTTATTGACCAAATACTTATTTTCCACCATAATTTGCAAATAAATTCATAAAAAATCCTACAATGTGATTTTCTGGAATTTCTTTTCTCATTTTGTCTGTCATTGTTGACGTGTACCTATGATGAAAATTACAGGCCTCTCTCATCTTTTTAAGTGGGACAACTTGCACATTTGGTGGCTGACTAAATACTTTTTTCCCCCACTGTATATACAAGAACATACCCCCTATTGGGGCATACAAATTTAATCTCTCTAAAGATGTCCAGTGATTTATTCCTGAGCACCTGCTGTTTCTGTCAGTGGTGCTGTATTTTATATGTAAAACATAAATAAATAAACAAATAATTTAAAAAAAAATTATCAAGCATGTGAAATCGTTTGATAAATGTATTTGTGCGACTCAGATGAGATCATGTGTCTTGTTTGTGTCCATGGAGATGTCAAATGACAGTCTGTATATCTGTCTGTCCTATGCAGATAGGGGTCCATGTGAATGCTGGCATGATGCCGGTGGCAGAGTATGGTCAGCACTATGGCCAGGAGTCTGGTTATGGAGATCAGCAAGCATGGCAGCAGGGAGGGCACCAGGCCACCATCACGCAGGAGGGCAAGGCCTCAGAGCCGGACAGAATCCAACCAAAACAGGTGGGTGGAGCCTGAAGCCTGTCTTGTCGACAGCATCAGATAAGAACCAGAGTTTGTTTAAATAAGCCTCTCTCTCTCTCTCTCTCTCTCTCTCTCTCTCTCTCTCTCTCTCTCTCTCTCTCTCTCTCTCTCTCTCTCTCTCTCTCTCTCTCTCTCTCTCTCTCTCTCTCTCTCTCTCTCTCTCTCTCTCTCTCTCTCTCTCTCTCTCTCTCTCTCTGTGTGTGTGTCTGATCAGAGCACCAAGTCAGGGTGGTTTAGCGGCTGGTTCAAACACAAACCCAAAGAGGAGCAAAGTGAGGCGTCTCAGGATGCAGACTCAGCTGACCCAGTTCTCACTATGGTAAGGGTCAAGCAGACCTACTGTTAACTCTTACCTAGCCGTTAGATGGGGGACATAACAGTCAGTCAAGTCAGTGATCTCAAGTTTAGGTTTTGTAGTTTACCGTCCAACAAATGATGTCGATGGACATAATAACATTTTGATGATGATGGGCAAGAACATTATGAACTTAGTTGAAAACAATCTTTTAAAATGAGTTTTGGCTATTATTGTTATTATGATATTCAGAGAATTTGATCTCCTTGTTCTTCTCATAAGACCCATTGGAGGTGGTGACGATGTTTAGTTTGAATGTAGACTCATTGAACCTTTTTAATGAAGGTTAGCCACTAAGTAGGGTATGGTATTTGCTGTCGGTCACCAACTAGCTCTAAGTAGGGTATGGTATTTGCTGTCGGTCAACCAACTCTTTCCAGTTCATTGGCAATGTTTGCAACACATTCTGCACAAATACTGTAGTTTAGCAATTTTGTTGTCCATAGCATTTGAATTGTACAGCTACGATCCATAAGTTACAATGATAAAGCATAAGCTACAATGATATAATAACTATTTGTGTCATAAATGGTAGAGGTTTACCTACTACTTTCCTGAGAGCATTGTATTATGCAAGGTAGATTAAAACAGTGATTTTTAAAACGTGCTCTAAATATGTCAATAAGTCAAGTCAGAAGTAATTTGAAGGATTTTATTGTTTTTTTGTTATTAAGTGATAACAGTATTTTAAAATGTTTGAGACTAACTGGCTGATAAATTGTTGTAAGTTAAACATAGTTTTTAACAATTCAAAATATAACCTACCAATTGTCAAAGTAAAGCTTTTCAGAAACATCTTAAATACATGATTACATAATCAGAAACAAGTAGCTTTCCTTATGTCAATGACAGTAAACTCTAAAAATTCACCACAGAGAAGCTATTGAGTCTATGTATGCCCCTTAAACTGGAGGTTCTGAGAGATAAGCAAACCTAACGCATCCTAGTGCCGTAAAATGAATTCAGAGTAAGGTCGGTGACTTTCCGAGTGATGACCCCTTAGTACAGCTGTAGGTTCTTAATTTTATCACTTTTTTGTTGCAGATGAGCTTCGTGATGTATATAAATTCATTGAAAATCCGCACTAACACAAGTTAAATTAACAGTATTGCACTTTTCATGTAGCCAACTTTTGTCCAGCTAATAGCCTAACCACCGATCAAGCAACATTATGGACTAAACGTTCAAACCCTGTTGCTGCAGGATTATTTTGCTATGACAATACTGGTCAAATTAAGATCCTACATCTGCATCCTTAGTGCCCCTCGGTATGTATTCGTCGGTTACGTCATTGTGCAATACTAGGTCAGTGGGTCTTGGGCGTTAATGTAACATCATTCATGTGTATTTCCTCAGGAGATGCCTCCCACTTCCCTATTTTCTTTCCCTCCCACTACCAACATCCCTGCAGCCAATTTTCCTACCCAGCCTGCATCTACTGGTATCAACGCCTTTTCTCGGAAAGTGGGTGAATAACAGGCCGGAATGCATTGGACAACACATAGACTAAAGTTTTTATGTTTTGCTGCAACCACCCACCATACATCATACACCTGTACACATACACAAATCATTAATGATAATAAAATATTTGTGGTGACAATTGATATTGATATTTAATGGATTACTGCATGTTGGAACTGCAGAAATGCATGAATAATGTGCAGAACAGTGTCCAATACTGTCCAGAGTTGTGGACAGGAGGCTGCAAATCTCACTTATCACTGTATCTAATTCTCCCGGAAGCGAATTTGGGCTGGTTTTCTATTTATCTTTCACCTACACTTTGATTAAGGCTCTATGCTGAAACATGTTGGGCACTTTACATTTTTTGAACTGCTCTATGCCCTGTAGATACAGTTTTTTTTAATGTAAAACCCATCTGGAGTGCCTGGAACTTAGACTCGTCAAACAATTTTACACTCTTTTGTTGGATTTTTCCTGTTTTTCAGATTTTTAATTCCCCACTCCAGAGCGATGGTGGATGTTTTTGTGGGATACTTGTAGTGCTCCCGATATATTGGTTCCTGTCGGGCTGATCTTGAACCAGACATATTCATGCTGAATGACAACTGTATGCTTGTCTAGGCTAACATGAAGTGAGGAATTTTGACTGGTGCTTCTTTGTAATGAAATACCCAACATGCTCTACCATATAGTGATAGTGCTTCCATTGATAGTGTTAGTGCTTCGAGTGTTAGTGCCATTGAGTGATAGAGAACACCATTGAGTGATTGTCTGAACTTTGGTCTGCTGTAGAATCCTTTCAGTAGTCTTTAAACAGCAGAATGAGTACAACAGAGAAATACAAATGGTTTATAACAATGCTTTTTTGTGAATATTTTTTTCTCAATCAGAAAACAGTACTCATGTGCTACTTGACCTGAATGCTATTGTATATGAGACATAACCTTGATTTCTATGAGTATCCCTCCCTTTTATCATTATCTAAACTATAGATGAATATGGTTAACTTGTTTAAACTATGATTTATAATTGTCATATTATTCACGAACAAGTTGTATACAACTTGTTGCTAAATCCTTGCTGCCCTTTGAGCTTTGAATCTGTAGCAAAGTATGCATTTCAACCATTGCACTACCCTGCATAACCCTGACAAACTCTGCAACACATACTGTAAAAAAAAACTTTAACTAACCTAATAATACTTTTTAAGTACCATACATTCTGTCATTAATCTAGATAGGTTGCAGCCAAGGATTTTTTTTCCTATGTCCAACATGAGTGTGATATTCACACACGCATACACACACACGCCAGCACACACACTCTGCACAAACATACACTACTGTTCAAAAGTTTGGGGTCACTTAGAAATGTCCTTGTTTTTGAAAGAAAAGCACATTTTTTGTCCGTTAAAATAACATCAAATTGATCAGAAATAAAGTGTAGACATTGTTAATGTTGTAAATAACTATTGTAGCTGGAAACGGCAGATTTTTTTATGGATATCTACATAGGCGTACCAAGGCCCATTATCAGCAACCATCACTCCTGTGTTCCAATGGCATGTTGTGTTAGCTAATCCAGGTTTATCATTATAAAAGGCTAATTGATCATTAGAAAACCCTTTTGCAATTATGTTAGCACAACTGCAAACTGTTGTTCTGATTAAAGAAGCAATAAAATTGGCCTTCTTTAGACTAGTTGAGTATCTGGAGCGTCAGCATTTGTGGGTTCGATTACAGGCTCAAAATGGCCAGAAACAAAGGTCTTTCTTCTGAAACTCGTCAGTCTATTAATGTTTTGAGAAATTAAGGCTATTCCATGCGAGAAATTGCCAAGAAACTGAAGATCTCATACAACGCTGTGCACTAATCCCTTCACAGAACAGTGCAAACTGGCTCTAACCAGAATAGAAAGAGGAGTGGGCGGCCCCGGTGCACAACTGAGCAAGAGGACAAGTACATTAGAGTGTGTAGTTTGAGAAACAGACACCTCACAAGTCCTTAACTGGCAGCTTCATTAAATAGTACCCGCAAAACACCAGTCTCAACATCAACAGTGAAGAGGTGACTCCGGGATGCTTGGCTTCTAGGCAGTGTTCCTCTGTCCAGTGTCTGTGTTCTTTTGCCCATCTTAATCTTTTATTTTTATTGGCCAGTCTGAGATATGGCTTTTTCTTTGCAACTCTGCCTAGAAGGCCAGTATCCCGGAGTCGCCTCTTCACTGTTGATGTTGAGACTGGTGTTTTGCGGGTACTATTTAATGAAGCTGCCAGTTGTTAGGCGTCTGTTTCTCAAACTAGACACTCTAATGTACTTGTCTTCTTGCTCAGTTGTGCACCGGGGCCTCCCACTTCTCTTTATATTCTGGTTAGAGACAGTTGCGCTGTTCTGTGAAGGGAGTAGTACACAGCGTTGTACGAGATCTTCAGTTTCTTGGCAATTTCTCGCCTGGAATAGCCTTAATTTCTCAGAAGAATTCAGAAGAAAGATCTTTGCCATTTTGAGCCTGTAAGTGAACCCACAAATGCTGATTCTCCAGATACTCAACTAGTCTAAAGAAGGCCAATTTTATTGCTTCTTTAATCAGAACTACAGTTTTCAACTGTGCTAACATAATTACAAAATGGTTTTCTAATAATCAATTAGACTTTTAAAATGATAAACTTGGATTAGCTAACACAACGTGCCATTGGAACACAGGAGTGATGGTTGCTGATAATGGGCCTCTGTACGCCTATGTAGATATCCCATAAAAAATCTGCCGTTCCCCGCTACAATAGTCATTTACAACATTAACAATGTCTACTCTGTATTTCTGATCAATTTGATGTTATTTTAATAGACAAAAATAGTGTTTTTCTTTAAAAAACAAGACAATTTCTAAGTGACCCCAAACTTTTGAACGGTAGTGTATACATCTCATATACAATAGAGCTCAATATCACTCAGGAATAACCCTGAACCGGAAGAGAAGCACAACAAAATCTACAGAAGGCCAGCATACTGACCCCTTAAATGTCTGAACTGGGATTGTATGAATGTATGAACACTGTGCAGGACCCCAATTCCAACCAGGCCACAACCCACATATCTATTCTCAGATGCCCTTTCAGCCGGACAGTATTTTGACATCATGTGTTGAGTTGGTAGGCTACGCAGGCAGGCAGGGGGAGTGAGTGGGCTTTTAAGGGCTCAGTGTTCACTGAGAACTTAACAGCTGAGATCTGGTTCCCCTGAGCTGACAGATGGGGAGAATGGCTAGCATCGGACGCTGCAAAGTAGTGGAAGTAGTAAAGCTGGTCAAGTAAATCTCACAAAAAATCTCAAGTCACAAGTAAAGGATCCAAGAAAAGTTATGTTTGGAGCAAGTCTCAGGTCTCATTGGTCATATTTTGCAGCTATATGCAACAATGACTCATGTTTAGATAGACCTATCTTTGTCTAATCATTGATTTCGAGTCACAAGTTAATTTCAAGTCCAAGAAAATGTATGTAGAAAAAGTCTCAAGTTGTGACATGTAAGATCAAATCAAGGCAAGTGCAAGTCCTAATGTTTTATGCCTCAAGTCTCAAGTTCTTGATAATTCAGTATCTTCTAGACATTTGCGTTAACTCATGTGTAGTTACCAATGCATTTTATACATAAAATAACACTTTTACGACAAACTCCAATGCAAGCTTGTAAATCCTGCTGTGTGATAAGTCAAGCTATCAATTTCTAGCTGTATACAGTGCCTTCGGAAAGTATCCAGATCCCTTGACTTTTTCCACACTTTGTTACCTTAAAGCCTTATTTTAACATGGATTCAATAAAAACAAATCCTCAGCAATCTACACACAATACCCCATAATGACAACGTGAAAACAGGTTTTTAGAAATTGTTGCAAATTTTATTACAAATAAAAAACAGAAATACCTTATTTACATAAGTTTCAGACCCTTTGCTATGAGACTCGAACTTGAGCTCAGGTGCATTCTGTTTCCATTGATCATCCTTGAGATGTTACTACAACTTGAATGGAGTCCACCTGTGGTAAATTCAATTGATTGGACATGATTGGAAAGGCACACACCAGTCTATATAAGGTCCCACAGTTGACAGTGCATGTCAGAGCAAAAACCAAGCCATGAGGTCAATGGAATTGTCCGTAGAGCTCTGAGACAGGATTGGGTTGAGGCACAGATCTGGGGAAGGGGACCAAAACATGTCTGCAGCATTGAAGGTCCCCAAGAACACCGTGGCCTCCATCATTCTTAAATGGAAGAAGTTTAGAACCACCAAGACTCATCCTAGAGCTGGCCGCCCAGCCAAACTGAGCAATTGGGGAGGTGACCAAGAACCCGATGGTCACCAGCGCTCTAAAGTTCCTCTGTGGAGATGAGAGAACCTTCCAGAAGGACACCCATCTTGTCAGCACTCCACCAGTCAGGACTTTATGGTAGAGTGGCCAGACGGAAGCTACTCCTCAGTAAAAGGCACATGACAGCCCGCTTGGAGTTTGCCAAAAGGCACCTAAAGACTCTCAGACCATGAGAAACAAGATTCTCTGGTCTGATGAAACCAAGATTGAACTCTTTGGCCTGAATGCCAAGCGCCACGTCTGGAGGAAATCTGGCACCATCTCTACGGTGAAGCATGGTGGTGGCAGCATCATGCTGTGGGGATGTTTTTCAGCGGCAGGGACTGGGAGACTAGTCAAAATCGAGAGAAAGATGAACGGAGCAAAGTACAGAGAGATCCTTGATGAAAACCTGCTCCAGAGTGCTCAGGACCTCAGACTGGGGCGAATGTTCACCTTCCAACAGGACAACGACCCTAAGCATGCATCCAAGACAACACAGGAGTGGCTTTGGGACAAGTCTCTGAATGTCCTTGAGTGGCCCAGCCAGAGCCCGAACTTGAACCTGATCGAATACCTCTGGAGACCTGAAAGTAACTGTGCAGCAACACTCCCCATCCAACCTGACAGAGCTTGTGAGGATCTGCAGAGAAGAATGGGAGAAACTCCCCAAATACAGGTGTGCGAAGCTTGTATCATCCTACCCTCGAAGACTCAAGGCTGTCATCACTGCCAAAGGTATTTCGACAAAGTACTGAGTAAAGGATCTGAATACTTATGTAAATGTCATTTTTCAGTTTTTTATTTGTTATAAATTAGCTACAATTTCTACAAACCTGTTTTTGCTTTGTCATTATGGGGTATTGTGTGTAGATTGATGAGGGAAAAAAACTATTTCATACATTTTGGAATAAGGTTAACAAAATGTGGAAAAATTCAAGTGATCTGAATACTTTCCGAAGGCACTGTATTTTTTTATTCAGTAAGACCATATTATCTTAGGTGTCGCCGGTTGCATGAGTTATTCTGATATCTTGACCTTGAAAGGCCTTTATGTTGGTTATTGGCTGAAAGATTTGTGCACTGCTGTTGCTGCCTAGCTTGCAAATTATAATTTGAAGTTTAATTCAAAGTAAATAGCTGATGATGCTAACACTGTATAGTGTAAAAAATGTGATCAGTGTGATTCTATGATAGTTGCTGGTTGAAAATAGATCTATACAGGAACTTATTTTCAGCAGGTTCTGTATAGGTGGATGTTTTTCCCCTAGACGTCAAGATTGAGACTGATTTTAATAGACCATGGTCTATGGTTGTTTCTCAATTGTCAAAAAATCTGTTCTCCTTGTCTGCTTTCCTTCATCTGCACTGATTACTGTATAGTATATCACATTATTAGATATACCCTATTGTCTTGTTGTTAAGATGAGTGCATTACTGTAAATCGATCTGGATGTGGGCCTGCTATATGACAAATATGTAAATGTTCACAGAAATGTACTTTTCGTAAAGATAATACAATGCGTTAAATTCACAACTAAACAGGGACATGGAATAAACAGTTAAACAGACACAGGCCTACAAAACATTAATGGAAAAGTCTTGACAGGTGAAAGTTCACCATTAGGCAGGCTGTCTCCTTTCACCTGGTCAGTTCTTTCAGATTAGTGCAATGGAGTTGAGGAGAGGACAGCATTTATAGGAAAAAAATGAGAGTGAAAGAGAAAGAGCCTGTGATGTGTAATAACAGCCACCTCAGCTTTACCTCAGCATCAGTTCTGTTATGTTACATGTCTGTTGTAATCCTGGTTACAGGATAGATACCCTAGGTATGGTGTATAGGACTGAACGTTTTTATTTAGTTTGTTTATAACTCACACTAAGGCATAGGTCAGGCCCCCTGAGAAATGTTCTGGTTACGTCAGGAGTGGTGACATGATGTCAGAGAAGACTTCCCTTTGGTGACATTGGATGGTGCATAGTAGTGGGAGTAGTACAGGGTTGGGATATACTGTACCTCAATCAGGACACCATCCAAACCCTATTGATCAACCGGAGCCTGTATAATGAGGCCAAACAGCCAGGACCACAAGGGCAAACTTTTCCTTAGGGGTATGTGCCACAGTATCAGCCAAAATATAAATCTGGCTCTGAGACAGTATGGCACATGTTAGGATTGAGGGGAAACTGTATTCTATAAAAAGCATGAGCTGACACACCCCAAAATATTTGTAAAGGTGCTGACTAACGGAGAATAAACTACAGTACCAATCAAAAGTATGGAGAATCTGAAATCTAAAATATATTTTGATTTGTTTAACACTTTTTTGGTTACTACATGATTCCATATGTGTTATTTCATAGTTTTGATGTCTTCACTATTATTCTACAATGTAGAAAATAGTACAAATAAAGGAAAACCCTTGAATAAGTTGGTGTGTCCAAACTTTGGACTGATACTGTTTATAAAAATGAAGAAAGTCGCACACTATAAACTGTATTCTGTGACACAGATACACATACCCATGTGGAACAGTCTGGCCCTGACCACATGGCCTACATAACAGGTACCATTAACAGTCTGGCCCTGACCACATGGCCTACATAACAGGTACCATTAACAGTCTGGCCCTGACCACATGGCCTACATAACAGGTACCATTAACAGTCTGGCCCTGACCACATGGCCTACATAACAGGTACTATTAACAGTCTGGCCCTGACCACATGGCCTACATAACAGGTACCATTAACAGGATATTATTACATAGAGGTATTCTAAACTAGACTATCACTAGAAGGGATATGCAATATGTATGATTATTTTCATTTAACTTCTCTCAGAGAACAATGCCTTGTCATTGTATTTGTAAATGTAAACTGTAAATGTAAGAAAATTCCTTCAGGGTCTTATCAATGTTTTTTATTTAATTTAATCAGACAAGTATAGGCCCAGAAACCAGTGTGCAAATGTATTATATTTTAGCTAAGTCATTTATGGCCATAGTAATTTGTATATGGTTCGCTTAATACAGAAACTCATTCATTAAATCTCTTGGTTATGTTTTACAATAAATATTAATTGACAAGTGTTTTATTTAACTTTGGTTTGATATACTTATAAGTGTTATTCAATCATGTTACTATATCTATTTATGATAGACAATTATTTACCACTGTGTTTTACAGAAATATATTGCAGTTAAGGCCCAGTAAAACTGAATCTTGTGAAAATGTTCATTTACATGGGAATAGCCAGTCCATCATTTAAATGTCATATGATGCCTTTCAAGCAGGAGTGAAGAATTTTGCAATATGCCTGGTCCCATCTCCTTTTACCATTAGTCAACACTCCTGGCTCTAGGGCTGGGAATAGTGACCCAGTGTCCAGCCAACGTGTTCAGGCCCCCACCCGTTACACTGGCAGCCTCTGGATGTGTCCAAAATGAACAGTATTCCCATTTTTCTACTTCAGTGCTACTTTAGTAGTGCCCTATACACTGATTGTACAAAACATTAGGAACACCTTCCTAATATTGAGTTGCACCCCCTTTTGCCCTCAGAACAGCCTCACTTCATTGGGGCAGGGACTCTACAAGGTGTTGAAAGCGTTCCACAGGGATGCTGTCCCATGTTAACTCCAATGCTTCCCACAGTTGTGTCAAGCTGGCTGGATGTCCTTTGGGTGGGGGACCATTCTTGATACACACAAGAAACTTTGAGCGTGAAAAGCCCAGCAGCGTTGTGGTTTTTAACACACTCAAACCGGTGAGCATGGCACCTTCTACCATACCCTGTTCAAAGGCACTTAAATCTTTTGTCTTGCCCATTCACCCTCTGAATGGCACATTATACGCAATTCATGTCTCAATGCTTAAAAATCTGTAGCCCTTTCCTGCAGTCAAATGACCAAATCGCCCTCTAGTGCCCTCATTGGAATGAGGAGGTGGAATGTTATTCATATTTTTCATAATTTAAGCATTAATAAACATATATAAAAAAGCGTTTTTTCTATATTTCAGTCTTTTGTGATGTACAGTAAGTGCAAACTCAACATTGAATACATTTCAACTCTATATCTGACATGGTACAGGTGTCTTCTTTTTTAAGCCCATAACCATGTGTGAGAGGCGACTTTGTTTCAAAGTAGATTTGAACTAGCCCACTACAGTAAAGGGTTAACTTGTCTCTTCCCCTTCATCTACACTCATTGAAGTGGATTTAACAAGCAACATCAATAAGGGATCATAGCTTTCACCTGGTCAGTCTATGTCATGGAAAGAGCAGGTGATCCTAATGTTTTGTGCACATCAAGCTGCTTCACGCTACCGAAACAGGAGACAGGGACCTGCTCCTATGAGCTGTTTCGGCTGGCACAAACCAAGGCTCGTGCAAGGCTACTGAGGCTGCCAGTGTAATGGATTCCAGGACACGTTGGCTGGACACTGGGTCACTATTCTCAGCACTAGAGATAGGAAAGACAGCTGCTAGTAAGATTCCCAGCCATGTCACCGGTCTGGACCACATCTCGACAGTGAAAACTATCCCTCATTCCTGATTGTGTTGTTTTGCATCACCCTAAAGGCGTGGCGAAACGTGACTTTTTAAATAGACTGATATGAAGTGGCCTACATGTGCTGGATGATGTAGTGTTGTCTCCATGTTTTGAAGGGGGGGACACTGACTAAATGCAATCCTCTGATGTCACGTGAGAGTATTTCATGGACAAATAAGATGGCAATGGTGCTGGTAATTCTAAAGTAAGTTCCACAATGGAAAATGTATAACACACTTATGAATTTTAAAAAAAAATACTATGAAAATGTGACTCAGAATTTATAAAAAGGCCTATTGTTATATGATCTTTTTTTCTTTTTTCTTTGTCATCTTTATTTTCAGGGTCTTGTAGGGTGAAATAAATGTACAGATAACAGCTGAAATAAAGAAATGCCAACAATTAAGTGTCTTAAAGGTCCAATGCAGCTGTTTTTATTTAAATATCAAATCATTTCTGGGTAACAATTAAGTACCTTACTGTGATTGTTTTCAATTAAAATGGCCAAAAATAAACAAAAATAGGTTCTTAGCAAAGATAAAGTTCTCAAGCAAGAATGTTGCTAGGACTGTCTGGGAGTGGTCTGAGTGGGAAGGGGAAAACTGAAAACTAGCTGCTATTGGCAGAGAGGTTTGGAATTCTCTTTCTTAATGGTCTATTAACTAATTTACCACCTAGCAATGTTACTAGGCAGGCCAAAACTCCATCCCACCAAAGCGAGCTGTAATTTCAGGCAGTCTTTTCGAACAGCTCTTACACTAAAGGGGCATTATCATAATGTTCATAATTTCACAGTATTATTCCAACCTCATTATGTGGAAATATATATATATATAAAAGACAGAAAAATCATGTTTAATAGGGCCTTTAATAGGGTGCTGGGCCAAGGACACCATGAGCTGCCAGAACAGCTTCAATGCACATTGTCATTGATTCTACAAGTGTCTGGAAATCTATTTGAAGGATAAGACAACATTCCTCCATGAAAAATGTCAGAATTTGGTCTTTTGTTGATGGTGGTAGAAATTGCTTTATCAGGTGTGGTTGCAGAATCTCCTATAAGTGTTCAATTGGGTTGAGATCTGGTGACTGGCACGCACGCACACAGGCACGTACACACACACCCCCCCACAGCTACACATCCTCTTTGAGACCCCTCTTTCAGAGACACTGAGATCTCTTCTTCTAGCCATGATAGCCAAAATAATGGGCAACTGGGCATTTTTATACATGATCCTAAGCATGATGGGATGTTAATTGCTTAATTAACTCAGGAGCAACACCTGTGTGGAATTACCTGCTTTCAATACACTTTGCATCCCTCGTTTATTCAAGTGTTTCCTTTATTTTGCCAGTTACCTGTATGTTGTGCCTGTCATCAGTTCCATACATTCTGTAATGTCTACTGTACTGTGACTCTTGAACTGAAAATGAACGTGTGTACATTTAAAGTATGTGTGTGGTAACGGTATTTTTCTACTTCAGTGCTACTTTAGTAGTGCTCTATATAGGGAAATGAGTGCCATTTGTGACACAGCCTGAGACACACTAACTCAGTGGCCTTGTGGTTAGTATCCACACTGATATTGGAAGGTTGGGAGTTTGATCCCCAGCTGAGTCATACCAAAAACTGTAAAAATGAGACCAGATGTGTCTCTGCCTGGCACTCAGCATTAAAGAAAAACTCCATTGTTGACATAGTCCCAAAATGTTTTGCTTATCCGATATAAAGTCTTCAAAATACATAAATCATCCCCGTATGATGCATTTTTCATCATATGATTCGTTATGCATCATATAATGCAAAATGCATCATAAGGGGATGATTTATGTATTTTGAAAGTTACAAATCTTGAAAACTTGATTGCTGACAAGCAAAACATTTTGGGACTATGTCACCAATGGACTAATGAAACAAATACCAAAATAATGGAGATAGATTGTGGGTAAGGCCCTGTAATAGACTAGTGTCCTGTCCAGCGGGTGTACTTGTACATCAAGCTGCCTCACGCTACAGAAACAAGCGATAGGCACCTGTTCCTATGACCAGTTCCGGCCCGCACAAACCAAGGCTCGTGCTAGGCTACTGAGGCTGCCAGTGTAATGGGTGGGGGCCAGGACACATGGCTGGACACTGGGTCACTATTCTCAGCCCTAGAGCCAGAGACAGGAGAGACAGCTGCTAGTAAGATTCCCAGCCAAGTCACCGGTTTGGACCACATCTCAACAGTGAAAACTATCGCTCATTCCTGATTTTGTTGTTTTGCATCACCCTAAAGAAGGCGTGGCAAAACGTGGCTTTTTAAATAGACATATAAAGTGGCCCACAATATGCTGGATGATGTAGGAGATAGTGTACCATTTGACATTTATCCATGTGTTAAAGGGAAGGGGGGGGGGGGGGGGGGGCACACTGAATAAATGGAATCAAATCAAATGTATTTATGAAGCCCTTTTTACATCAGCAGATGTCACAAAGTGCTATACAGAAACCCATCTTAAAACCCCAAACAGCAAGCAATGCAGATGTAGAAGCACAGTGGCTAGGAAAAACTCTCTAGAAAGGCTGGAACCTAGGAAGAAACCTACAGAGGAACCAGTCTCTGAGGGGTGGCCATTCCACTTCTGGCAGTCCCCTCTTTCAAAGTCAATGAGATTTCAAACGAAGGCTCGTGCAAGGCTACTGAGGCTGCCAATGTAGGACACATTTGCTTGACACTGGGTCACTATTCTCAGCCCTAGAGCTGGAGAGACAGCCACTAGTAAGATTTGGCTTATTTCCATGTGCCAAAGGGGCGGACACTGACTAAATGCAATCCTGTGTTGTCACGTGAGAGTATTTCATTGGTAAACAAATAAGATGGCAATGGTGCTGATAATTCTAAAGTAAGTTCCACAATGGAAAAGGTATAACACACTTATGAACAAAATGTACATAAATAATTTATAAAAAGGCATATTTCTGTATGCAATCCTGTGTTGTCATGTGAGAGTGTTTTATGGGTAAACAAATAAGATGTTTTTATTTAGATTTTATTCATCAAATCTAATTTTATTTGTCACATGTGCCAACTACAACAAGTGTTTACCATGAAATTCTTACCTATGAGCCCTTTCCCAACAATGCCGAGTTAAAAAGTACAAAGAATTTGGTACAAATAAAAAAAGAAATAGTCACATAATAAAACAACAATAACGAGACTATATACAAGGAGTACTGTTAGATAGTCAATGTGCAGGGGTACGAGCTAATTGACGTAATGGGGATATTAGGATCCCCATTAGCCAACACCAATGGCGACAGCTAGTCTTACTGGGGTCCAACACATAACGAAAAATAAAAATACTTTACAACTGACATCCATTTAAAACCTTAACATGCAGTATGTGTGTGTGCATCTATCAGTTCCACATACATGTCAGTACATACACACAACAAGTAGGTCACATGGTGGAGAGGCGTTGGGCCATGAGGTGTTGCTTTATTTGTTTTTTGAAACCAGGTTTGCTGTTTACTTGAGCTATATGAGATGGAACGGAGTTCCATGCAATCATGGCTCTGTATAATACTGTATGTTTCCTTGAATTTGTTATGTACCTGGGGACTGTAAAATGCTCCTGGTGGCATGTCTGGTGGGGTAAGTGTGTGTGTCAGTGCTGTGTGTAAGTTGACTATACAAACTATTTGGAATTTCCAACACAAAGTTTCTTAGAAAAACAAGAAGCAATGCAGTCAGTCTTTACTCAACACTTAGCTAAGAGAGACTGGCATGAATCATCAGCATACAGTACATGGACACACAGGCTTTGTTTAATGCCAGTGGCAGGTCATTGGTAAAAAATAGAAAAGAGTAGAGGGCCAAGAGGGCTGCCCTGCGATACACCACACTTTACATGTTTAACATTAGAGAAGCTTCCATTTAAACCCCCTAGAGTCTATTGACGCACCGATGCATAAATCTAAGTAACATAATAAAAAAATCCCCATCAAAATCCATCAGTTTAAGCTAGAGATACAGTATCAGTTTTTCTGCATGGGCTGCTTCTCAATCCACCACATCCGCCTGTGTCACCCTTTCACATCTGTGGTGACAAGTGGCAGAGCTACAGCGCTATTTGTCAGAGCAGGAGGCATTTCGAAAATCTGTCTTCTCACAAAAACATTTGTAGCATCCGAACGGCTTGGCCTTTAGACTCATCTAAAGGTAACCCATACAAATGAATGGAAGTATGGAGGTAGTTTTGTGCCAACAAAAATAAGGGGTTAAATATGTGTAAAAAAAAATAAAAAAATACTGAGCTTTCTTATATCTCCAAGATATAGGACAGACACTTCAAAACCTTATTCTTTATGATACATTTTTTGATTGTCTGTTTTGCCATTTATGAATGTGTTATTCATTGCCAGTAGTAAAGGTCAAATTCAATATATTTTATCAAATAATTAACTTTTTTTTTACCTAAAGGGGTCCTAAAACTCCACATCAAATAGCTAAATGATCCATGGTATGACCTTTTTTAAAATGATTCCATATGTGAGATTAGAACCCTTCCCCCTCATTTTATTATAAGGGGGTCTTGTAGGGGGAAATGTATGTGCATGTCACCACTTCCATAGATTCTGTAATGTCTACTCTGCTGTGACTCTTGAACTGTATAAATGTATGTGTGTACATTGGAAGTATGTCTGTGGTAATGGATATGTGCTAATGTAGTTTCAGAAATTAAACCTGTCACTAACAAGGATCATCAGCAAGAGAAAAAACTAAATTAAGATGAGTTATTTGCTATCTGATTCTGGTGGGTTGCTGGGGTTCAAATTCCCAACTCCTGTCAAACACCTTGTCCAATATGTCTTATAAGTAATATAAGCTCCATTGCCAATGTAACTGTGTGTCATAGTTGAACGAGAATTCTCAAAACCAAAAATGATTGCACTGAATCAATAACATATCATGATTTATGCTTAGAGATTTCTGCTTGTACTGTTAATGAACATTTCAGCGCTTTACAAATAAAATGTACTATAATGTTTACATTAAACATTTTCAAAAAACACAAACAATTGATTGTTATTCGCATTCTCTTTTATTTAAATTCGTGTTCTCTTTTACTCAAATCCAATTATACACATAACATCTATGTGTTACTGCAGCAGACAGCTACAGAAATCAGGTCCATTGCAGCTTGTACAGTACAAATTATATATTTTTTTCATACCCGCAATATTCAGTAGACTTTTGGTCTTCAAATAGAATATCAACTTGACACTTGAAATAACATTCTACATTCTTCTGACATCTAGCAAATATTCACACAATATTTCTTGACACATAAACAAACATAAAATGTGCCACCCTGGGCAAGAGGGCAAGGATGCCTCGTGTCAAGATTTTTTCTCACTAATGTATCTACACTAGGAAGTGAACACACTAGGAAGTGAACACACTAGTGACCAGAGCCTTGTTTATACCGGGCTCTAACATGCATCAAATTATTTGATTAATATTATTTCAAAATAATATAAATGTATTTATTGTAAAACACAAATCGATGTCATAAGTCAATGGTGCCACCTGTCAATGATTTTAGAAGGTGGGATAATTATGATTCAAATGGTTTCACTGTCTAGATATGTCTACATTTGTAAGATATCCAGACACAATGCATGCCTGTCCATGGCCGTGCGAAGATGTTTGAGGGTGGGGGTGCTGCACTACAGACGGCTATATAAGTCCGTTAATATCGTACTAGTAAAGGCCCAGTGCACTACTTTTGTGAAGAAGAAATCGGGGTGCTGCGGTACTTCCCACGGCTATGTGCCTGTCTACCTCTGGAGGTGGTCAGGAAGATCACAATCAGATCACAATGTGTTTTTTGATCGTCTACAAATGTGGGTACAATCAGGATGTGGACACAATCAGGACAAAGGGGGCTTGTTAGCACCAGGTATTAACAGCACTTTTGTAGTATCACATGAACTCCTGTCAGTCGGACAGCAGCTCTGAATGACTCCGCTCTGGTTTTCATTCAACCCAATCTCTTGATTATTGCATAGAAATAGTGAGTGAGTCTCTTACTGTACATTCTCATGTGACTGGATGGCACTGATGGTATCTGATGGTATCAAAACTGTATTATTGAGTAAGTTGTGGATTGTAGTAAGACTTAAGGTTAACTACAGAGCACAGGCAGCGAGTGGCACCTTAATTGGGGAGGACGTGCTCATAGTAATAGCTGTAAGGGAATGGAATGGTATCGAACACATCAAACATGTGGTTTCCATGTGTTTGATACCATTCCATTCACTCCATTCCAGCCATTATTATGAGCTGTTCTCCTGTTAGCAGCCTCCTGTGCTACAGAGGTATTGGTGGACCAATTTTCACAATGGATCACCTGTTCTTAGTAAGACAAATGACTCGACTTTCAAACTCATTTAAGGTCCCTGCTGTGAGCTTTAAAGTGCTTCAAAGGACGTCCATTGAATTCAATCTTGCTGGTCTAGATTTTCAGAAAAGGATGGCGCTTTCTGCATTATGTTATTCTGCACTCCTTTGCAATCAAGGTCTCCATACTCTTCATCAAAGAACACCAAAAACACAGGTAAAAAATACAAAAACAAAACCTGCCAAATCCATAACAAACAAAAATTTAATAAATTCCATTCCATATTGTACTTTCAAAGATTCCGATTGTTCCCATACGATTAACCTTAGAACTGCACCCTCATGACTGATCTCCACTTCATATGCTACTAGGTGTGCTTGCCAAAAGGCAACCTATTCCCTATATAGTACATTCTTTTTGACCAGGACCCATTGGTGCCATTTGGGATGCACACTGCACTTGATAGGCTACTAGGTGTTCTTCTTAGAGGTGCTCATGTGTACAGTCGTGGACAAAAGTTTTAACAATGACACAAATATAAATTTTCACAAAGTCTGCTACCTCAATTTGTATGATGGCAATTTGCATATACTCCAGAATGTTATGAAGAGTGATCAGATGACTTGCAATTAATTGCAAAGTCCCTCTTTGCCATGCAAATGAACTGAATCCTCCAAAAAAACATTTCCACTGCATTTCAGCCCTGCCACAAAAGGACCAGCTGACATCATGTCAGTGATTCTCTCGTTAACACAGGTGTGAGTGCTGACGAGGACAAGGCTGGAGATCACTCTGTCATGCTGATTGAGTTTGAATAACAGACTGGGAGCTTCAAAAGGAGGGTGGTGCTTGGAATCATTGTTCTTCCTCTGTCAACCATGATTACCTGCAAGGAAACACGTGCCGTCATCATTGCTTTGCACAAAATGGACTTCACAGGCAAGGATATTGCTGCCAGTAAGATTGCACCTAAATCAACCATTTAACGGATCATCAAGAACTTCAAGGAGAGCGGTTCAATTGTTGTGAAGAAGGCTTCAGGGCGCCCAAGAAAGTCCAGCAAGCGCCAGGACCGTCTCCTAAAGTTGATTCAGCTGTGGGATCGGGGCACCACCAATACAGAGCTTGCTCAGGAATGTCAGCAGGCAGGTGTGAGTGCATATGCACGCACAGTGAGGCAAAGACTTTTTGAGGATGGCCTGGTATCAAGAAGGGCAGCAAAGAAGCCACTTTTCTCCAGGAAAAACATCAGGGACAGACTGATATTCTGCAAAAGGTACAGGGATTGGACTGCTGAGGACTGGGGTAAAGTCATTTTCTCTGATGAATCCCCTTTCCGATTGTTTGGGGCAACCAGAAAATAGCTTGGTGAGCGCTATCATCAGTCCTGTGTCATGCCAACAGTAAAGCATCCTGAGACCATTCATGTGTGGGGTTGCTTCTCAGCCAAGGGAGTGGGCTCACTCACAATTTTGCCTAAGAACACAGCCATGAATACAGAATGGTACCAACACATCCTCCGAGAGCAACTTCTCCCAACCATCCAGGAACAGTTTGGTGACGAACAATACCTTTTCCAGCATGATTGAGCACCTTGCCATAAGGCAAAAGTGATAACTAAGTGCCTCGGGGAACAAAACATCAATATTTTGGGTCCATGGTCAGGAAACTCCCCAGACCTTAATCCCATTGAGAACTTGTGGTCAATCCTTAAGAGGCACGTGGACAAACAAAACCCCACAAATTCTGACAAACTCCAAGCATTGATTATGCAAGAATGGGCTGCCATCAGTCAGGATGTGGCCCAGAAGTTAATTGACAGCATGCCAGGGCGGATTGCAGAGGTCTTGAAAAAGAAGGGTCAACACTGCAAATATTGACTCTTTGCATCAACTTCATGTAATTGTCAATAAAAGCCTTTGACACTTATGAAATGCTTGTAATTATACTTCAGTATTCCATAGTAACATCTGACAAAAATATCTAAAGACACTGAAGCAGCAAACTTTGTGGAAATTAATATTTGTGTCATTCTCAAAACTTTTGGCCACGAATGTATAATCACTCCTCTAAGGTTTAGCCTTCACTAACCTCACTAACCTACATGCTGTTAAACTATGAAACTGTCCAATTTTGATGCAACTGAATTGCTTTTTGGGGACAATAAAGATGAATTGTATTGTATTGTATTCTACTCTACTCCATTCTAAGTCAAATACTGTATTGCAGAATAATAGAGATTTGAATAGAACTATGGGTCACCAGAAAGAAGACATGCTCAAATTATGAAAACAAGAACAAACTGACACACTTTAAAAATAAATTGATGAAAAAAAGCTGTTGCTTTTGTTAATTAATCAGAGTGATCTATTTTATAAGAACAGATAAAAAAGAAAGTACATTTCAAACATATTGATTCACTCCAACTGTCATTCAGGGCAAAGTAATGCCTGGTAGTATATCTTTTTCAGACAGTCTTTGCCAAGTTCACACAGAATAAAGAAACTATGTAACCACAGTGTAGTAAACTAAATCCAATACTCTCCATCATTGAGGATGACAGATGACAGTAGATTTTTGTAGGTATTTCACCACATTCCTTATTTAAGAGATCAGAAATATTACAGAAAGCAGCAAATAATTCCTGACCATCATACATCTTCCTAAACAATTTAGCTTTTTTGTGTCAAACTCATGCTTGCATTAGCAGATGTTTTTTAGAATAGATTTTAGAATATTTTCAGAGGATGCTTAAGTAACTGTCCAGTCCCTTTTAAACGTTCATATTCTGTTAACACATACCCAAATTATGTTGTTGACTCATCCTATACTCGTATTTGTGGCCAAAGCATAAAAAAAAATATATATATATAACAAAAACTCCACCTCAGACTTGTATCTCAAACAGACCATTTCAAAAATGCTTGTTATTTCCTCATAGGGAATGAGGAGTCTACTTGCATTCATATTTTTAATGACTAGTATACACCCACACCATTCTGTTGTTGTGGTACGCCCACACCATTCCAACACAGAAAAACTGCTTTTTAAAATTAGCATTTTTAGGAAGGAAAACCTTTTCACTCATATAGTAATTAATTACAGGTCGTATTTCATAAAAATCATACTCCTTGACTTATTCCACATCTTGTTGTGTTACAGCCTGAATTGAAAAGGGATTAAATAGATTTTATTCTCACCCATCTATCTACACACAATACCCCATAACGCCAAAGAGAAAACATATTTTTAGAATTTTTTGCAAATTTATTGAAAATGAAATACAGAAATGTGTCATTTACATAAGTATTCACACCCCTGATTCAATACTTTGTAGAAGCACCTTAGGCAGTGATTACAGCTGTGTCTTTCTGGGTAAGTTTCTAATAGCGTTAAAAAACTGGATTGTACAATATTTGCATTTTATTCTTTTTAAAATTCGGTTAAGTTGTTGATCATTGCTAGACAGCCATTTTCAAGTTGCCATAGATTTTCAAGCCGATTTAAGTCAAAGCTATAACTAGGCCACTAAGGAACACTCAATGTCGTCTAGTATGCAACACCTTTGTATACAGTGGCTTGCGAAAGTATTCACCCTCTTGGCATTTTTCCTATTTTGTTGCCTTACAACCTAGAATTAAAATAGATTTTTGGGGGGTTTGTATCATTTGATTTACACAACATGCCTACCACTTTGAAGATGCAAAATATTTTTTATTGTGAAACAAACAAGAAATAAGACAAATAAACAGAAAACTTGAGCGTGCATAACTATTCACCCCCGCAATGTCAATACTTTGTAGAGCCACCTTTTTCAGCAATTACAGCTGCAAGTCTCTTGGGGTATGTCTCTATAAGCTTGGCACATCTAGCCACTGGGATTTTTGCCCATTCCTCAAGGCAAAACTGCTCCAGCTCCTTCAAGTTGGATTGGTTCCGATGGTGTACAGCAATCTTTAAGTCATACCACAGATTCTCAATTGGATTGAGGTCTGGGCTTTGACTGGGCCATTCCAAGACATTTAAATGTTTCCCCTTAAACCACTCAAGTGTTGCTTTAGCAGTATGCTTAGGGTCATTGTCCTGCTGGAAGGTGAACCTCCGTCCCAGTCTCAAATCTCTGGAAGACTGAAACAGGTTTCCCTCAAGAATTTCCCTGTATTCAGCGCCATCCATCATTGGTTCAATTCTGACCAGTTTCCCAGTCCCTGCCGATGAAAAACATCCCCACAGCATGATGCTGCCACCACCATGCTTCACTGTGGGGATGATGGTCTCGGGGTGATGGGAGGTGTTGGGTTTGCGCCAGACATAGCGTTTTCCTTGATGGCCAAAAGCTCAATTTTAGTCTCATATGACCAGAGTACCTTCTTCCATATGTTTGGGGAGTCTCCCACATGCCTTTTGGCGAACACCAAACATGATTACTTATTTTTTTCTGGACACTCTTCCATAAAGCCCAGCTCTGTGGAGTGTACGGCTTAAAGTGGTCCTATGGACAGATACTCCAAATTCTGCTGTGAATCTTTGCAGCTCCTTCAGGGTTATCTTTAGTCTCTTTGTTGCCTCTCTGATTAATGCCCTCCTTGTCCGGTCCTTGAGTTTTGGTGGGTTGCCCTCTCTTGGCAGGTTTGTTGTGGTGCCATAGTCTTTCCATTTTGAAATAATGGATTTAATGGCGCTCTGTGGGATGTTCAAAGTTTCCAAAATGTTTTTAACCCAACACTGATCTGTACTTCTCCACAACTTTGTCCCTGACCTGTTTGGAGAGCTCTTTGGTCTTCATGGTGCCACTTGCTTGGTGGTGCCCCTTGCTTAGTGGTGTTGCAGACTCTGGGGTCTTTCAGAACAGGTGTATATATACTGAGATCATGTGGCACATCATGTGACACTTAGATTGCACACAGGTGGACTTTATTTAACTAATTATGTGACATCTGAAGGTAATTGGTTGCACCAGATCGTATTTAGGGGCTTCATAGTAAAGGGGGTGAATACATATGCACGCATCACTTTTCTGTTTTTAAATTTTTTAAATTTTTTGAAACAAGTTATTTTTTTCATTTCACTCACCAATTTGGAGTATTTTGTGTATGTCCATTACATAAAATCCAAATAAAAATCCATTCAAATTACAGGTTGTTATGCAACAAAATAGGAAAAATGCCAAGGGGGTGAATACTTTTGCAAGCCCTTGTGTTTTAGGTTATTGGCCTTGTGTTTTAGGTTATTGTCCTGCTGAAAGGTACATTTGTCTCCCAGTGTCTGTTGGAAAGCAGACTGAACCAGGTTTTCCTGTGCTTAGCTCTATTCCATTCCCTTGTCCTTACCAGTAACAAGCATACACATAACATGAAGCAGCCACCCCCATGCTTGAAAATATGAAGAGTGGTGCTCAGTGATGTGTTGTGTTGGATTTGCCCCAAACATAACGCTTCGTATTCAGGACAAAAAGTGAATTGCTTTGCCACATTTCTTGCAGTTTTACTTTAGTGCCTTATTGCAAACAGGATGCATGATTTGGAATATTTTTATTCTCTACAGGCTTCCTTCTTTTCAATCTGTCATTTAGGTTAGTATTGTGGAGTAACTACAATGTTGTTGATCCATCCTCAGTTTTCTCCTATCACAGCCATAAAAGGAAAAGTCCACCCCAAAACCATATTTTGGTATTTGTTTCATTAGTCCATTTTTTATATAGTCCCAAAATGTTTTCCATGTCAGCAATCAAGTTTTCAAGATATACAACTTCATAAAATACAGAAATACAACGTGTATGATGCATTGAGCAATATATGATGCAAAACGCAACATCATATGATGCAAAATGCATCATACCGGCTGAGGGCACTTGTGAATACTTTCTGAAGACACTCTATTTTAAGGCTTAGCAGCCTAGCAGGATGTTGTCCTTCAAAAAAGGTGCTATCTACCTGGAACCAAAAAGGGTTCTCCTATGGGGACAGCCGAAGAACCCTTTGGGAACCCTTTTTTCTAAGAGCATAGCATGTAGAGATCAGTAAGGTTGATTAGACCAACTGTTTGTACTGTATGAGAGGGTAGCTCCCAAACAGCATAAATCAGTCTTCAGTGCTTTCAACAACAGAAGCAGCAGTAGCAGCAGTAGCAGTAGGGTCATTCATGGCACACCATGTGCTCTGTGAGCTGAGAGGCACACTGGAAAGCCTTGTCACACTCCACACAGACAAAGATCCTCCCGGCACACGTCTGCTCTTGGTGGCGCTTCAGAGCAGCCGTGCGGCTGAAGGACATGCTGCAGCCTGTGCAGTCGTAGGGCCTCTCTCCGGTATGGACACGCTGGTGACGGACCAGGCGGGACACCATGGCAAATGCCACCCCGCACTGAGGACACTTGTGGGGGCGGATGCCGCTGTGTACGGCCTGGTGCTCCAGCAGGTTGGAGGACTTGGTGAAGGACTTGGTACAGACCAGGCAGGTGTAGGGTCTCACCCCGGTGTGCACCTTCTGGTGCTCTGCCATGCGGCTGGCCACGGCAAAGGCTTTCCCGCAGATGGGACAGCAGAAGGGCCGCTCGCCCAAGTGAGTGCGCTCATGGCGGAGCAGGGACAGTGGCTTGTTGAAGGTCTTGCCGCACTGCGTGCACGGGAAGGGTTTTTCATTGGTGTGCATGTTGCGCTCATGCTTCCGCAGGTCCGAGGAGCGCACAAAGTCCTTGCTGCAGGTCTCGCACACGTACGGTTTCTCTCCGGTGTGCGTGCGAATGTGCTTGCGGTAATCGGAGGACCAGATGTACGTCTTTTCACAGAAGGGGCAGTGGTACGGTCTCTCTCCAGTGTGCAGGCGCTTGTGCTGCTGCAGTGTGCCTTGGTGAGAATAGGCTTTGCCACACAGGTCACATATATGAGGCTTCAGGCCACTATGAGTATCCAGATGACTCTGCAGATTGCTGGACTTCTTAAAGGCCCAGTTGCAGTGAGTGCACTTGTAGGGCCGGTTCTCTGTGTCTCCCTCCACTCCACGTTTCTTCATGGCAGCAAACACTATAGGCACCTTGTCCTCACAGGCATCAATCATGGCCATAGCCTTGTTTAGTGGAGGGGGAATGACTAGCGGTTCTCCACCCTTCCAACTCCCCTTGTTCCCACGTACATCACACACATCACGCACATCATGACGCACATCAGACTGAGCCTCCTTGGTTTTGGGCCTGATCTCTTTCATCAGACGCAGCTTCAGATCAGAAGGATCACCACTACACGCTTTCCTCTGCAGAAGTCTTTTAGTACCATTCTTGATGTTGCCTTCCTCCTGTTGTGACGAGTCTAAGTAGACCCCCTCCAGACCTGTAGAACCTCTCCTATTGGCAACATTATGTTCAGTGGCTGCGGGTGAACCTGGAGGACTACAGAGGTCCTGATTGGGAGACATTCTCTTGTCTTTTCCAGAGTTGAGCCCAGCAAACTTCTCAGCCAGAGTCCATGTAGGTGTTTGTGGGTTTAAATAAATCATCCCAGTGTAGCTACTACCTGAGAGGGAGTCAGCATCGTCATTATCAGATGGGTTAGAGTCACTTTCCACTTTGTGAGCAGTGTTGACTTTTACACTCTCTGAGGGCACATGGGCAACGTAGTGCATTTTGTTTATTAAGTTTTTCCTGATACTTCTCTTTGAAATGTACACTTTATCAACAAACCTTTCTGAGGTCCATGAAGGCATTTCTTCAGCCATACTTGATATTATAGAGGTGGTGAATGTGGCTTGAGGCTGAAAAGGGATTTTCCCTGAACTCACCTCCTTGGCAGTGCCTGGAAGAAAAACACAAAAACAAATAGTGTTTACTATCCACCAAAGTGAAAATAAAAATTGTAATGCTATATGACCAAAGGTTTCACAATAAGTAGTAATGTTATTGAGTGCATCACACATGCAAAATGTGAGTTTAGTAGGTGTTATAAAGCATCTATGAATGTTTGTAAAGCATCTATGAAGGGTTTATTAAAGTTTTAGTGCTCTGCGAATACTGCCACTATACAAAACTGCCTAAGAAGAGACAAGCTGTCTGTGTGCAGCTCATAACAGGCTCATATGAAGCATATGAATTCCAATAACTGGTGCTGTTTGTCGTGAAATAACCAAGTGTCAGCCGAAGAAGATGTGGATGTGGTGGTTCAAAATAGAAGAGAAATTAAATATGTAATAAAATATAGATGCCTTTATGAAATCAATTAAATATACAGAATATTGGACACACCTACTCATTCAAGGGTTTTTCTTTATTGTTACTACATTGTAGAATAATAGTGAAGACATCAAAACTATGAAATAACACATATGGAATCATGTAGTAACCAAGAAAGTGTTAAACAAATCAAAAGTAGCCACCCTTTGCCTTGATGACAGCTTTGCACACTCTTGGCATTCACTCAACCAGCTTCACCTGGAATGCTTTTCCAACAGTCTTGAAGGAGTTCCCACATATGCTGAGCACTTGTTGGCTGCTTTTCCTTCACTCTGTGGTCCAACTCATCCCAAACCATCTCAATTGGGTTGAGGTCGGGTGATTATGAAGGCAGGTCATCTAATGCAGCCTTCCATCACTCTCCTTCTTGGTCAAATAGCCCTTACACAGCCTAGAGGTGTGTTGGGTCATTGTCCTGTTGAAAAACAAATTATGGGATGGTGTATCGCTAGTGAATGCTGTGGTAGCCATGCTGGTTAAGTGTGCCTTGAATTTTAAATAAATCAGACAGTGTCAACAGCAAAGCACCCACACACCATAACACCTCCTACTCCATGCTTCACGGTGGGAACCACACATGCGGAGATCATCCGTTCACCCACTCTGCGTCTCACAAAGACAAAGTGGTTGGTACCAAAAATCTCAAATTTGGACTCATCAGACCAAAGGACAGATTTCCACCGGTCTAATGTCTATTTCTCGTGTTTCTTGGCCCAAGCAAGTCTCCTCTTATTATTGGTGTCCTTTAGTAGTGGTTTCTTTGCAGCAAATCGACTATGAAGGCCTGATTCACGCAGTCTCCTCTGAACAGTTGATGTTGAGATGTGACTGTTACTTGAACTCTGTGAAGCATTTATTTGGGCTGCCAATTCTGAGGTGCTGGTAACTCTAATGAACTTATCCTCTTCAGCAGAGGTAACTCTGAGTCTTCCTTTCCTTTGGCAGTCCTCATGAGAGCCAGTTTCATCATAGAGCTTGATGGTTTTTGCAACTGCACTTGAAGAAACTTTCAAAGTTACTTACAAGCCCTTGGCTGACCTTCATGTCTTAAAGTAATGATGGACTGTTGTTTCTCTTTGCTTATTTGAGCTGTTCTTGCCTTAATATGGATTTGGTATTTTACCAAATAGGGCTATATTCTGTATCACGTCAGATCAAATCAAACTTTATTTGTCACATGCGCCAAATACAGTGTAGACCTTACCGTGAAATGCTTACTTACAAGCCCTTAACCAACAGTGCAGTTCAAGAAGAGTTAAGAAAATATTTACCAAATGAACTAAAGTAAAAAATAATAAAAAGTAACCCAATAACATAACAATAACGAGGCTATATACAGGGGGTACCGGTACCGAGTCAGTGTGCGGGGGTACAGGTTAGAGGTAATTTGTACATGTAGGTAGGGGTGAAGTGACTATGCATAGATAAGAAACAGCGAGTAGCAGCAGTGTACAGCAGTCTTATGGCTTGGGGATAGAAGCTGTTAAGGAGCCTTTTGGTCCTAGACTTGGCACTCCGGTACCACTTGCCGTGCGGTAGCAGTGAAAACAGTCTATGACTTGGGTGACTGGAGTCTCTGACAATTTTTGGGGCTTTCCTCTGACACCGCCTATTATATAGGTCCTGGATTGCAGGAAGTTTGGCCCCAGTGATGTACTGGGCCGTACGCACTACCCTCTGTAGCGCCTTATGGTCAGATGCCGAGCAGTTGCCATATCAGGCGGTGATGCAACTGGTCAGGATGCTCTCGATGGTGCAGCTGTATGACTTTTTCAGGATCTGGGGACCCATGCCAAATCTTTTCGGTCTCCTGAGGGGGAAAAGGTTTTGTCGTGCCCTCCTCACGACTGTCTTGGTGTGTTTGGACCATGATAGATCGTTGGTGATGTGGACACCAAGGAACTTGAAACTCTCGACCCTCTCCACTACAGCCCGTCGATGTTCGACCCGCCTTTTCCTGTAGTCCACGATCAGCTCCTTTGTCTTGCTCACATTGAGGGAGAGATTGTTGTCCACGCACCACACTGACAGTTCTCTGACCTCCTCCCTATAGGCTGTCTCATCGTTCTCGGTGGTAAGGCCTACCAATGTTAATGATGGTGTTGGAGTCGTGTTTGGCCACGCAGTCGTGGGTGAACAGGGAGTACAGGAGGGGACTAAGTAAGTACACACCCCTGAGGGGCCCCAGTGTTGAGGATCAGCGCGGCAGACGTGTTGTTGCTTACCCTTACCACCTGGGGGCGGCCCATCAGGAAGTCCAGGATCCAGTTGCAGAGGGAGGTGTTTAGTCCCAGGGTCCTTAGCTTAGTGATGAGCTTCATGGGCACTATGGTGTTGAACGCTGAGCTGTAGCCAATTAACAGCATTCTCACATAGGTGTTCCTTTTGTCCAGGTGAGAAAGAGCAGTGTGGAGTGCGATTGAGATTGCGTCATTTGTGGATCTGTTGGGGCAGTATGCGAATTGGAGTGGGTCTAGGGTATCCGGGAGGATGCTGTTGATGTGAACCATGACCAGCCTTTCAAAGCACTTCATGACTACCTACGTGAGTGCTACGGGGCGGTAATCACTTAAGCATGTTACCTTGGCTTCCTTGGGCACAGGGACTATGGTGGTCTGCTTGAAACATGAAACATGAATTTTGTCCCATTCCTCCTGACAGAGCTGGTGTAACTGAGTCAGGTTTGTAGGCCTCCTTGCTCGCACACGCTTTTTCAGTTCTGCCCACAAATGTTCTATAGGATTGAGGTCAGGGCTTGTGATGGCCACTCCAATACATTTACTTTGTTGTCCTTAAGCCATTTTGCCACAACTTTGTAAGTATGCTTGGGGTCATTGTCCATTTGAAAGACCCATTTGCGACCAAGCTTTAACTTCCTGACTGATGTCTTGAGATGTTGCTTCAATATATCCACATCATTTTCCTACTCGTGATGCCATCTATTTTGTGAAGTGCACCAGTCCCTCCTGCAGCAAAGCACCCCCACAACATGATGCTGCCACTCCTGTTCTTCACGGTTGGGATGGTGTTCTTTGGCTTGCAAGCCTCCCCCTTTTTCCTCCAAACATAACAATGATCATTATGGCCAAACAGTTCTATTTTTGTTTCATCAGACCAGAGGACATTTCTACAAAAAGTTCGATCTTTGTCCCCATGTGCAGTTGCAAACCGTAGTATGGCTTTTTTATGGCGGTTTTGGAGCAGTGGCTTCATCCTTGCTGAGCGGCCTTTAAAGTTATGTCGATATAGAACTCGTTTTACTGTGGATATAGACGCTTTTGTACCTGTTGCCTCCAGCATCTTCACAAGGTCCTTTGCTGTTGTTCTGGGATTGATTTGCACTTTTCGCACCAAAGTATGTTCATCTCTAGGAGACAGAACGCGTTTCCTTCCTGAGCAGTATGACGGCTGCGTGGTCCCATGGTGTTTATACTTGCGTACTATTGTTTGTACAAATGAACGTGGTACCTTCAGGCATTTGGAAATTGCTCCAAAGGATGAACCAGACTTGTGGAGGTCTACAATTTCTTTTCTGAGGTCTTTGCTGATTTCATGATTTTCCCATGATGTCAAACAAAGAGGCACTGAGTTTGAAGGTAGGCCTTGAAATACACCTACAGGTACACCTCCAATTGACTCAAATGTTGTCACTTAGACTATCAGAAGCTTCTAAAGCCATGATATCATTTTCTGGAATTTTCCAAGCTGTTTAAAGGCACAGTCAACTTAGTGTATGTAAACTTCTGACCTACTGGAATTGTGATACAGTGAATTATAACTGAAATAATATGTCTGTAAACAATTGTTGGAAAAAAGTACTTGTGTCATGCACAAAGTATATGTCCTAACCGACTTGCCAAAACTATAGTTTGTTAACAAGAAATTTGTGGAATGGTGGAAAAACGAGTTTAATGACTCCAACCTAAGTGTATGTAAACTTCCGACTTCAACTGTAGGTATTACAGACTCAGTCAGTGAGAGGTTGAAAATGTCAGTGAAGACACTTGCCAGTTGGTCCGCACATGCTTTGAGTACACGTCCTGGTAATCCATCTGGCCCCACGGCTTTGTGAATGTTGACTTGTTTAAAGTTTGAACTGTCTGGGTTTCCCTTTGTAGTCCGTAATAGTTTTCATGCCCTGCCACAATACAAAGAGCGTCAAAGCCGGTGTAGTAGGATTCAATCTTAACCCTGTACTGACGCTTTGCTTGTTTGATTGTTCATCTGAGGGCATAGTGGGATTTCTTATAGGCAGCTCTAGCCTTTAGCTCGATGCAGATGTTGCCTGTAAACCACCCCTAACTTGTCACAACACAACTGATTGGCTCGAACACATTAAGTGTCACAGATCCCTCAGAAATGTTCATTACGCACACCTGACCCCTATTCCCAGTGATTAGTAATTGTATAAGTGTGTCCTTGGTTTACCAGTGTCCTGTTGATTATTGTTGCAATGTCTGTTGGTGCGTGTGAGTACCTGTGCTGTGTTTTGGCTTTCGTGCCATTGTGGATTGCGCATATGATTACGGGTCTCGTCCCGTGTATTAATCATTGTGCGCTAGTGTTATTTATTTGAGGTACTCCTCTTTCTTTTGTTTGGGTTTCAACCCTGTGTGTTGTATACGTGTTTGTTTGGTCTTCGTTCCTGTGCCATTACACGGCATGCTTTAATTTGGGTAAGAAATAAAAAAGCCTATTACGCATTTATGCACCTGACTCCTGAATCACTCATACCAGCATGACATTAAGAAGGAAAGAAATTCTGCAAATTAACTTTTAAAAAGGTACAGCTGTTAATTGAAATGCATTCCAGATGACTACCTCATGAAGCTGTTTGAGAGAATGCCAAGAGAGTGCAAAGCTGTTATCAAGGCAAAGGGTGGCTACTTTGAAGAATCTCAAATAGAAAATATATTTTGATTTGTTTAAAACTTGTTTGAGTACTACATGATTCCATATGTTTTATTTCATAGTTTTGAAGTCTTCACTATTATTCTACAATGTAGAAAATTGTAAAAAATAAAGAAAAACCCTGGAATGAGTAGGTGTGTCCAAACTTTTGACTCGTACTGTATATGAAATAAAAATAAATAAGGGGCACAATTTACCTGAACTGAAACAAAACCAATTTCTTTACACAGTGCTTATTGACAGATTTCAAAATAGTTCTGCCCCCTGGCTTGTGCATGATGATTTGAAAAATCTTTATATTATAAGACTGTTTGTGTTGGCAATGCACTTATGAATTTCTAACATTAAATATCATTTGAAATAAAAACATATTTTAAAATATTACAAATATTTCATAAATCATTTATCTTAAAATAATCATGTCTCTTAATGGCATTTTGCTCCATATGTTTCTAAATACATAACAGTCTGTAACAGTCTAGCTACTTTAAGTATAGATGCACAGTAGCCTATGGCTCAAGCTGTCTCTGTGGCTCTGGAATCCGGAATCAATTAACTGTCTATTCATGGGTTGCACATTTCGTCACAATATAGTTTTGAACGTTAGTTTTGGGACTGATGCCCAGCTGAGCATTCTACTCAATGCAGTATCAATTAGTGCTGATGAAGATTTGATCTAAAGTGCATTACTGTGGCTTGGAAACATGATGTAATTTCGAAAGGAGGCAAATAATTAGTAGGACAAGCTTTAGTCATCATTGTGATGTCTCCAGATTGATTTAAGATGCAGTATAACTTTAGCTAGCTAGCTAAGATTAAGGGGAGAGCACCGACATTTTAACTAGCTAACGTTAGCATTGCTAGCTATTTTTGACGAACTTTGCTAGCTCATGGCAACATAGCCATCTCTCTATAGTAAACTTGACCACATCATAATGATGGCAAAGTTGTTTTTTATGTCTAGTAACTTTATGTCTAGTAATTATTTATATGTCTAGTAATTTATGTCTAGTAATTATTTATATTGAGTCAATAAGTATTCAACCCATTTGTTATGGAAGGCCTAAATAGATTCAGAAGTAAAACATTGCTTAAAAAAATATTTCATAAATGTGCAACAAATTGCAACAAAAACAATTCCATTTGTTAGGTTTGTATGGCATTGTCATCGCCATTGACCTCCAGCTGGTAATACACTTGTGTCCCCTGTCTACCGGTTCATACATAAAACATTCAACCTCCATCCAGGTTGCAAATGCGTCTGTTTCCTGCTTAACTCGATTTAATGGCTCGCTGGCCAAAAAATACAGAGAAAATATGCACAATATTCCACCACCGTTTTCGGATTTTCTGACAGCTTCCTGATGTTGTATATCACGTTTAGACATTCAGTTGCAGCAGTCTGTTGTTTACCCCTGCCTGAACAAGGTGCGCAACATTTGGAAGTAGCATTTTTTTTAATTAAAGTTGCAATATGCAGAAATCGCTCCGCCATTTCCTGGTTGCTAAAATTCTAATAGTTTGCCTAATTTCAGTTTATGTGCCAAAACAAGCAATGTATAGTGTACAGAATCCTTGTACCATCTAAACCGCTGAAAAATATATTTTCAATAACCCCAAATATTGTATTTTCAGCTTTTTGAATCTGGTGTACAAAACTGAAAGTAAAAGACACATAAGAGTGCACATAGAACTGATCTACCACTTCTTAGACTTGCTTTCAATGATAATGACAGATCTATAACTCATATTTCTATGTGAATTTGGAGGATCGCCCAAAAATGTACATATTGCAACTTTAAGAAAGTAGGGGAGAGTGGGATAAGAAAGTAAGGGAGAGTTGGAGAGCCAAAGGATTAGTTGAGCCACCCATTGTTGTCACGACTTCCGCCGAAGTCGGCTCCTCTCCTTGTTTGGGCGGCGTTCGGCGGTCGATATCACCGGCTTTCTAGCCATCGCCGCTCCATTTTTCCATTGTTCCATTTGTTTTGTCTTGTTCCCTGCACACCTGGTTTACATTTCCCTAATCACACTGCATGTATTTATTCCTCTGTTCCCCCCCATGTCTTTGTGTGAAATTGTTTGTGTTACGTGTTTCTTGTTGCGCGCCAGGCTGGTTTTTCCCTTGTATTCCGTGGTATTTCACGAGGATGTTTAATTGTTAAACATTTGCTTATTTTGTGACTGTTTGCGCCTTGCACTTTTTACCTTTGGCTGGAGGTTTTGACGCAGTGGCGTCTGTCTGTTTTATTGCCTCTGCCTAAATAAAGTGTGCGCCTGTTCACAACTCTCTGCTCTCCTGCACCTGACTTCTCCACCAGTAGCGCACAACGTTGACAGAATTTCACACCACCCATGGAGTCAGCAGGAGCAGGTACCCCGGTCAGAGGAGTTGAGGAGCGCGTCCGGGAACACTCGGCAATGCTGCAACATCTCGGTGCCACGATGGATCGTGTTGTCCAGACCATGGACCGCTGGGAGAGACAGGAAGTCTCTCCAGCTCCTCGACCAGCGCAACCGGGGTTACCTCTACCCGTCCCTCCTGGATCCAGTCCCAGTGGGATGCGTCTCTCACTTTCCAGGGAGTATGATGGGACGGCAGTACGGTGCCAGGGGTTCCTATTACAGCTGGACCTATACCTGGCCACCGTTCACCCAGCTCCCTCGGGAAGGGAGAGGGTGTCTGCCCTCGTCTCATGCTTCTCGGGGAGAGCTCTGGACTGGGCAAACGCCGTGTGGGGAGAAGGAGACGCGGCGTTGGACCACTATGAGGGGAACGGCTCTTCCACTTGAGGCAGGGGACGAGGAGTGCCCAGGAGTTCGCCCTATAATTCCGGACCTTGCCCACCGGAGCAGGATGGAACGACAGGTCCCTTATCAACCACTACCGATGCAGCCCGCGCGAGGACGTCCGACAGGAGTTGGCCTGCAGGGATGCCACCATCACTTTTGACCAACTGGTAGATCTGTCCATCCGGTTGGATAACCTGCTGGTCACCCGTGGACGTCCAGAGAGGGCTCTGTCGGTTCCATCTTCCAGCACCCCCGCTCCGGTGCCTATGGAGCTGGGAGGGGCTGCGATTAGGGAGGCTGGAGGAGGGGCCTTCACATGCACCATCTGTGGCCGCAGAGGGCACACTGCCAGTCGCTGCTGGGTTGGTCCCTCTGGGAGTCGAGGCAGCAGGCAGGGCACTCTGCCGTCACCCCAGGTGAGTCTGCACCACTCTCATCCAGAGTCCTCTGTTGTCCACCTGTTTGTACCTGTTTGTTTTCCTGAGTTTTCCCCGCATTCCCAGCATAAGGCGCTCGTCGATTCAGGCGCGGCTGGGAATTTTATCGACAGAGCGTTCTCCCTTAGTTTAGGGATCCCCATTATTCCTGTGGTTAGACCTTTCCCGGTACACGCTCTGGACAGTCGACCATTAGGGTCCGGGCTAGTCAGGGAAGCCACCATCTCCCTGGCCATGGTGACGCAGGGGGGTCAAGAGGAGAGAATCAGTCTCTTCCTCATTGACTCCTGCGTTTCCCGTGGTACTAGGCCTTCGCTGGTTAGCTTGTCATGACCCCACCATTTCATGGCAACAGAGGGCTCTCACGGGGTGGTCGCAAGAGTGCTCAGGGAGGTGTGTTGGGGTTTCCGTTGGTGCTACCACAGTGGAAAGTCCAGACCAGGTCTCCACCGTGCGCATCGCCCCAGAATATGCCGATTTGGCTCTCGCCTTCTGTAAAAAGAGGGCGACTCAATTACCAACCCATCGACGGGGGGATTGTGCGATAAATCTCCTGGTAGATGCTGCACTTCCCAGGAGTCACGTGTATCCCCTGTCGCAAGCGGAGACGGCGGCTATGGAGACATATGTCTCTGAATCCCTGCGTCAGGGGTACATTCGGTCCTCCACTTCACACGCCTCCTCAAGTTTCTTTTTTGTGAAGAAGGAGGGAGGTATGCGCCTGTGCATTGACTATCGAGGTCTCAATCAAATCACGGTGAGGTACAGTTACCCGCTACCTCTCATCGCCACGGCGATTGAGTCAAATGCATGGGGCGCGCTTCTTCACTAAACTGGATCTCAGGAGCGCGTAAAACCTGGTGCGTATCCGGGAGGAAGACGAGTGGAAGACGGCGTTTAGTACCACCTCAGGGCATTATGAGTACCTCGTCATGCCGTACGGGTTGATGAATGCTCCATCAGTTTTCCAATCCTTTGTAGACAAGATTTTCAGGGACCTGCACGGGCAGGGTGTAGTGGTGTATATTGATGACATTCTGATATACTCCGCTACACGCACCGAGCATGTGTCCTTGGTGTGCAGGGTACTTGGATGACTGTTGGAGCATGACCTGTACGTCAAGGCTGAGAAATGCCTGTTCTTTCAGCAGGCCGTCTCCTTCCTAGGGTATCGCATTTCCACATCAGGTGTATAGATGGAGAGTGACTGCATTTCAGCTGTGTGTAATTGGCTGACTCCCACCACGGTAAAGGATGTGCAGTGGTTTTTAGGGTTTGCCAATTACTGCCGGAGATTTATCCGGGGTTTGGCCAGGTGGCTGCTCCGATTACCTCACTGCTGAAGGAGGGTCCTGTACGTCTGCAGTGGTCGGTTGAGGCAGACAGGGCTTTTGGGCACCTAAGAGCTCTGTTTACCTCTGCTCCCGTGCTGGCCCATCTGGATCCTTCTTTGGCGTTCATAGTGGAGGTGGACGCGTCCGAGGCTGGGATAGGAGCCGTGCTCTCTCAGCGCTCGGGCACACCACCGAAGCTCCGCTCCTGTGCTTTCTTCTCGAAGAAGCTCAGCCCGGCGGAGCGGAACTATGATGTGGGGGACAGGGAGCTGTTGGCTGTGGTTACTAGCTTTGAAGGCGTGGAGACATTGGCTTGAGGGGGCTAAACACCCTTTTCTCATCTGGACTGACCACTGCAACCTGGAGTACATCCGGGCAGCGAGGAGACTGAATCCTCATCAGGCAAGGTGGGCCATGTTCTTTACCCGTTTTGTGTTTACCCTGTCCTACAGACCAGGTTCCCAGAATGTGAAGGCAGACGCACTGTCCCGGCTGTATGACACAGAGGAGCGGCCCATGGATCAGACTCCCATACTCCCGGCCTCCTGCCTGGTAGAGCCGGTCGTGTGGGAGCTGGACGCGGACATTGAGCAGGCGTTGCGTTCAGAGCCCGCTCCCCTTCAGTGTCCCGCCAGGCGTCTGCACGTTCCGTCTGCTGTCTGTGACCAGTTGATCTATTGGGCCCACATGTCACCCTCCTCTGGTCATCCGGGGATCGGTCGGACGGTGCGCTGTCTGACTGGGAAGTACTGGTGGCCCACCTTGGCAAAGGACGTGAGGGTTTATGTTTCTTCGGTGTGTGCCCAGTGTAAGGCTCCTAGACACCTGCCCAGAGGTAAGCTACATCCCTTACCCGTTCCACAACGACCTTGGTCACACCTGTCGGTGGACTTTCTGACCGATCTTCCTCCCTCACAGGGAAACACCACAATCCTGGTGGATCGTTTCTCAAAATCCTGTCGTCTCCTCCCTCTGCCTGATCTCCCTACGGCCCTACAGACTGTGGAGGCCTTGTTTACACACGTCTTCCGGCACTACGGGGTGCCTGAGGATATAGTGTCTGATCGGGGTCCCCAGTTCACTTTGAGAGTCTGGAGGGCGTTCATGGAACTTCTGAGGGTCTCGATCAGCCTCACCTCAGGTTTTCACCCCGAGAGTAATGGCAGGTGGAGAGAGTGAACCAGGATGTTGGCAGGTTTCTGCGGTCTTATTGCTAGGACCGGCCTGGGGATTGGGCGGCGTTTGTGCCCTGGGCCGAGATGGCACAGAACTCACTCTGCCACTCCTCCACTAACCTCTCCCCCTTTCAGTGCGTATTGGTGTACCAGTCGGTTCTGGCGCCATGGCATCAGAGTCAGACCGAGGCTCTTGCGGTGGACGACTGGTTCAGGCGCGCGGAAGACACATGGGAAGCCACCCATGTTCACCTCCAGCGAGCCACGCTGCGCCAAAAAAACTGCGCGGACCGTCACCGCAGTGAGGCCCCAGTGTTTGCACCAAGGGACCGGGTCTGGCTCTCGACCTGAAACCTGCCCCTCCGCCTGCCCTGCCGGAAGCTGGGCCCGCGGTTTGTGGGGCCATTCAAAGTCCTGAGGAGAGTGAACGAGGTGTGTTAAAGGTTACAGCTTTCCCACGATTATCGTATTAACCCCTCGTTCCATGTGTCTCTCCTCAGGTTGGTGGTGGCTGGTCCGCTCCAGGAATCTGAGGTGCGCGAGGTTCCTCTGCCCCCTCTGGACATCGAGGGAGCTCCGGCGTACTCCGTTTGTTCCATCCTGGATTCGAGGCGTCGGGCGAGGGGCCTTCAGTACCTCGTGGAGTGGGAGGGGTACAGTCCGGAGGAGAGGTGCTGGGTTCCGGCGGTGGATGTGTTGGACCCTGAACTGCTGCGGGAGTTCCACCGTCGCCGGCCGGATCGCCCTGTGCCTCGCCCTCTGGGTCGTCCCCGAGGCCGGTGTCGGTGCGCCGCTGGAGCCGCGTATCAAGGGGGGGGGGGTACTGTCACGACTTCCACCGAAATCGGCGCCTCTCCTTGTTCGGGTGGCATTCGGCGGTCGACGTCACCGGCTTTCTAGCCATCGCCACTCCATTTTTCCATTGTTCCATTTGTTTTGTCTTGTTCCCTGCACACCTGGTTTACATTTCCCTAATCACACTGCATGTATTTATTCTTCTGTTCCCCCCATGTCTTTGTGTGAAATTGTTTGTGTTACGTGTTTCTTGTTACGCGCCAGGCTAGTTTTTCCCCTGTATTCCGTGGTATTTCACGAGGATGTTTAATTGTTAAACATTTGCTTATTTTGTGACTGTTTCGCGCCTTGCACTTTTTACCTTTGGCTGTAGGTTTTGACGCATTGCCGTCTGTCTGTTTTATTGCCTCTGCCTAAATAAAGTGTGCGCCTGTTCACAACTCTCTGCTCTCCTGCACCTGACTTCTCCACCAGTAACGCACAACGTTGATAAATGTTCCTAGGAAACCATACAAAACATTTATCATTTGACCAAATATTCTGGAAAAGGTCATAATTTCATGGAATCTGTGATGGAAGAAACATGGAAAAAGTGGTAAGCAAGTTAGTTCCCCCGAAATGATTTGTACAAAGTCAAATTAATTTATTGTGTTATAGGTTTCACGATCCTTGTATCTGAACCAAAGTAGATTGTTTTAAGATTGTTTTATACATCAGTTTGGGTCTCTATAAGCTACAATATGAGGTCCTAAACCTAGCATGAAAGTGCATCCTTGTAGCTGTGTGGGCTAATATAGTCAAAGGTTTGCCTTGGGGTATATTGAGCACTTGGCCATGGGGTAGGTTGAGCGAATGGCCACCATACCCCATTCAAATGATGATAAACAAAATCGGTTTTATGTATAATATGCATAATATTTTAGCAATATGTAATTTTTATGAACTCAAGATAGTGCTTTTTCATTGTTTCATTGTGTGAGTTGGAAGCAGAGGTTACAATGAGGAATAAATACACAATGAGTAACAATAACTTGGCTATATACACGGGGTACCAGTACCGAGTCGATGTGCAGATGTACAAGGTAATTGAGGTAGATATGTACATATACGTAGGAATAAAGTGAATAGGCAACAGGATAGATAATAAACAGTAACAGCAGCGTACATGATGAGTCAAAAGAGTTAGTGCAAAAAGGGTCAATGCAGATAGTTTGGGTAGCTATTGGTTAACTATTTAGCAGTCGTATGGCTTGGGTGTATAAGCTGTTCAGGGTCCTGTTGGTTCAAGACTTGGTGCATCAGTAGCAGAAAGAACAGTATATCACTTGGGTGGCTGGAGTCTTTGACAATTTTTAGGACCTTCTTCTGACACCGCCTAGTATAGAGGTCCTGGATGGCAGGGAGCTCGGCCTCAGTGATGTTCTGGGCCGTACGCACTACCCTCGGTAGTGCCTTGTGGTCGGATGCCAAGCAGTTGCCATACCAAGCGGTGATGCAGCCAGTCAAGATGCTCTCAATGGTGCAGCTGTAGAACTTTTTGAGGATCTGAGGGCCCATCCCAGGGTACTTTGCTTAGTGATGTGTTTGGAGGGCAGTATGGTGTTGAATGCTGAGCTGTAGTCAATGAACAGCATTCTCATGTATAGGTGTGCCTTTTGTCCAGTTGGGAAAGGGCAGTGTGGAGAGCAATAGAGATTGCGTTATCTGTGGATCTGTTGGGGCGGTTTGCGAATTGGAGTGGATCCATGGTGTCGGGATGATGGTGTTGATGTGAGCCATGACCAGCCATTCAAAGCATTTCTTGGCTACAGATGTGACTTATACGGGGCGATAGTAATTTAGACAGGTTACCTTGGCGTTCTTGGGCACATGGACTCTGGTGGTCTGCTTGAAACATGTAGGTATTACAGACTGGGTCAGGGAGGGTTTGAAAATGTCAGTGAAGACACTTGCCAGCTGGTCAGCGCATGCTCTGAGTATGTGTCTAGGTAATCCGTCTGGCCCTGCGTCCTTGTGGATGTTAACCTGTTTAAAGGTTTTACTCACATCGGCAGACGGAAGCCACTCCTCAGTAAAAGGCACATGAAAGCCCTCTTGGAGTTTGCCAAAAGACACGTAAAGACTCTCAGACCATGAGGAAGCCTGATGAAACCAAGATTGAACTCTTTGGCTGTCACGACTTCCGCCGAAGTCGGTCCCTCTCCTTGTTCAGGCGGCGTTCGGCGGTCGACGTCACCGGCTTACTAGTCACCACCGATCTATGTTTCCCTGTTCGTTTGGTTTTGTCTTAATTGTACACACCTGTTTATGATTCCCTGATTATGTTCATTATTTAACCCTCTGGCTTTCCTGTTTGTCTTGTCCGTGATTGTTTCCTGTTTTGTGGTTGTTGGAGGTGTTTCTCCCAACCATGTTTTATTACTGTGGGAGAAGTTTTATTGTGGTTTTGAGTAAAACGTTTTGTTTGCACTCATCCCTGTGTCCTGTGCCTGACTCTGATACTTCTCTAAACGAAATCATTACATTGGCCTGAATGCCAAGCGCCACGTCTGGAGGAAACCTGGCACCATCCCTACGGTGAAGCATAGTGGTGGCAGCATCATGCTGTGGGGATGTTTTTCAGCGGCAGGGACTGGGAGACCAGTCAGGATTGGGGCAAAGATGAACAGAGAAAAGTAAAAAGAAATCCTTGATGAAAACATGCTCCAGAGCGCTCAGGACCTCAGACTGGGGCGAAGGTTCACCTTCCAACAGGACAACGACCCTAAGCACACAGCCAAGACACCTCAGGAGTGGCATCGGGACAAGTCTTTGAATGTCCTTGAGTGGCCCAGCCAGAGCCTGAACTTGAACCCAACTGAACATCTCTGGAGAGACCTGTAAAGCTACGCTCCCAATACAACCTGACAGAACTTGAGAGGATCTGCAGAGAAGAATGGGAAAAACTCCCCAAATACAGGTGTGCCTAGCTTGTAGAGTCATACCCAAGAAGACTCAAGGCTGTAATCGCTGCCAAGGGTGCTTCAACAAAGTACTGAGTAAAGGGTTTGAATACTTATGTAAATGTGATATTTCAGTTTTTATGTTGAATAAATTAGCAAATATTTCTAAAAACCTGTTTTTGCTTTGTCATGATGGGGTATTGTGTGTAGACTGATGAGGGAAAAAAATGTTTTAATACATTTTTGAATAAGGTTGTAACATAACAAAATGTGGAAAAAGTCAAGGGGTCTGAATACTTTCCCAAGGCACTGTATATCTGAACGTAGGCATAGATTTAATATATGTAATACACCATAATGCCATTCCATGAATTATCTTTGGCCTACTAGCAGCATCACAGGACAATATTACCCACTTACCCCAAGGTGGCTCAATTTACCCTATGCTTAATTTACACTATACATACACCATAAATTGTGCCAAGAGACCAATTTTTTGGGACTAGCTATGTTTTCAAAACTGTTAGGTTTATATTAATTCTATTTCATGGGATACACAACATCCTGAAATATATGTAGATATATTTGTTAGAAAGAATACTATATTTCCCTTGACTTAGTGATGCTTAATGTAAAAAATGGCGCAAAATACCCCACTCTCCCCTACGCATATTTTCCCCATTTGTTTGTGTCCTGCGGGCCATGAATAAATCAAGTTAAGGAGGAAACCAACCTTTACAGCCTGAATGGAGGATGTTTTATGTACGAAATGGTCGCAGGGGTACACGAGCAGGAAGTCAATGGCAATGACTAGGACGTAAGGAATAATAGCGCCATTATTCTTAACAGGGCTAGATTTTTTGACTAGGAGGTTAACTGTAACCTCATAAAGTTCCCAAAGCTTCTGTGGCACTGGCCCAAAGTCATGCAATGCATACAACGCATTTCTAACACAATGTAGGCATAATGTGCATAATTAGAATTGATAACATACTTTAAGTCAAATGCAGTGCAGAAATAAATCACATTTGGACAATAAATATCTAAAATTCCAGTAAACCAACAGGTTGCCCAACTCTTATTTTGTGGGGACACCATGCGATGGACTCTATATAATGCAACGTATATGATGTATATTTACAAGTTTCATCCGATTTTACTCTATTGTATGCTAATATTAATTCCGTATGTAATATTTCTCAATAAAAGGCTACTGTTTGCTAACACGCTACTTAGATATAAACGACAATAATGACAGCAGTCAAATGCGCTGATGGGGGGACAAGTTATGGGCAAGTTATGTTTACCCGCTGATGAGGGGTATCCTAGTAATGGAGTAGGAGGGGATCCTAATAAATAATACATGCACTGATGATCCTTAAAATCTATATAAGACTAATAAATAAAAAGCTCAGCGCCTTCAGGCCATTTCATAAACTGTCTGCATACATGCCACCTCTTCTCACTACAACGTTTAGTCATCAGAGCTTGATCTGTCCATTCATTCAGTCATAGGCTGCATTCTGCCGCTTACCTCGACAACGTCCTCCTATCTCCCCGTAGGCAAACCATAAGCATCCTCCTGTCGGCGTGCGAACCATAGTCATTTAGAGATGTCCACTCGGAGTGGGCGGAGTCAAAGTGAAAGAACGTGGGGACAGCAGTGTCACTTACGCCTTTAGCAAGCAGTTTTATGCCGCGTTCAAAACAATTTGGAACTTGGAAGTCGACTTCCGAGCGTTCAAGACAACTAGGAACTCGGGGAAAAACCTTGTGAACGTTCATCCAACTCAGAATTCCAATTCGGAAACTCGGAATCTTTCTAGAGCTCCTCCTTTCCGACGTGAAAATCACTGACGTCATTATTTGACCTCATTTTTCCCGTGTTCCCAGTTGTCGTGAAAGCACCATTAGACTCTTGCAAGCCGACACCAACATTAAGTCATGATCCTAGTTCAAGATCTGTATGCCTATACCAGGGTATTTATGTGACCCACTGACCCATATTTGATGAAGACATATTGACAATGCGGTTTTTCCCGTCATTTGTCCGTATTTTTACAGTGATTGACTTTATTATAGGTTGTATTAACTTATACATACTGTATATAGACCCTATATATATCATATTCACCGCAATTTCGTTAATTGTTTTATTTATACATAGCCTAGAAGTGAGACAGATTAATGAATGTTGCTTGTTACACAGTTAGGCCTACATAGCCTAATCATCACAAAGTGTACTATGTAGACCTATATATTCAACCTTTTAGTATTTTCTTTATTTAAAGTTGAACGTTTTAATGTCATGTTCACAAGTACAGTGAAAGGCCTTTCTTACCAACTCAATGCCCCAAATGCAATAATCAATTACAATGTAGCTTAATTAAAAAAATGTAAAAAATAAATTAGAAGAAATATGAAGAACACAATAAGTAAGTAACATACAGGGTCAGTTCCAATACCATATTTACATGTGCAGGGATGCTGGAGTGATGGAGGTAGATATGTACAGGGGTAAGGACAACAGGATATAAGATAAACAGAGTAGCAGCAACTTGTATGTGAGTGGGTGTGTGTGTGTGTAGAGTCAGTATAAATGTATGTGCATATTATGTGTGAGTGAGCAGATGATGGAGTGTGTGTGTGTGTGTGTGTGTGTGTGTGTGTGTGTGTGTGTGTGTGTGTGTGTGGTGTGTGTGTGTGTGTGTGTGTGTGTGTGTGTGTGTGTGTGTGTGTGTGTGTGTGTGTGTGTGTGTGTGTGTGTGTGTGTGTGCGTTTGTGTGTGTTGAAGTGACAGTGTGTGTGTGTGTAGGGCCTTGTGAGTGTGAATAGAGACTGCAAAAATAAAAATAAGATAATAAATAAAGTTTAATTTAGATAGTCCATGTAGCTATTTTGTTAGCTATTTATCAGTCTTATTGCTTGGAGATAAAAGCTGTTCAAGAGCCTGTTGTTGTCAGACTTGATGCACCGGTACGGCTTGCAGTGCAGAAGCTGTGCTCGCTTCATAGACTTCATGTGAGGCTGTGACTAATTAAATAATAATTGTGGCTCCTTCTCTCTGTCAGATAGGATTTGTGGTGTATCATATAGAGCCCCAGAGTAAAGGTGTCATAATACCCATAAAACCTAGCGGTCAAACGCAGAAATGGTTTCAATTGCTTTTCCACCATTCATTTTTGAATATATTTGGTCGCTAGGTTTTATGGGTATTATGACAGCTCTACTATGGGGCTCTATATGATATGCCACAAATCCTATCTGACAGAGAGAAGGAGCCACAATTATTATTTAAGTAGTAACACCATCACGTGAAGTCTATGAAATAGGTGGTGAGGGTAGGCAACATCCCCTCTGCCATGTTGACCCTCAACACAAAATTTGTTGAAAAATACATTTTTTCAACACATTTTTTATCTAAATCCAATGTCATGCTAAAATGTTTTGTTGATTTCATGTTCATTTCACTTTATTTGACAACTCAACTCAATGTAAATCAAAAATATGAGAAGGAAAAAAATGTCAAGGGAGGTTCTCTTCTGCATTGTTCAACAAATCAGTAAATGTGGAGGAGTTAAGATGGAGTTTCCTTGTTACGTCCAAAAGCGGAAGACATGTCACAGGCTCACAGGCTCATTTACTTTCTAGTGTAGGCCTGATGTAACTAGAAGGTTGCAGTGTAATGCATATTCCTGACTGCGGTCACTGCTCCTCATGTGTTGTCGTACTACAGCTACTTAATGAGGACAGGGAGACATTCAGCCAAGAAAACAACACTTGCAGCCCATCCTTAGAACAGACTGCCACCATGTGGATTTATTTCATAAAGACATTTCCGGAGAGAAAATCTGTATTACACAGCGGAATTGTTTATAATCTACATAAACAAAATACACAATTGGTCAACATTATTATTATAAAAAATAAAGGGTCAACAGTAAAACTTTTTGAGAACCCTTTGAGATATTCCAGTAATAAGTCAGTTACTTAATAAATAAATAAATCATTCACTTAAAACATAATTGCCTTAAAAGCAGATTTCTGGCACACATTGTTTCTTCATAGCTGATGTTCCCATGCTGGTTTTGCACTAAGATATGCAAAACGATTAGTGACAGAAATACATTTTAATTTCCCTTCTTTTTAATCACACCAAAAAGATTGAGAAATCAATGCAGTTCGCAGTTGGTCAGAATGAGACCAACGCATTTCATAGCATTCGGGCATTCATTTACATTATATCCACAGGGTTGCTATTCAGAGTCTCTGTTTTAAATGAGCATAAGTACAGTTTGTGTTTTATAAATTGAGAAACAATGTTACAGTATAACCAACATCAGGAAGGAGGAGGGGTGTCAGTAGACTAGAATTGTGCCATATGGAGAGAACATTCTGTACAGTTTCACCCGTTCTGAATATCTACAGTTTCCTACTTAGGTTTAGACCAGAAGCGCTCTGGATCTTCCAACAGGCGAGGAAAACAACTTGCAGTACCACTCATAACCACTAGAGGACTCACTGTTTCAATATATCTGGCTTTTATAATCTTGTTTTCTGAAGACCTAGGGACAGCTCAGAATGAATGAAAAATAGAATCTTTAACTATTCATTAATTGAACAATTTATTAATGAAAAAGCACAATTGATTTTAGGCTGGTTCCAGATCACTTTGTACTGTGTAGCCAACTCCTATGGTCATTGTTATGCAGCATTTGTCACACCCTGATCTGTTTCACATGTCTTTGTGATTGTCTCCACCCCCTCCAGGTGTCGCCCATCATCCCATTATCCCTGTGTATTTATATTTATACCTGTGTCATCTGTTTGTCTGTTGCCAGTTAGTTTTGTTCATCAAACCTACCAGCAGTTTTCCCCCTGCGCCTGTCTTTCCCTGTTTTGACCTATTCTGCCCGCCCTGAGCCTGCCTGCCGTCCTGCACCTTTGCCCCACTACTCTGGATTTTTGACCCCTGCCTGCCTTGACCTGTCGTTTGCCTGTCCCTGTTGCTGTAATAAACATTGTTACTTCGACACAGTCTGCATTTGGGTCTTACCTGAAACGTGATAGTGCAAACTGGCCATGACTGACCAAGCAGACCCGGGCCAGCTGCGCAACGCCATCTCCTCCCAAGGAGCCACCATCGGTAGGCACAAGGAATTGCTTCGTGGCCTTATGAAGGGGGTCCAAACGTTGGCTGAACGCCATGACCGGGCGTTGGACAGTTTGCTGGAGCAATTCCATGTGTTGTCTGGGAGGCAGCCTACCATGGTGGTAACCCCACAGCCCCTCAATAACTCAGCTGCACCATCTCATCGGTCTCTCCACCTTCTCGGGAGCCCCGCTTACCTCCCCCGGAATGCTTCAATGGAGAGCCGAGCACCTGTCGGGCGTTTCCCATTATCCCCTGTGTATTTATACCTGTGTTCTCTGTTTGTCTGTTGCCAGTTCTTTTTGTTCATCAAACCCACCAGCGGTTTTCCTCCTGCTCTTGTCTTGCCTATTGTTTCTGTTTTTCCCGGTTTGTCTGGGACCTGTCGTTTGCCTGCCCCTGTTGCTGTAATAAACATTGTTACTTCGACACAGTCTGCATTTGGGTCTTACCTGAAACGTGATAGCATTTGGTGTGACAATGACCAAGCGTTGACAAGACAGCATGAACGGATCTGGAACTAGACTAACCTATTCCCCACAAGGAGCCTTTAATTAAATACCCTGAAATACCCCTGCCCTTGTCACATATAGGTCCTGGACAAAAGTAATACACTAAACAGGGAATAAGGTGGCATTTAGGACACAGACAAGGAGGAGGCACTGTTAAGTAATTTAACTTTCCGGGAGAGAGAGAGAGAGAGAGAGAGAGAGAGAGAGAGGAGAGAGAGAGAGAGAGAGAGACAAGGCTACTCAATTACAACTCAATTAAAGCTTAAGGGAGGAGAGCAGGACTGTGTTCTTTGTCAAGGTCTTTCCAATGGATAGGCTTATGTGTTTGCAGCATAGAGTTTCCCTCACCTGAGCCTGAGAAGATGACCCCTGTCATTCATTTGCTCCAGGACACAGATGCAGAGATAGGATGCTTCCCAAATTGCACCCAATTCCCTATATAGTGCATCATTTTTGACCAGGGCCCATGTCAAACAGGTTGATGAAAACATTTTCATCCTTTGAAGAAATGTTGTAACTTTTCCTGTTTCGCAATACTGCTACCACTTACCCAGAAACGTCCCTTCCTATGCAAGATCAGGTTGCTCAACACCTGAGGCGGGGAGAATGAAGTGCGTCTTTGTCTCCTTTGATGATGTCATGACAATTAGGCCCTATGCCTTAATCCAATTAGACCATTAAGATTAAACTATTCTCATCACAGCATCTACTGACAATGACTTTAAGCTTAACCAACCACATTGGGTTGTATCCCAAATGGCACCCTATTCTCTATATTTTGCACAAGTAGTGCACTATAAAGGGAATACAGTGCCATTTGGGACAACATCCTTGTCTGTCTGTGGTGTGCTTCACTCTGGGAGTGAATGTAAGTTCAAATATTTCACTGGTGTATATTTCACTGGTCACCCCCAATTCCTCTTTTGGCCGCCTTTCCTTCCAGTTCTCTGCTGCCAATGACTGGAACGAATTGCAAAAATCACTGAAGCTGGAGACTCATATCTCCCTCACTAACTTTAAGCATCAGCTATCAGAGCAGCTTACAGATCATTGCACCTCTACATAGCTCATCTGTAAATAGCCCATCCAACTACCTCATCCCCATATTGTTATTTATTTTATTTATATATTTTTTTTTATTTTCCTTTGCACTCCAGTATCTCTACTTGCACATTCATCTTCTGCACATCTATCACTCCAGTGTTTATTTGTGAAATTGTAATTATTTCGCCACTACGGGCTATTTATTGCCTTACTTCCCTAATCTTACTTCATTTGCACACACTGTATATAGACTTTTCTATTGTGTTATTGAATGTACGTCTGTTTATTCCATGTGTAACTCTGTGTTTGTGTCACACTGCTATGCTTTATCTTGGCCAGGTCACAGTTGTAAATGAGAACTTGTTCTCAACTGGCTTACCTGGTTAAATAAAGGTGAAATAATAATAAATAAAAAAAACTGTGATAAAGAGGTAGAATATTCATTTTTCCACAATGCTGAATATGTCATTAGGAAGCTGTGTAAACAAAGCTGTCAGAAGGGGGCTGTGACTCTGTGGTCATATTGGTCAGCTATAAGCACAGCTCAGCAAGATGTTCAAGCTGAACTAACAACTAGGTATGCATCCCAAATTGAAAACTATTCCCTACATATTGCACTGCTTTTGAAAAGTAGTGCACTAAAAAGGGAATAGGATACCATTTGGGATGCAATCCAGGAGAGAAAATCTCATATGTTTCATTGAGGAGGTCCCAGTTGTTTTGATAGATTCAATGGAGGATTGTTAGTGTACTGAGTGTTTCTGTTTCTAGTAGATCTTAGGATCATTTTACAGCCAGCTGGGAATGTAGAGGTTGTACATGGTCCGATAGTCAAGTAAAAGTTCACCCTTAGGTGAGTTTGTTTTGATCCTAGTTGTTTTGGTTCAACTAGCTGTTTTGGTCAGGCTTGTTTTGTCCAGCTATCTGTTTTGGTCAGGTTTGTTTGGTCTAGCTAGCCTTTTTGGTCAGGCTTGTTTGGTCCAGCTAGCTGTTTTGTCAGCTTGTTTGGTCTAGCTAGTTGTTTTGGTCAGGCTTGTTTGGTCCAGCTAGCTGTTTTGTCAGCTTGTTTGGTCCAGCTAGCTGTTTTGGTCAGGCTCGTTTGGTCCAGCTAGCTGTTTTGTCAGCTTGTTTGGTCCAGCTAGCTGTTTTGTCAGCTTGTTTGGTCCAGCTAGCTGTTTTGGTCAGGCTTGTTTGGTCCAGCTAGCTGTTTTGTCAGCTTGTTTGGTCCAGCTAGCTGTTTTGGTCAGGCTCGTTTGGTCCAGCTAGCTGTTTTGGTCAGGCTCGTTTGGTCCAGCTAGCTGTTTTGGTCAGAATGGTTTGCATGTACTACACCTGTATGTATGCATTCACTACTGTAAGTCGCTCTGGATAAGAGTGTCTGCTAAATGACTAAAATGTTTTTTTTTTAAATGTACCTGTCTAGATATTTGATACCAAGACTAAGGCTATGTATAGACTTGTTTTCATTGTGCATGTATTGTAACAGAATAAGGTGAGTTGAATTTCAGGGTTAGAAGCATCTTGTAATCATACAAACATTTCTTAACTTGAAGTTTATGTGAAATAGGGTTAGAAAGAGTCTAAGAAACATAAATGAGTAGCTATACTGGAATATATAGCTCACCAAAAAGTGCAAAGTCATCCTAGCTAGGGCTGGTTCTTGAATTATGCAGTCAAGGAGACTGGGCCTTAATTGAGAACATACCCTGTCCTGGAAATTGAATTTTTCACAGTTCTCCACTTCTGCAAGAGCAGTTTAGAAATTGGGAGTTACGGGGTACATTACAGACTATATGGCCAAAACATGCAGTTACGTAAACCCTTAACCTACATCTACACACACTGTCACTTGTCTTCCTAATACTATACCATTTAAAACCAGAAATAGATTACATTAAGGTATGAGTGAAATATAAAGTACTATGACCAGTTGACCACACAACTCTATATTGACAATCTCCTCCAATCTTGAAATTATGTTTTTCTCCAACAGTGTTGGCCTAATGCTTTTGCAACATGCCTGCATACTAATAAATACACACACACAACCTTGCATTTTGTATTCATCAAGACACAAAATTCTCACGCTTTATGTGTTGAAATCCATGCAAGTTTCACAAACTTCCACCAAACAACAATGCTGTAACTTGAATAGGTGGTTAGTATCATTGAGAGTTGATGCAAGACAAGACATTGGAATGGATAGGTTAGGCATGCTTCTATCCCCCAACTAATGTCTTGAGGATAGAGTTCTCTGTGCTTTAGACAATGAGACTGTGTCCCAAATGGCACCCTATTGACAATCTAGTGCATTCATTTTGACCAAGGCCCATAGAGTAGTGCACTATGTACTGTAGGGAATATTGTGCTAGATGGGACACAACCAGGGAGCAGGAGAGTGCCACGTTTTTGTTCTCCGTCTCTGTCCCATGCGCCATCGCCTGTGAACATCAAGATTAGACTGCTCTCAGGCCACAATGATCAGCAGCCTCTCTGCGCAAACACTGTGTTATACTTCTGTCTTAGATCAATATGGAATCTTTGGCACATGACCTTAGGGGGTACAGAGGTTAACTAACAGCAACTTGTTTTTGTCTTTCACTCTGTACAATAACCACTGAATGCCTTTTACTATCATGTCCAATAACCATTGAAATCATTTCTTTGAGCAGTCTGTGTTGCTTTTAGATCTACATGATAATTGTAAGGATGATGGAAAACATCTTGGCCAACATGTTGACACTCATTGGATGCGTCCTAAACGGCACTCTATTGTTAATATAGTGAACTGCTTTTTGCAATAGCCTAACCATAGGGCTCTGGTCAAATGTAGTGCACTATATAGGGAATAGGATGCCATTTGGGATGAATCCCGTGTCTTATCGGGACGCCTCCGAGGCGTGAACCATCATCAGTCTCACGTGGAGCAAGGAGGATAGTTGGCAACCACAGGAGGCTGGTGGCACCTTAATTGGGGAGGACGGGTTTGTGGTAATGGCTGGAGTGGAATGAGTGGAATGGTATCAAATACAACAAACACATGGTTTCCATGTGTTTCAGGGCATTCCATTTGCTCCGTTCCAGACGTTACTATGAGCCGTCCTCCCCTCAGCAGCCTCCACTGTTGGCAACGCCACAACCACAGAGTGGGAGGAATAGTTATGTAACTGGCTATGGCTACAGTTCACTGAAGCTGAAGACACTCTTTGTATCCCAAATGGTACCCTATTCCCTATGTAGTGCACTCCATAGGGTCAAAAGTAGTGCACTATATAAGGAATAGTGCCATTTGAGACATAACCACTGTGTAGACTAGAAAAGGTCCTCAGCCGAGGTAAACATAGCTAGTAGAGAGCATTTGAAAATTGAGGGAGGCAAATCGGATGTCTAAGGAGACTAAAGAGAGACAAAGGCAGGGAGAGGAGGAGAGAGACAGAGGCAGGGAGAGGAGAGAGACAGGCAGAGAGAGGATGAGGAGAGAGAGAAAAGACTGTGAGGTCAGGTCACTATGACCTCATGGGAACAAGAGAGTAAGTCTTCTTAGATCGAGGATTATTCTCCTTCTCAAAAGGCTACATAGTTGGCCTTTAGCCCACCTTTCACATCATCCAAGGAGACCAGACATCATCTTTCCCATTTGACATAGGGATATAATCTTCTTCCTTGTCATTTCATAAATGTATATATTTATAGAAGATGTTGGGAGTCTTATTAACATACTGTAGATTATTATCATATTCGAGAAAAATTATAATCTTTGACTTCTGCTGCAATGTAGCATATTTCTATGGAAATCTGTCACGGTGTACCTTTCTCCCATGTCTTTTCACAGGGATGCTGTAATCAAAATGAAGGTACAGTCATGGTGTGAGCATGATTATGTAAGAGTAGGACTTCATAGGACACTGCACATCAGATTCTGTCTTCACTTGAAGCCAAGCCAGGATATCAAATTAGACAGATTTTATGTAGTTATGCAATTGGAGGGGAATTAGCCGCCAACGTAAATTCTCCCTGTAATTCTCCTTTGTTGTTACAGTGTAACAAGGAACCTAGTCTCAGATAAAGACGTGCAATACTATATGTCCTCCAAGACGTGTGATAAGTCACGCCATCCAATTCATATGCATATGCTATTGTCATTCGTCTTACTGGGTAAGACAAATTACATTATACGTCCTCTAATTCATATTATATTGTACGACCGCTATTCCATTCATAATGTAACCTACATTATATAAATATCATACTACATGGAGTTCACAGATTTACATACTGAATAATATGAATTTACCTGAAACCACATTGATCAGTCAGTCAGTGGTGGTCTGTACTGTTCTGTCTGTCTGTGTTCCTGATTTGATTAGCTCCATCAGGAACAGGAACTGCTGGAGGAGGCTGTCAGTCACACCAGAGTCCTGGTACACACCTGAGCTCTGTGAGCTTATGTGTTGTTTTAGCCGGTACCTGCTTCACCTGCCTGCGTCATCTGTTTTCATGGGCTGTCCCAGACATGACGTTTCACTGGAAGTCTGCTGCCTAAGTGCCAGCTCCTCAGGGCAGGCTGGAATTTTCCCAAGAGAGGTTTATCAGCATGTTGCCATCATGTAGAGTGTAGACCTTGGGAAAATGCTGCCACAGCAAGACTCAGCAGCAGGTTTATTAATGTGCTTGAAGTAAATACTTTCTGTATTCAAGCACGACATACGTAGTTCTTGACTTTTAGCATCCCATTGTCATTCGTTCTGCCCCTTTTATTTAACTAGGCAAGTCAGTTAAGAACAAATTCTTATTTACAATGACGGCCTACCCCGGTCAAACCCGGACGACGCTGGGCCAATTGTGATTGGGTGTCCCATACGGCGGCACACAATTGGCCCAGCGTCGTCCGGGTTTGGCCGGAGTTATGCTGTAATCAAAATGAAGGTACAGTCATGGTGTGAGCATGATTATGTAAGAGTAGGACTCCATAGGACATTACACATCAGATGCTGTCTTCACTTGAAGACATGCCAGGATATCAAATTAGACATATTTTATGTAATGTTTTTACGTATATTATGTTGTTACGAAACTACCCTAAGAATGTACATTTATTGTATTGCTTGATGTACCTTTTGAGCATGGGAGCCAAGTAAGGTAAGAACCAGGGGCGGAGCTTAACTTTCACTCCTATAGGTGCAGGCACAGCCAGAGGCCCCCTTCATGTGCTTAAAAACTACTCAGTCCAGGCAATTGCTAACTGATTTCCCAAGTCGAACATGTACAGAGATTATTGTTTTTTAATATAATTTACCAATGACTTAAGCAAGTGTTATCTACCATGATAAACACAAGCTTGTAATAGGCAACAGAAACCAGTACCTGGAGTTAAAAGGCAAGGGCTAAACTATATTGCTACATATAGCATAACCATGCAGTAAATAGTATGCACAGACAAATGACGTGGTGTAGCCAATAAATGGCAAAACTGTATCACAAATAGCTTTGAAACTTGGCTCAAACTATGATGTATTGCATTGAATAACTGTTTTACTGTTAATTTGTATCTGCCCCAATTTATTCAAATAAATCAATTTGAAGTGATCCAGCTGAACTTGGAAGAGGCTACAACCAAACGTTTTGCTCCCGGCTTGTACATGACCATCCATTCTGGTCTGTATTTTAGCGATTTTATTACCGTTCTGGTTTTGTTTTCAACCGACGGTTATTTTAACATCTATTGTATCCCTGGATGTCTGCTTAGTTGAGGGTCTCTCTTTGGTTTCATCCTGTTACCTGCTGCACTGCTCCCCGCCTGCCCTGGCCTGTCTCTCCCAGTCTGGTACAGGTGCCCCCGCCACTCTCTCTCTCCCCGGAGCATTGCTCGCTTACATCATACGCTGACTTTTTACTGATCTGCTGTTGGACTATTTGATTAGTGATTCTTTCTATGTTTATATTTTAATTTAGGAACGCTTTTATATGAAGTCGTAGCTACTTTAATATTAGTGTTTAGAGTTGTGTTGGCTACATATCTTAGATTGTTCTGTTGACTTTGTATGTGCTTAGCACTGTGTTTTCTCTTCATGTTAATTGATAGGGTAATAAACGAACACGCTGCTGTTTCTCATTTTGCTGTTGCCTACCCTTGGCTTTTACAATGTTGGCGATACTTTTAGAGCCCTTTGTTCTGTGAATGAGGAAATATATGGTTGTGTCCCCCTCATGCCTGGGAGAAACCACACGCTTGCTCTTTAAACCCACGCGAGAACTCTGCACATTTCTCCCAAACAACATGGGAGCATTCAGACTCTTGCGCTTACATGTCAGAACTGTTCTCTTGGTACTTAACCATGTCTCCGGACTTCACACATATCCTGACATATGTGGCGTTAAAGACTCTGGTGACTGTGGATTGTCGTTAAAGTGCTGTCTGTAAATCCAAATGTGGTAACCGCGATCTAGACTTTCCATTATCTTGCTGCTTCTGTCTGGAAATGTGCAATCTAACCCAGGTCCTGACATTTTTACCCCTGCCGAATGAAGTAGTCAGAGTGGCCTGAAGTTTCTGCATATAAATGCAAGAAGTCTTCTGCCGAAGCCGGATTTTGTGAATATATTGATAAAAACTGCCGACCCTGACGTATTTATGCTTTCTGAAACCTGTCTCAAAAAACCTATAACAGATAAAAATATTGGCATAAATGGTTACAATGTTTTTCGTGCTGATCGTAAATCTAGGGGTGATGGTGTTGGTGTATAGGTAAAATAAGTTTTCAGCGGTCATTCTGAATTCTGTTACTAAACCTATGCAATTTCAATATCGGTCTTTGAAACCTCAGCTCATCTTTAAATATTGTTGTATCTTGTTGTTATAGACATCCATCTGCTACTGCTGGCTCTCTGGATTGTATTGTTATCACAGCATGTCAACTCTGAGTTTGTCTTGATGGGTGATCTGAATCAGGATTGGTTAACATCTGTCTCTGATCAACTCAAAATTCTATGCACTAGGCTACTGTAAGACACATATCACAATTGTATGTACTGTCTAAGGTATTGGAGTCCTTAGTTAGTAGGCAGTTGAAGGCCTAGCTCCAAGAAAACAACATCTTTAAATAGAATGCAATCAGGTTTTAGGTCTGGCCACAGCACTGTTTCAGCAACATTGAAGTTCGTAAATGACATCCACTATTCTCTTGACAAGAAGTTACTGTCACGGCTGTCTGAAGAATGGGACCAAAGTGCAGCGTGTGTATCGTTCCACATATTTGATTGAACTGTGAAACTATGCAAGATACACAAATAAACTAAAGAACAAAAACAACAAACCGTGACAAAGCGGTGCAACATACACTAACTCAAAAACAATCTCTCACAAACCCAGGTGTGAAAAACAACTACTTAAGTATGATCTCCAATTAGAGACAACGATGACCAGCTGCCTCTAATTGGAGATCATCCCAAAAAAACAACAACATAGAAATACAAAAACTAGAACATAACAACATAGAAAATCTAAACTATAAAAAAAACCTGTCACACCCTGACCTACTCTACCATAGAAAATAACAGCTTTCTATGGTCATGACATGACAGTTACATTGTGTGTCTGTCTTTATTGATTTGTCGAAGGCATTTGACACCGTGGACCATGTTGTTGCAAATGTTAAAATGTTGTGGAATTACTGGTCATGCTCTAGCTGGGTTTATAAATTACCTATCAAATCGTACACAATGTGTAATGGCGGATGGTTGTAAATCCATAGATTTGTGCTCAGGTGTTCCGTAAGGTTCTATTTTGGGCCCACTGTTGTTAATTTTGTATATCAACAACATTGGGGATTATATTGAAAGAGCGGATGTTAATTTTTATGCAGATTATACTGTTCTTTATTCAAGTGTAGTTTATCTTTCGTTTTTGATAATGCCCAAAGAGCATTTAACACCATACAACAGAAGCTGTATGATTTGAAGCTGGTTCTGAATTTGGGTAAAACAATATGCATGGTATTTTCAAATGCCAGGCATGTTACTAATCATGTCATTGCTACATTGGATGGACATACTATAGAGTTAGTCAAAGTGTACAAATATTTGGGAATGTGGGTGGATGACAAGCTGAGCTTCACTGTTCATGTGGAGAACTTGATAAGGAAGCTCAAGCTGAGAATAGGTTTTTATTACCGGCATAAGGCTTGTTTTTCTCTGGAAGCCAGGAAGGAGTTAGTACGATGTGCATTACTTTAGATTTTAGTGATGTTATACAGTACCAGTCAAAAGTTTGGACACACCTACTCATTCAAGGGTTTTTCTTTATTTTTACTATTACTATTTCTACATTGTAGAGAAGACATCAAAATTATGAAATAACACATACGGAATCATGTAGTAACCAAAAAATTGTTAAATAAATCAAAATATATATTAGATTTTAGACTCTTCAAAGTGGCCACCCTTTGCCTTGATGACCGCTTTGCACACTCTTGGCATTCTCTCAACCAGCTTCACCTGGAATGCTTTTCCAACAGTTTTGAAGGAGTTCCCACATATGCTGAGCACTTGTTGGCTGCTTTTCCTTCCCTCTGAGGTCCAACTCATCCCAAACCATCTCAACTGGGTGATTATGGAGGCCAGGTCATATGGTGCAGCACTCTGTCACTCTCCTTGGTCAAATAGCACTTTTCACAGCCTGGAGGTGTGTTGGGTCATTGTCCCACTAAGAGCAAACCAGATGGGATGGCATATCGCTGCAGAATGCTGTGGTAGCTATGTTGGTTAAGTGTTCCTTGAATTCTAAATAAATCACAGACAGTGTCGCCAGCAAAGCACCCCCACACCATCACACCTCCTCTTCCATGCTTCACAGTGGGAACCACACATGCGGAGATCATCAATTCACCTACTCTGCGTCTCAGACAGACATGGTGGTTGGGACCAAAAAATCACATTTGGACTCATCAGACCAAAGACAGATTTCCACCTGTCTAATGTCCATTACTTGTGTTTCTTAGCCCAAGCAAGTCTATACTTCTTATTGGTGTCCTTTAGTAGTGGTTTCTTTGCAGCAATTCGATCATGAAGGCCTGATTCACGCAGTCTCCTCTGAACAGTTGATGTTGAGATGTGTCTGTTACTTCAACTCTGTGAATCATTTATTTGGGCTGGTAACTCTAAGGAACTTATCTTCTGCAGCAGAGGTAACTCTGGGTCTTCCATTCCTCATGAGAGCCAGTTTCATCATAGCGCTTGATGGTTTTTGCGACCTCACTTGCAGAAACTTTCAAAGTTCTTGAAATTTTCCGCATTGACTAACCTTCATGTCTTAAAGTAATGATGGACTGTCGTTTCTCTTTGCTTATTTGAGCTGTTCTTGCTATATTATGGACTTCGTCTTTTACCAAATGGGGCACTGTTCTGTATACCACCCCTACCTTGTCACAATACAACTGATTGGCTCAAACGCATTAATTCCATAAATTCACTTTTAACAAATCACACCTGTTAATTAAAATGCATTCCAGGTAACTACCTCATGAAGCTGATTGAGAGAATGCCAAGAGTGTGCAAAGCAGTCATTAAGGCAAAGGGTGGCTACTTTGAAGATGAACACTGTTTTGGTTACTACATGTGTTATTTCATAGTTTTGATGTCTTCACTATTATTCTACAATGTAGAAAATAGTACAAATAAAGAAAAACCCTTGAATGAGTAGGTGTATCCAAACTTTTGAATGGTACTGTATATATGCAGGCCTCAACCACTACCCTGAGAGCACTTGATTCAGTGCATCATGCGGCCCTCAGGTTCATTACCAATCAAAACGTCGAACACATCATTGTGATCTGTACAGCACCGTTGGCTGGTCGCCATTGATGTTGCGTAGGCTTATACTTAACTGGTATACATTGATTTTATTTATTTAACCATTATTTAACTAGGCAAGTCAGTTAAGATCAAATTCAAATTTACAATGACGGCCTACCCCGGCCAAACCCTAACCCGGACGATGCTAGGCCAATTGTGCTCCACCCTATGGGACTTCCAATCGCGGCCGGTTGTGATACAGCCTGGAATCGAACCAGGGTCTGTAGTGACGCCTCTAACACTGAGATGTAGTTTCTTAGACTGCTGTGCCACTCGGGAGCCCACTCTGGATTTATAAGGCTATATTAGGTAAAATGGCACTTTATCTCTGTTCTTTTTTATTCAGGTCAGTAAATAAATGTCAATTACAGTCCCATTCTCATTTGCTTTTAACAGTACCAAGAATTAGAACAGGTCATGGTAGAACTCGTTTTAGTTACTCAGCTCCGTGGTCCTGGAATTCTCTCCTGAACATTTAAAAGTTTGATGATCTAGTCACGTGTGTGAAGTTTAAACACTTAGTCGATGTAAATATCATAGAAGAGTGTCATTTTCTTTAGGACAGCTGTTTATTAGTTATGACATTAGTGTTTCGTTACGTAATATGTAATTGTTGTACTGTATGTGTGTCTACAGTTTTGTTCAATGTTATGTTAGTGTATGTAAGTTCTTATGTCTAAAACGTTGTTCCCCATGCTGCTGTTGGACCAGGTCTCTCTTGAAAAATAGATTTTATCTCAACGAGAAAAAAAAAAGAAGGTTAATCCAGGACCTGCCGTGCCTAGCTCCACTCCTACTCCCCAGGTGCTCTCATTTGTTGACTTCTGTAACCGTAAAAGCCTTGGTTTCATGCATGTTAACATTAGAAGCCTACTCTCTAAGTTTGCTTTATTCACTGCTTTAGCACATTCTGCCAACCCGAATGTCTTAGCCGTGTCTGAATACTGGCTTAGGAAAACCACCAAAAACCCTGAAATTTCCATCCCTAACTATAACATTTTCCGCCAAGATAGAACTGCCAAAGGGGGCTGTGTTGCAATCTACTGCAGAGATAGCCTGCAGAGTTCTGTCTTACTATCCAAGCTTGAAGTCCTCAATCTCACACAAATGATCAATGAACCTACCAGGTACAACCCCAAATCCGTAAACACGGGCACCATCATAGATATCATCCTAACTAACTCGCCCTCCTGTTTTCAACCAAGATCTCAGCGATCACTGCCTCATTGCCTGCATCCGTAATGGGTCTGCAGTCAAACGACCACCCCTCATCACTGTCAAACACTCCCTAAAACACTTCAGCGAACAGGCCTTTCTAATCGACCTGGCCGGGGTATCCTGGAATGACATTGGCCTCATCCCGTCAGTAGAGGATGCCTGGTTATTCTTTAACCTCTCTAGGGCCAGTGGGACGATTTCGTCCCACCTACGTAACAGCCAGTGGAATCCCGTGGCGCGTTATTCAAATACCTTAGAAATGCTATTACTTCAATTTCTCAAACATATGACTATTTTACACCATTTTAAAGACAAGACTCTCGTTAATCTAACCACACTGTCCGATTTCAAAAAGGCTTTACAACAAAAGCAAAACATTAGATTATGTCAGCAGAGTACCCAGCCAGAAATAATCAGACACCCATTTTTCAAGCTAGCATATAATGTCACATAAACCCAAACCACAGCTAAATGCAGCACTAACCTTTGATGATCTTCATCAGATGACAATCCTAGGACATTATGTTATACAATACATGCATGTTTTGTTCAATCAAGTTCATATTTATATCAAAAACCAGCTTTTTACATTAGCATGTGACGTTCAGAACTAGCATACCCCCCGCAAACTTCCGGTGAATTTACTAAATTACTCACGATAAACGTTCACAAAAAACATAACAATTATTTTAAGAATTATAGATACAGAACTCCTCTATGCACTCGCTATGTCCGATTTTAAAATAGCTTTTCGGTGAAAGCACATTTTGCAATATTCTGAGTAGATAGCCCGGCATCACAGGGCTAGCTATTTAGACACCCACCAAGTTTAGCCCTCACCAAAGTCAGATTTACTATAAGAAAAATGTTATTACCTTTGCTGTTCTTCGTCAGAATGCACTCCTAGGACTTCTGCTTCAATAACAAATGTTGGTTTGGTTCAAAATAATCCATAGTTATATCCAAACAGCGGCGTTTTGTTCGTGCGTTCAAGACACTATCCGAAAGGGTAAAGAAGGGTGACGCGTCCGACGCGTTTCGTGACAAAAAAATTCTAAATATTCCATTACCGTACTTCGAAGCATGTCAACCGCTGTTTAAAATCAATTTTTATGCCATTTTTCTCATAAAAAAGCGATAATATTCCGACTGGGAAACCGTGTTTTAGTACAAAGAGAGAGAAAATAAAAACATGGGGTCGCCTCGTGCACGCGCCTCAGTCTCATTGTCCTCTGATAGACCACTTACCAAAAGCGCTAATGTTTTTCAGCCAGGGGCTGCCTCGACATCATTCAGCTTTTTCCCGGGTCCCGAGAGCCTATGGGAGCCGTAGGAAGTGTCACGTTACAGCAAAGATCCTAAGTTTTCAATAAAAAGAGTCAAGAAGCCCAAGGAATGGTCAGAGAGGGCACTTCCTGTACAGAATCTTCTCAGGTTTTTGCCTGCCATATGAGTTCTGTTATACTCACAGACACCATTCAAACAGTTTTAGAAACTTTAGGGTGTTTTCTATCCAAAGCCAATAATTATATGCATATTCTAGTTTCTGGGCAGTAGTAATAACCAGATTAAATCGGGTACGTTTTTTATCCGGCCGTGCAAATACTGCCCCCTACCCTCAACAGGTTAAAAGTGCCTTCCTAACCATCTTAAATAAGCATGCTCCATTCAAAAAATGTTGAACTAGGAATAGATATAGCCCTTGGTTCCCTCCAGACCTGTCTGCCCTTGACCAGCACAAAAACATCCTGTGGCGTTCTGCATTAGCATCGAATAGCCCCCGTGATATGCAACTTTTCAGGGAAGTTAGGAACCAATATACACAGGCAGTTAGGAAAGCTAAGGCTAGCTTTTTCAAACAGAAATTTGCATCCTGTAGTACAAACTCTAAAAAGTTCTGGGACACTGTAAAGTCCATGGAGAATAAGACCACCTCCTCCCAGCTGCCCACTGCACTGAGGCTAGGAAACACTGTCACTACCGATAAATCCACAATAATTGAGAATTTCAATAAGCATTTTTCTACGGCTGGCCATGCTTTCCACCTGGCTACCCCTACACCAGTCAACAGCCCTGCGCTCCCCACAGCAACTCGCCTAAACCTCCCCCACTTCTCCTTCACCCAAATCCAGATAGCTGATGTTCTGAAAGAGCTGCAAAATCTGGACCCTACAAATCAGCCGGTCTAGACAATCTGGACCCTCTCTTTCTAAAATTATCTGCTGAAATTATTGCAACCCCTATTACTAGCCTGTTCAACCTCTCTTTCGTATTGTCTGAGATTCCCATAGATTGGAAAGCTGCCGCGGTCATCCCCCTCTTCAAAGGGGGAGACACTCTAGACCCAAACTGCTACAGACCTGTATCTATTCTACCCTGCCTTTCTAAGATCTTTGAAAGCCAAGTTAACAAACAGATTACTGACCATTTCGAATCTCACCGTACCTTCTCTGCTATGCAATCTGGTTTCAGAGCTGGTCATGGGTGCACTTCAGCCACGGTCAAGGTCCTAAACAATATCATAACCGCCATCGATAAGAGACTGTGCAGCTGTATTCATCGACCTGGCTAAGGCTTTCGACTCTGTCAATCACAACATTCTTATTGGCAGACTCAACAGCCTTGGTTTCTCAAATGATTGCCTCGCTTGGTTAACCAACTTCTTCTCCGATAGAGTTCAGTATGTCAAATCGGAGGGCCAGTTGTCCGGACCTCTCGCAGTCTCTATGGGGGTGCCACAGGGTTCAATTCTCGAGCCGACTCTCTTCTCTGTATACATCAATGATGTCGTTCTCGCTGCTGGTGATTCTTTGATCCACCTCTATGCAGACGGCACCATTCTGTATACCTCTGGCCCTTCGTTGGACACTGTGTTAACTAACATCCAGATGCGCTTCAACGCCATACAACTGCCCTTCCGTGGCCTACAACTGCTCTTAAATGCAAGTAAAACCAAGTGCATGCTCTTCAACCGATCGCTGCCCGCACCTGCCCGCCCGTCCAGCATCACTACTCTGGACAGTTCTGACTTAGAATATGTGGACAACTACAAATACCTAGGTGTCTGGTTAGACTGTAAACTCTCCTTCCAGACTCACATTAAACATCTCCAATCCAAAATTAAATCTAGAATCGGCTTCCTATTTCACAACAAAGCATCCTTCACTCATGCTGCCAAACATACCCTCGTAAAACTGACTAGCCTACCGATCCTTGACTTCGGTGATGTCATTTACAAAATAGCCTCCAACACTCTACTCAACAAGTTGGATGCAGTCTATCACAGTGCCATCCACTTTGTCACCAAAGCCCCATATACTACCCACCACTTCAACCTGTATGCTCTCGTTGGCTGGCCCTCGCTTCATACTCGTCGCCAAACCCACTGGCTCCAGGTCATCTACAAGTCTCTGCTAGGTAAAGCCCTGCCTTATCTCAGCTCACTGGTCACCATAACAGCACCCCCCGTTAAACACGCGCTCCAGCAGATATATCTCACTGGTCACCCCCAAAGCCAATTCCTCCTTTGGCCGCCTCTCCTTCCAGTTCTCTTCTGCCAATGACTGGAACGAACTGCAAAAATCTTTGAAGCTGGAGACTCTTACCTAACTCACTAGCTTTAAGCACCAGCTGTCAGAGCAGCTCACAGATCACTGCACCTATACATAGCTCATCTGTAAATCGCCCATCCAATCTTCCTCATCCCCATACTGTATTTATTTATTTATCTTGCTCCTTTGCACCCCAGTATCTCAACTTGCACATTCATCTTCTGCACATCCTACCATTCCAGTGTTTAATTGCTATACTGCAATTAATTTGCCACCATAGCCTATTTATTGCCTTACCTCTCTTATCCTACCTCATTTGCACATGCTGTATATAGATTTTTGTACTGTATTATTTTTTGTATGTTTGTTTATTCCATGTGTTGTTGTATGTGTCGAACTGCTTTGCTTTATCTTGGCCAGGTCGCAGTTGCAAATGAGAACTTGTTCTCAACTTGTCACGTCCTGACCAGTATAAAGATTATTTGCTATTGTAGTTTGGTCAGGACGTGGCAGAAGGTATTTTGTTTATGTGTTTCGGGGTGATGGTTTATGTAGTAGGGTGTTTGATTTATTATTTCCGGGTTTTTTGGTCACTGCTCTATGTTAGTCTATTTCTATGTTCTTTCTAGTTAGTCTTCTATGTTTAGTTAATTGGGGTGTGGACTCTCAATTGGAGGCAGGGGTTGTCTAGTTGCCTTTGAGAGTCCTATATATTAGGGTGTGTTTGTTTGTGATTTTGTGGGAGGTTGTGCTTGTTTAGCTGTCTATGCCTGACAAGACTGTATTTCGTCGTTCATCATTTCTGTGATTTTTGTATACGTGTTTGTTTGGTTTTCCTTTCTCCTATTAAAAGATGAGTATACAACCCGCTGCGTTTTGGTCCTTTCCAGACAACAATTGTGACACAACTAGCCTACCTGGTTAAATAAAGGTGAAATAAAAGACAGCCTGGATTCAAAGCAGGGTCTGTAGTGACACCTCTAGCACTGACATGCAGTGTCTTTAGACCGCTGCACCACTCGGGAGACCTTGAAATACCTTGACTGCAGTAGCTTCATTCACCTCACCTACATGTGTTATTTAACTAGGCAAGTCAGTCAAGAACAAACTGTTATTTACAATGATGGCCTACCGGGGAACAGTGGGTTAACTGCCTTGTTCAGGGGCAGAACAACAGATTTTTACCTTGTCAGCTCAGGGATTCAATCCAGCAACCTTTCGGTTACTGGCCCAACCCTCTAACCACTAGGCTACCTGCCACCCCTGATACTGGGGCGCCTGGCACCTACTGTTCAAAGGCACTTAAGTATTTTGTCTTACCCATTCACCTTCTGAATGGCACATACACAATTATTTTCTCCATTTGTCTCAAGGCTTAAAAATACTTATTTAACCTGTCTCCTCTCCTTCATCTACTTTGATTGAAATGGATTTAACAGGTAACATCAATAACGTACTATAGCTTTTATTTGGATTCACCTAATGTTTTGGACACTCGGTCGGCAGGTAGCCTGGCAGTTAAGAGCTTTGAGCCAGTAACCGGAAGGTCACTGGTTGGAATACCCGAGCCGACTAAGTGAAATCTGTTTGTGCCCTTGAGCAAAGGCACTTAACCCTAATTGCTCCTGTAAGTTGCTCTGGATAATAGCATCTGCTAAATGACAAAAATGTAAATGTATAAAGGCGGGCAGGTTTATTTGCATTGAGAGGGTATGTGGGCTAAACATACACGACCGTGAGTTCCAATCAAATGAAATTGTATTCGTCACGTGCCGAATACAACAGGTGTAGATTTTACCATGAAGTGCTTATTTACGAGCCATTTCCCAACAATGCAGAGTTAAAAAGTAAGAAATGTGCTCAAAAGGAAATACTAACATAATGACACTATATACAAGGAGGACCGGTAACAGTCAATGTGCAGGGTACTGAGGTAATATGTACATGTAGGTAGGGGTAAAAGTGACTAGGCAATCAGGATAGATAAACACTAACAGCATATGTGGACATCTTCTGCTCCTCCACCATCTCCACCTCTTCCTCCTCCATCTCCAATCATACATAGTGTATCTATGTATGATTGTGTTGGGAGTGTCTGTGTAAGTATGTGTGAGTGTGCATAGAGCAGGTGCAAGAGAATCAGTGCAAATACAAAGGGGGTCGATGAAAGTAGTCAGGGTAACCATTTCAATAACTGTTAAGCAGTCTAATGGCTTGGGAGTAGAAGCTGTTCAGAAGCCTTCCTTAGTGTCTAAATATACCATGTCTTATGTGTGTCACACACACTGAAATAGTGTTACTCTTCTAGTTTTTGACACAATAGAGATCAGGCCTATGTTGACTGTCTGTTTTTCTCTCTTCCTGTCTCTTTGTAATAACTGCAGACAGAAATGTTCATAATTTCACTGATGAGTATTGACACCACTCTCTCAATGCTAAAAACAACTTGAGATCTCCAGTATTTTCCCACGTCCCTTATCTTGTTTTCCTGGTGGATTTTAAAGACAGCCCATCCCCCATGTTACACCTCCCCCTTCTTCCTCCTCCTGCTTCCTGGCACCATCCCCTAATTTACTACCAACCACCCCCCCAACCCCTCTGCCTTGAAGCTTTGTCTGCAGATGGCTCAGAGCCGGCTTTATTTTTCTTACTATGGAGTGCAGCTGCAGTGAAAGAACAGCAGACCTCTCAGTTTCAGTTGAGTTGATGAAAGCAGTGCAGAGGTGGAAAATGGCTAGGTAACTGCTGTTTGATTTGACAGGAAACTAAACTACAGTTTTTAATCCCGGTGCTGAGCTACTGTGTAGCAGTTTATTGTTGTAGGCTATGGCATGTATTTGTTCCAGAATGTTATGTATGTCCATTAGTAGGCTGTCATTGTAAATAACAATTTGTTCTTAACTGACTTGCCTAGTTAAATAAAGGTTAAAAAATTAAGTTGAGCATGTCAAGAACTGCAACGCTGTTGGGTTTTTAACGCTCAACAGTTTCCCGTGTGTATCAAGAATGGTTCGCCACCCAAAGGACATCCAGCCAACTTGACACAACTGTGGGAAGCATTGGAGTTAACATGGTCCAGTATCCTCATGGGACGCTTTCAACACCATGCCCTGACAAATTGAGGATGTTCTGAGGGCCAAAGGGGTGCAACTCAGTATATGGAAGGTGTTTTGTACACTCAGTGTATATGTAAGGCACACAAAGATCCGACACAATGTTGCAATCCAGAAAACTCATAGGCGTTCAGTTGCATGGGGAACAGTTACACAAATGCATGAGTGAGAACATTTTGTTCCCGTTGAGGGTGAGCAATCTGACACCAGGTGGTTTTACAGAAAAACAGGATGGAAGAAAAAAAACTGCCTGGAAAGGGGAGGTACAGGAGAAGGAGAGGAGGAGGAAAAGGTGTAGATGGAGGAGAAAGAGGTGTAGATGGAGGAGGAAGAGGTGGAGGAGGAAGAGGTGGTGGAGGAGGAAGAGGTGGAGATGGTGGAGGAGGAAGAGGTGGAGATGGAAGAGGTGGAGATTGTGGAGGAAGAGGTGGAGATGGTGTAGGAAGAGGTGGAGATGGAGGAGGAGGAAGAGGTGGAGATGGAGGAAGAGGTGGAGATGGTGGTGGAGGAGGAGGAAGAGGGGGAGATGGCGGAGGAAGAGGGGGAGATGGTGGAGGAGGAAGAAGAGGTGCAGATGGAGGAAGAGATGGAGATAGTGGAGGAGGAGGAAGAGGTGGAGATTGTGGAGGAGCAGAAGCAGAAGAAGTACAACCTGTCAACTTTCACCATCCACAGTTGAGGGAAATAGATGTTTACAACCTCCAATGGCGGCAGCAGCCTTTTAAAGGAGCATAGGGCAGCCTGTGTGGAAGACATTAGACATCCCTACTAGCATTATCACCACAGATTAGATTTACTGTAAAGAAGAGAGAGACTGTTTGTTGCTTTCATCAATATTTGTTGCTTACCCAAATATTGAAATATTGGCTTAACTGAAAACAACATATGGCCTTTCACGACCTGTTTTTAATGACCTCCTAGCGTCTTTCTTCCCAGACCTCTGAACTCTAACCTGTAACATAAGCAGTTTCCCTGAGGCTGTAAAGTCTAAACAGAGTGTGACTGTGCAAAACCCAGACCTCTCATAAAAAACACCAGCCTATAGAAACCAACTGAGGAGAAACCTTTGGTGATTTAATAAACAGCTGAACCAGCATTATCATATTTGGGTTGGGATGAACCATCCGGCCATATTCTGTACCAGTCTGGGTTGCATACAGAATATGTTTGGATACCGGTATGTTACTCATGAGTTACAAAATATAAAGTATGAAGCACTGACATCAACGTGATGTAACATGGGTGTGTAATACAGGAGGTTGGTGGCCCGTTAATTGGGGTGGACGGGCTCGTGGTAATGGCTAGAGCGGGATTAGTGGAATGGTATCATATACACTACATGACAAAAAGTATGTGGACACCTGCTTGTCTAACATTCGAAAATCATGGACATTAATATGGATTTGGTCCCCCCTTTGCTTCTATAACAGCCTCCACTCTTAAGGGAAGGCATTCCACTAGATGTTGGAACATTGCTGCGGGGACTTGCTTCTATTCAGCCACAAGAGCATTAGTGAGGTCGGGCACTGATTATGGGCGATTAGGCCTGGCTCGCATTCCAATTCATCCCAAAGGTGTTCGATGGGGTTGAGGTCAGGGTCCTGTGCAGGCAAGTCAAGTTCATCCACACCGATCTCGACAAACCATTTCTGTATGGACTTTGCTTTGTGCACAGGGGCATTTTCATGCCGAAACAGGAAAGGTCCTTCCCCAAATTGTTGCCACAAAGTTAAGCAGTATCCCTCTAGGCTGGGTAAAGTCCTATTTATCAGGTAAGGAGCAAGTAGTAGAGGCTAATGGTTCACTGTCTCAGGCAAAACCAATGAGTTGTGGCATTCTGCAGGGGAGCGTGCTTGGGCTTTTATTTTTTACTGTATATAAACGATATGAAAGATGCTTGTTATTTTCCTTTATGTGCACGATTCTACACTTCTGGTGTCTCACAAAAGTAAAACTATGTTGCAGAGCATACTTAGCTTATTATCTCCAACATCTGTGCTGTCTCTGTACTTAGGTTAAACTGAGGGAATTCTTTTTGCATCCAGACCTAACTTGAGTAGGTCATCTGAAATCAGAGTGGAGTTAGGGGGTGAGGTGCTGACTACTAAAACCTCTGTTAGCTACCTGGGATGCATCCTTGATGGAAGCTTGGGAGGTGTGAGCATGGCCAATAAGGTGCTAGGGAAGGTTAATGACAGTACTAAGTTGTTGGCTAGAAAGTCCAAGCTGCTTGATAAGGACTCCATGAAAGTGCAAGCCAATAGCCACATTCAATGCCATTTTGACTACCCTAGTACTTCCTGGTTTGGGGGCTTATCTTAGCTTATGAAGGGAAGCTCCAGATAGCCCAGAATAAGCTGATCAGGGTAGAATGTGAGTCAACGTACTCACATAGGCAAGAGCTGCTTTCAGGAACTCAACTCTCTGCCTGTTGAGGCTAGGGTATCCCAGATTAGAATGGGTTTGGTTTACAGGAGTATTTATGGTTCTGCGCCCAGATATCTAACTGTTTACTTTCCCTGTGTTAGGAATGTACACAATCACAGCACCAGATCAGGTGTTGCTAATGTGTTCTTATACAGGTTCAGGAGTAATGCTGGGAAAGGTACTTTATTGTATACTGGAGCCTCAGAGTGGAATGAGTTGCCTCTGCCCATAAAAACGAGATTCTCTCTGGGCAGCTTTAAAAATAAAGTAAAAAACAGGTTGATGTCTTCTGTGCCCATATGAATGACCCCTATGATGTAACTGTAATGTTGAGGTAGATGTTCTTCATTGTTTTTTGTTTTATTATCTTGCTGTCATACTGTTTTCAACCATGTTCGATCTTGACTAGCCATCTTGTTTCAAGAGGACCACAATGGAAATAAGTCCCAGACTTTACATTTACATTACATTTTAGTCATTTAGCAGACACTCTTATCCAGAGCAACTTACAGTAGTGAATACATACATTTCATTTCATGCATTTTGTACTGGCCCCCGTGGGAATCGAACCCACAACCCTGGCATTGCACACACCATGCTCTACCAACTGAGCCACAGGGAAGACCATGCGGAAGACACATTTCAGTTGAAGGTATTCAGTTGTACAACTGAATAGGTATCCCCTTTCCCTTTCCAGCATTGGGGAACATCCGGCGCCTCGTTGTGCACGTTGCATCTATTTCTATGGGCACAAGCACTGTTCATGACACAAACTGTTCACACTCCTCTTGTTGGTGGAGATAATTTTTCAGGGTTAAAGCTTATTTCCTGCAATTCTGCACATTTTGTCATGGGGTGAAAAGAACATTTTGCAGTTTTAAAGCTCATTTTCTTGCAATTGATTGACAGGGGATTGACCTCTAACTTTATTGTGTGTTATCCAAAGTGATTTTACTCATTTGCATGTATGGCTTTTTCAAGTTTTATGTGTGCTTGATTTTTTTTATAATGGTCAAATTAATTAACTAAACTAAGTTGGAAGCACAGAATTGTCTAGAATGTCATTGTATGTTGTAGCATTAACATTTCCCTTCATTGGAACTAAGGGGCCTAGCCTGAACCATAAAAAACAACACCAGACCATTATTCCTGGTCCACCAAACTTTACAGTTGGCACTTTGCATTGGGGCAGGTAGCATTCTCCAGGCATCTGCCAAACCCAGATTTGTCCGTCGGATTGCCAGATGGTGAAGCGTGATTCATCACTCCAGATAACGCGTTTCCACTGCTCCAGAGTCCAATGATGGCGAGCTTTACACCACTCCAGCCGACTCTTGGCATTGCGCATGGTGATCTTAGGCTTGTGTGCGGCTGCTCGGCCATGGAAACCCATTTCATGAAGCTCTCTAAGGAACAGTTCTTATACTGACGTTGCCTCCAGAGGCCGTTTGGAACTCTGTAGTGAGTGTTGGAACCGAGGACAGACGATTTTTTATGCACTATGCGCTTCAGCACTCAGCAGTCCCATTCTGTGAGCTTGTGTGGCCTACCACTTCGGAGCTGAGCCATTGTTGCTCCTAGACAATTCCACTTCAAAATAAAAGCACTTACAGTTGACCGGGGAAGCTCTAGGAGAGCAGAAATGTAAAGAACTGACTTGTTGGAAAGGTGGCATCCTATATTGAAAGTCACTGAGCTCTTCAGTAAGGCCATTCTACTGCCAATGTTTGTCTATGGAGATGGCATGGCTGTGTGCTCGATTTTATACGCCTGTCAGGAACAAGTGTGGCTGAAATTGCCTAATCCACTACTTTGAAGGAGTGTCCACATAATTTCGTATATATAGTGTACATTGATGCCATTCAATTAGCTCAGTTCTAGCCATTATTATGAGCCGTCCTCCCTTCAGCAGCCTCCTATGGTGTGTATACATCAGTGTGTTGCTACTGTACATTTCCAGTTGTCACCCTGTAATCAAAGGGGCGGGGCTCTAACACCTATTGTTAGAATGCCAAGTAACTACTGACTCTATCAAGTTAGATGTCTGCAAAGATTGTCTATTATATTGGCAAGATAGTTGATTGACCACTCTAACAATGGAAATACATGTCCTCAAAGATGGAAGGTAGGCGGGAGGAGATGAGATCAGGTAGGACCATTCTATCCAGTGAGAGGGCAGATACTTGTGTGAACAACAGGCCATGGATATAGATAGAGATCTTGGCCCGGTTGCATAAAACATTAAGGTGAATTTCCCCCTTAAATTAAGTGACAAAGTTAAGGGTGCCCATGAGGTCCCTTAAGTGCTTAATTCTGTATGGATATCAATGTAAACAGTATTTATGAAGGTGAATGTTGCTTTCTTCTGCCCTGGTTGCAAAAGGAAAACATCAAACAGGTAGCTAGCTAAATGGCAATACTAACTGCTACTTACAGTGCCTTCAGAAAGTATTCATACCCTTTGACTTACTCCACATTTGTTGTGTTACAGCCTGAATTAAAAAAGGATTACCAATACCCCATAATGACATAGGGAAAACATATTTTTTTTAATGTTTGCAAATGTATTGAAATACAGAAATATCTAATTCACATACTGTAAGTATTCACAATCCTGAGTCAATACTTTGTAGAAGCACCTTTGGCAGCAATTACAGATTACAGTCTTTCCACACCTGGATTGTGCAACATTTGCCCATTATTCTTTTCAAAAAACTTCAAGCTCTGTCAAATTGTTTGTTGATCATTCTAGACAACCATTTTTAGGTCTTGCCATAGTTTTTCAAGTAGATTTAAGTCAAAACTTTAACTCGGACACTCAGGAACATTCACTGTCTTCTTGGTAAGCAACTCCAATCTATATTTGGTCTTGTGTTGTTGTCCTGCTGAAAGGTGAATTCATTTCCCAGTGTCTGGTGGAAGCAGATTAAACTGTTTTAAAGTCACCATTGGCCTCATTGTGAAATTCCTGAGCGGTTTCCTTCCTCTTTGTCAACTGAGTTAGGAAGGACGCCTGTATCTTTGTAGTGACTGGGTGTATTGATACACCATCCAAAGTGTAATTAATAACTTCATCATTCTCAAAGGGATATTCAAAGTCTGCTTTTTTATTTTTACCCATCTATCAATAGGTGTGTCACGTCCTGACCAGTAATAGGGGTTATTTGTTATTGTAGTTTGGTCAGGACGTGGCAGGGGGTGTTTGGTTTATGTGGTCCGGGGTTTGTTAGTCTATGTTCTATGTTAGTGTATTTCTATGTTCTGTCTAGTCTATTGTAGTTCTATGTTTAGTTAATTGGGGTTGGACCTTCAATTGGAGGGAGCTGGTTATCGTTGCCTCTGATTGAAGGTCCTATAATTAGGAGTTTGTTTGTCATGGGATTTTGTGGGAGATTGTTTCTTGTTTTGCTGTGTGCCTGACGAGACTGTCTAGTTCGTTTGTTTTTGTATACGTTGTTTTGTGTTTTTCCTTCTTCACTAAATAAAAAGAAGATGAGTATACATTTTCCCGCTGCGTTTTGGTCTACACCCTAGGAGAGTCATCCTACGGTCCTGTTGGAAACCAGGCACCGCTCATCACCTGGCAGCATCATGGTGTGGGGATGTTTTTCAGCAGCAGAGACTGGGAGACAAGTCAGGATCGAGGGAAAGATGAACGGAGCAAAGTACAGAGAGATCCTTGATGAAAACCTGCTCCAGAGCGCTCAGGACCTCAGACTTGGGCGAAGGTTCACCTTCCAATAGGACAACGACCCGAAGCACACAGCCAAGACAATGCAGGAGTAGCTTCGGGACAAGTCTCTGAATGTCCTTAATTGGCCCAGCCAGAGCCCGGACTTAAACCCGATCAAGAGACGTGAAAATAGCTGTGCAGGGACGCTCCCCATCCAACATGACAGAGCTTGAGAGGATCTGCAGAGAAGAATGGGAGAAACTCCCCAAATACAGGTGTGCCAAGATTGTAGCGTCATACCCAAGAAGACTCAAGGCTGTAATCGCTGCCAAAGGCGCTTCAACAAAGTACTGAGTAAAGAGTCTGAATACTTATGTAAATGTATTTATATATATATTTTTTATTTGCTAACATTTCATTTTAAAAATGTCACTTCTCCAGCTGACGGGACTCCCCCATGGGGTCTGGGCGTGTGCTCAATCATTGATTAAAAATACAGACCCTACCCGGCCCTAACCTAAAGTTTAATTTTGGGGCCCGTCGGGGTCGGGAAGTAGAGCTCTAGCTCTCGGCCCTGTCTTATATCAGTTTCTAAGAGTCCCGGGCAGAGTGTTGCAAGCAGGAGCAGGCAAGTAGTTAATGATTTGGCAACATCTTTCCTTACAAGCTGTCACACAGCTTCACCACAATAGTGTCTATCTCCATTTTACAGTAGTCAATTTTGTTCTTCTTCATTAACTGATTGCTCGCAACTCATAGGAATACCCACCCAGTTGACTACTTTAAAAAGGTGGAAGCCCTCAATGGCAATGTCCATGTTAAAATGGGTTATATCTATGATGAGTCTTCTATCGCTATGACAACAGGCACAACTCCGATATAACGTTTTTTTTTTCTCCAAAGTTGTCAAAATGCCACGTGCTTCCAGGTGCTTCCATATCAGTGCATTCGTAACAACCTAATCATTAGAAAACATATATAAGATAAGCCTCACATAGCAAAGTAGCGATTCTATGTTTTGTTGACCAAATTTGACACTCTCATTGACCTCTGTACAAAAATTCCTAAATTCTTGGCCTTATTTTTCATGGACAGATTTTGGGCAGAGTAAAACTTCTCACCTCGTCTCTTTCTCTGATGCCAGTATCTTTCTCTCATTCAGAAGCTCCCGGAGAAGTGTGTCTTGAGAGCATCGGAGGTCTATTCTCCTTCTTCCATTGAAGTGTTGTGTGCGTGTGTGTAAATGTGTGTGCATTACCATGTTAGTGTTCCTTCACCTCTCTTGTGTTCATTGTCTCTTATCTCCCAGTCAGTCAGCTGCACATGCTGTGGTCTACAGTGTTTTCAGTCAACATCGTGTGTTTGTGTGTGTGGTCAGTCAACAGACTTGACCCAGATCTTCTCCATGGGATCAACACAAACACAATGCCTTTACTTATCTGCCTCTCCCATTTAGATGTTTATTTGTCCTAACTAAGATAGGATCACTTTTGTGTAAATCATGCATTGAGGTCAATGTGAGATTCATATGAAAACTTGGACTACACGTGCAAATCTCAAGTTAGGACTCCAGACTTATCGAAGTAAGTAGAAAGCCTGAGTAAGAAATAAGAAAAAGATTGTGGTACGTTTCCCTTTCAGATACAGTGCCTGGAAGATGTATTGTGTTCTTATTTCAAGCGTGATGAAAACACAGCTTTCTCAGACCATTGCTGAAATGTTCACTATGGGGGTCCTGAGTAAGGTGGTCGGTGGTGGTGTCCCCTATAGCGTTATAGCTGTCCTTGATATCTCCCAAACCACCACGTCATGTGTCTGCTTTTACAGCTGCTGTCGTTGCCCAACACTCACTATCTCTCTCTGTGTGTGTGTGTGTGGCCCTGCCATGGTCATTTTCACAACAGACTGCTCTAGGAGAGATTGGGACTGGGGGATTGTTCACAAACAACACAAGACCAGTCTGTTGTCAACAACATGATCGGTGGCTGGAGGGCTCTTTAGTTGCCCACTAAAAGTAGTGCAATAGTAGTGCACTATATAGGAAATAGGGTACCATTCGAGACACAAGTTATGGCACAGTCATAGTGAAGCCTTTTCTCCTCCATACAAATACAGACCCAGACCAATGATGGGGCCTCTTTTGTGTTAAAACCATCTGACTTTAATTTGAACCCAGCAGATCTTGTTTACTGTAGCATTATAAGGGGATACCTAGTCAGTTGCACAACTGAATGCATTCAACCGAAATGTGTCATCCGCATTTAACCCAAACCCTCTGAATCAGAGGTCCACGTCATCAGCACCCAGGGAGCAGTAGTTGTTGGGGGTTAACTGCCTCGGGCAGAATGGCAGATTTTCCCATCTTGCCAGCTCTGGGATTTGAACCAACGACCTTTCAGTTACTGGCCCAACACTCTTAACCGCTAGGCTACCTACTGAGTACAAAAGACCCTATATTGTTGTTTTTGAACGTCAAATATATGGTCCATCTAACTGGAGGTCTTTGTTTAGAAGGGGGCATATAGAGGCTATGTTAGAGGAGGGGGATGCGATCGGTTAGCTGCTCAGATAGCTGATGTTTAAAGATAGTGAGGGAAATATGTCTCCAGCTTCAGCGATTTTTGCAATTCGTTCCAGTCACTGGCAGCAGAGAACTGGAAGGAAAGGCGGCCAAAGGAGGTGTTGGCTTTGGGGATGACGAGTGAGATATACCTGCTGGAGCGCGTGCTACAGGTGGGTGTTGTTATCGTGACCAGTGAGCTGAGATAAGGCGGAGCTTTACCTAGCATAGACTTAGATGACCTGGAGCCAGTGGGTCTGACAACGAATATGTAGCGAGGGCCAGCCAACTAGAGCATACAGGTCGCAGTGGTGGGTGGTATAAGGGGCTTTAGTAACAAAACAGATGACACTGTGATAAACTGCATCCAGTTTGATGAGAAGAGTATTGGAAGCTATTTTGTAGATGACATCGCCGAAGTCGAGGATCGGTAGGATAGTCAGTTTTACTAGGATAAGTTTGGCGGCATGAGTGAAGGAAGACTTGTTGCGAATACAAAGCCGATTCTGGATTTGATTTTGGATTGGATATGTTTAATGAGTCTGGAAGGAGTGTTTACAGTCTAGCCAGGCTAATGTTAGAGGAGAAGGATGCAGGCTATACGTTAGAGGAGGGGGATGCAGGCTATATGTTAAAGGAAAGGGATGCAGGCTATATGTTAGAGGAGGTAGGTTATATGTTAGAGGAGGTAGGTTATATGTCAGAGGAGGGGGATACAGGCTATATGTTAGAGGAGGAGGATGCAGGCTACATGTTAGAGGAGGTAGGTTATATGTTAGAGGAGGTGGATGCAGGCTATATGTTAGAGGAAGGGGATGGAGGCTATATGTTAGAGGAGGCAGGCTATACATTAGAGGAGGGGGATGCACTCTATATGTTAGAGGAGGAGGATGCAGGCTATATGTTAGAAGAGGGGGATGTAGGCTATATGTTAGACGAGTTGGTTATATGTTAGAGGAGGAGGATGCAGACTATATGTTAGAGGAGGGGGATGCAGGCTATATGTTAGAGGAGGGGGATGCAGGCTATATGTTAGAGGAGGAGGATGCAGGCTATATGTTAGAGGAGGAGGATGCAGGCTATACATTAGAAGAGGGGGATGCAGGCTATATGTTAGAGGAGGGGGATGCAGGCTATATGTTAGAGGAGGAGGATGCAGGCTATATGTTAGAGGAGGGGGATGCAGGCTATATGTTAAAGGAGGAGGATGCAGGCTATATATTAGAGGAGGAGGATGCAGGCTATACGTTAGAGGAGGAGGATGCAGGCTATACGTTAGAGGAGGATGATGCAGGCTATACGTTAGAGGAGGATGATGCAGGCTATACGTTAGAGGAGGATGATGCAGGCTATACGTTAGAGGAGGAGGATGCAGGCTATATATTAGAGGAGGAGGATGCAGGCTATATGTTGGAGAAGGAGGATGCAGGCTACATGTTAGAGGAGGTAGGTTATATGTTAGAGGAGTGGGATGCAGGCTATATGTTAGAGGAGGTAGGTTATATGTTAGAGGAGTGGGATGCAGGCTATATGTTAGAGTAGGCAGAGTGTGTGTTAGAGGAGGGGGATGCAGGCTATTTGTTTTAGTAGGGGGATGCAGGCTATTTGTTTTAGGAGGGGGATGCAGGCTATATGTTAGTGGAGGAGAATGCCGACTATACGTTAGAGGAGGGGTTGCAGGCTATATGTTAGCAGAGGAGAATGCGAGCTTTATGTTAGAGGAGTGGGATGCAGGCTATACGTTAGAGGAGGGGGATGTAGGCAATATGTTAGAGGAGGGGGATGCAGGCTATATGTTAGAGGAGGTGGATGCAGGCTATATGTTAGAGGAGGGGGATGCAGGCTATACGTTAGAGGAGGGGGATGCAGGCTATACGTTAGAGGAGGGGGATGCAGGCTATATGTTAGAGGAGGGGGATGCAGGCTATATGTTAGAGGAGGGGGATGCAGGCTATACGTAAGAGGATGGGATGAAGGCTATATGCTAGAAGAAGGGGATGCAGGCTATATGTTAGAGGAGGCAGGCTATACGTCAGAGGAGGGGGATGCAGGCTATACGTCAGAGGAGGGGGATGCAGGCTATATGTTAGAGGAGGAGGACGCAGGCTATACGTTAGAGGACGGGGATGCAGGCTATACATTAGATGAGGACGATGCAGGCTAAACGTTAGAGGAGGGGGATGTGGGCTATATGTTAGAGGAGGGAGGATTTAGGCTATAAATTAGAGGAGGAGGATGCAGACTATATGTTAGAGGGGGATGCAGGTTATATGTTAGAGGAGGAGGATGCAGGCTATATGTTAGAGGAGGAGGATTTAAGCTATACGTTAGAAGAGGGGGATGAAGGCTATATCCTAGAAGAAGGGGATGCAGGCTATATGTTAGAGGAGGCAGGCTATGTCAGAGGAGGGGGATGCAGGCTATACATTAGAGGATGGGGATGCAGCCTATATGTTAGAGCAGGCAAGCTCTACGTCAGAGGACGGGGATGCAGGCTATACGTTAGAGGAGGGGGATGTAGGCTACATGTTAGCGGAGGTAGGTTATATGTTAGAGGAGATCGATGCAGGCTATATGTTAGAGGAGGGGATGCAGGCTATATGTTAGAGGAGGCAGGCTATACGTTAGAGGAGGGTGATGATGGCTATGTGTTAGAGGAGGGTGATGATGGCTATGTGTTAGAGGAGGAGGATGTAGGCTACATGTTAGCGGAGGTAGGTTATATGTTAGAGGAGATCGATGCAGTCTATATGTTAGAGGAGGGTGATGATGGCTATATGTTAGAGGAGGGGGATGCAGGCTATATGTTAGAGGAAGAGGATGCAGGCTATATGTTAGAGGAGGCAGGCGATATGTTAGAGGAGGAGGATGCAAGCTATATGTTAGAGGAGGAGGATGCAGGCAGTGTGTTAGAGGAGGAGGATGCAGGCTATACATTAGAAGAGGGGGATGCAGGCTATATGTTAGAGGAGGGGGATGCAGGCTATATGTTAGAGGAGGAGGATGCAGGCTATATGTTAGAGGAGGGGGATGCAGGCTATATGTTAAAGGAGGAGGATGCAGGCTATATATTAGAGGAGGAGGATGCAGGCTATACGTTAGAGGAGGAGGATGCAGGCTATACGTTAGAGGAGGATGATGCAGGCTATACGTTAGAGGAGGATGATGCAGGCTATACGTTAGAGGAGGATGATGCAGGCTATACGTTAGAGGAGGAGGATGCAGGCTATACGTTAGAGGAGGAGGATGCAGGCTATATATTAGAGGAGGAGGATGCAGGCTATATGTTGGAGAAGGAGGATGCAGGCTACATGTTAGAGGAGGTAGGTTATATGTTAGAGGAGTGGGATGCAGGCTATATGTTAGAGGAGGTAGGTTATATGTTAGAGGAGTGGGATGCAGGCTATATGTTAGAGTAGGCAGAGTGTGTGTTAGAGGAGGGGGATGCAGGCTATTTGTTTTAGTAGGGGGATGCAGGCTATTTGTTTTAGGAGGGGGATGCAGGCTATATGTTAGTGGAGGAGAATGCCGACTATACGTTAGAGGAGGGGTTGCAGGCTATATGTTAGCAGAGGAGAATGCGAGCTTTATGTTAGAGGAGTGGGATGCAGGCTATACGTTAGAGGAGGGGGATGTAGGCAATATGTTAGAGGAGGGGGATGCAGGCTATATGTTAGAGGAGGTGGATGCAGGCTATATGTTAGAGGAGGGGGATGCAGGCTATACGTTAGAGGAGGGGGATGCAGGCTATACGTTAGAGGAGGGGGATGCAGGCTATACGTTAGAGGAGGGGGATGCAGGCTATATGTTAGAGGAGGGGGATGCAGGCTATATGTTAGAGGAGGGGGATGCAGGCTATATGTTAGAGGAGGGGGATGCAGGCTATACGTAAGAGGATGGGATGAAGGCTATATGCTAGAAGAAGGGGATGCAGGCTATATGTTAGAGGAGGCAGGCTATACGTCAGAGGAGGGGGATGCAGGCTATACGTCAGAGGAGGGGGATGCAGGCTATATGTTAGAGGAGGAGGACGCAGGCTATACGTTAGAGGACGGGGATGCAGGCTATACATTAGATGAGGACGATGCAGGCTAAACGTTAGAGGAGGGGGATGTGGGCTATATGTTAGAGGAGGGAGGATTTAGGCTATAAATTAGAGGAGGAGGATGCAGACTATATGTTAGAGGGGGATGCAGGTTATATGTTAGAGGAGGAGGATGCAGGCTATATGTTAGAGGAGGAGGATTTAAGCTATACGTTAGAAGAGGGGGATGAAGGCTATATCCTAGAAGAAGGGGATGCAGGCTATATGTTAGAGGAGGCAGGCTATGTCAGAGGAGGGGGATGCAGGCTATACATTAGAGGATGGGGATGCAGCCTATATGTTAGAGCAGGCAAGCTCTACGTCAGAGGACGGGGATGCAGGCTATACGTTAGAGGAGGGGGATGTAGGCTACATGTTAGCGGAGGTAGGTTATATGTTAGAGGAGATCGATGCAGGCTATATGTTAGAGGAGGGGATGCAGGCTATATGTTAGAGGAGGCAGGCTATACGTTAGAGGAGGGTGATGATGGCTATGTGTTAGAGGAGGGTGATGATGGCTATGTGTTAGAGGAGGAGGATGTAGGCTACATGTTAGCGGAGGTAGGTTATATGTTAGAGGAGATCGATGCAGTCTATATGTTAGAGGAGGGTGATGATGGCTATATGTTAGAGGAGGGGGATGCAGGCTATATGTTAGAGGAAGAGGATGCAGGCTATATGTTAGAGGAGGCAGGCGATATGTTAGAGGAGGAGGATGCAAGCTATATGTTAGAGGAGGAGGATGCAGGCAGTGTGTTAGAGGAGGGGGATGCAGGCTATATGTTAGAGGAGGAAGATGCAGGCTATATGTTAGAGGAGGAAGATGCAGGCTATATGTTAGAGGAGGAGGATGCAGGCAGTGTGTTAGAGGAGGGGGATGCAGGCTATGTGTTAGAGGAGGGCGATGCAGGCTATATGTTAGAGGAGGGGGATGCAGGCTATATGTTAGAGGAGGGGGATGCAGGCTATACGTTAGAGGAAGGGGATGCTGGCTATACATTAGAGGAAGGGGATGCTGGCTATACGTTAGAGGAAGGGGATGCAGGCTATATGTTAGAGGAGGGAGGATGCAGTCTATGTGTTATAGGAGGAGGATGCAGATTATATGTGAGAGGAGGCAGGATATATGTTAGAGGAGGAGGATGCAGGCTAAATGTTAGAGGAGGCAGGATATATGTTAGAGGAGGAGGATGCAGGCTATACGTTAGAGGAGGAGGATGCAGGCTATACGTTAGAGGAGGATGATGCAGGCTATACGTTAGAGGAGGATGATGCAGGCTATATGTTAGAGGAGGATGATGCAGGCTATACGTTAGAGGAGGATGATGCAGGCTATACGTTAGAGGAGGATGATGCAGGCTATACGTTAGAGGAGGAGGATGCAGGCTATATATTAGAGGAGGAGAATGCAGGCTATATGTTGGAGAAGGAGGATGCAGGCTACATGTTAGAGGAGGTAGGTTATATGTTAGAGGAGTGGGATGCAGGCTATATGTTAGAGGAGGTAGGTTATATGTTAGAGGAGTGGGATGCAGGCTATATGTTAGAGTAGGCAGAGTGTGTGTTAGAGGAGGGGGATGCAGGCTATTTGTTTTAGTAGGGGGATGCAGGCTATTTGTTTTAGGAGGGGGATGCAGGCTATATGTTAGTGGAGGAGAATGCAGACTATACGTTAGAGGAGGGGTTGCAGGCTATATGTTAGCAGAGGAGAATGCGAGCTTTATGTTAAAGGAGTGGGATGCAGGCTATACGTTAGAGGAGGGGGATGCAGGCAATATGTTAGAGGAGGGGGATGCAGGCTATATGTTAGAGGAGGTGGATGCAGGCTATATGTTAGATTAGGGGGATGCAGGCTATACGTTAGAGGAGGGGGATGCAGGCTATATGTTAGAGGAGGGGGATGCAGGCTATATGTTAGAGGAGGGGGATGTAGGCTACATGTTAGCGGAGGTAGGTTATATGTTAGAGGAGATCGATGCAGGCTATATGTTAGAGGAGGGGATGCAGGCTATATGTTAGAGGAGGCAGGCTATACGTTAGAGGAGGGTGATGATGGCTATGTGTTAGAGGAGGGTGATGATGGCTATGTGTTAGAGGAGGAGGATGTAGGCTACATGTTAGCGGAGGTAGGTTATATGTTAGAGGAGATCGATGCAGTCTATATGTTAGAGGAGGGTGATGATGGCTATATGTTAGAGGAGGGGGATGCAGGCTATATGTTAGAGGAAGAGGATGCAGGCTATATGTTAGAGGAGGCAGGCGATATGTTAGAGGAGGAGGATGCAAGCTATATGTTAGAGGAGGAGGATGCAGGCAGTGTGTTAGAGGAGGGGGATGCAGGCTATATGTTAGAGGAGGAAGATGCAGGCTATATGTTAGAGGAGGAAGATGCAGGCTATATGTTAGAGGAGGAGTATGCAGGCAGTGTGTTAGAGGAGGGGGATGCAGGCTATGTGTTAGAGGAGGGCGATGCAGGCTATATGTTAGAGGAGGGGGATGCAGGCTATATGTTAGAGGAGGGGGATGCAGGCTATACGTTAGAGGAAGGGGATGCTGGCTATACATTAGAGGAAGGGGATGCTGGCTATACGTTAGAGGAAGGGGATGCAGGCTATATGTTAGAGGAGGGAGGATGCAGTCTATGTGTTATAGGAGGAGGATGCAGATTATATGTGAGAGGAGGCAGGATATATGTTAGAGGAGGAGGATGCAGGCTAAATGTTAGAGGAGGCAGGATATATGTTAGAGGAGGAGGATGCAGGCTATATGTTAGAGGAGGAGGATGCAGGCTATACGTTAGAGGAGGAGGATGCAGGCTATACGTTAGAGGAGGATGATGCAGGCTATACGTTAGAGGAGGATGATGCAGGCTATATGTTAGAGGAGGATGATGCAGGCTATACGTTAGAGGAGGATGATGCAGGCTATACGTTAGAGGAGGATGATGCAGGCTATACGTTAGAGGAGGAGGATGCAGGCTATATATTAGAGGAGGAGAATGCAGGCTATATGTTGGAGAAGGAGGATGCAGGCTACATGTTAGAGGAGGTAGGTTATATGTTAGAGGAGTGGGATGCAGGCTATATGTTAGAGGAGGTAGGTTATATGTTAGAGGAGTGGGATGCAGGCTATATGTTAGAGTAGGCAGAGTGTGTGTTAGAGGAGGGGGATGCAGGCTATTTGTTTTAGTAGGGGGATGCAGGCTATTTGTTTTAGGAGGGGGATGCAGGCTATATGTTAGTGGAGGAGAATGCAGACTATACGTTAGAGGAGGGGTTGCAGGCTATATGTTAGCAGAGGAGAATGCGAGCTTTATGTTAAAGGAGTGGGATGCAGGCTATACGTTAGAGGAGGGGGATGCAGGCAATATGTTAGAGGAGGGGGATGCAGGCTATATGTTAGAGGAGGTGGATGCAGGCTATATGTTAGAGGAGGGGGATGCAGGCTATACGTTAGAGGAGGGGGATGCAGGCTATATGTTAGAGGAGGGGGATGCAGGCTATATGTTAGAGGAGGGGGATGCAGGCTATATGTTAGAGGAGGGGGATGCAGGCTATATGTTAGAGGAGGTGGATGCAGGCTATATGTTAGAGGAGGGGGATGCAGGCTATACGTAAGAGGATGGGATGAAGGCTATATGCTAGAAGAAGGGGATGCAGGCTATATGTTAGAGGAGGCAGGCTATACGTCAGAGGAGGGGGATGCAGGCTATATGTTAGAGGAGGAGGACGCAGGCTATACGTTAGAGGACGGGGATGCAGGCTATACATTAGATGAGGACGATGCAGGCTATACGTTAGAGGAGGGGGATGTGGGCTATATGTTAGAGGAGGGAGGATTTAGGCTATAAATTAGAGGAGGAGGATGCAGACTATATGTTAGAGGGGGATGCAGGTTATATGTTAGAGGAGGAGGATGCAGGCTATATGTTAGAGGAGGAGGATTTAAGCTATACGTTAGAAGAGGGGGATGAAGGCTATATCCTAGAAGAAGGGGATGCAGGCTATATGTTAGAGGAGGCAGGCAATGTCAGAGGAGGGGGATGTAGGCTATACATTAGAGGATGGGGAAGCAGCCTATATGTTAGAGCAGGCAAGCTCTACGTCAGAGGACGGGGATGCAGGCTATACGTTAGAGGAGGGGGATGTAGGCTACATGTTAGCGGAGGTAGGTTATATGTTAGAGGAGATCGATGCAGGCTATATGTTAGAGGAGGCAGGCTATACGTTAGAGGAGGGTGATGATGGCTATGTGTTAGAGGAGGGTGATGATGGCTATGCGTTAGAGGAGGAGGATGTAGGCTACATGTTAGCGGAGGTAGGTTATATGTTAGAGGAGATCGATGCAGGCTATATGTTAGAGGAGGGTGATGATGGCTATGTGTTAGAGGAGGGGGATGCAGGATATATGTTAGAGGAGGGGGATGCAGGCTATATGTTAGAGGAAGAGGATGCAGGCTATATGTTAGAGGAGGCAGGCGATATGTTAGAGGAGGAGGATGCAAGCTATATGTTAGAGGAGGAGGATGCAGGCAGTGTGTTAGAGGAGGGGGATGCAGGCTATATGTTAGAGGAGGAAGATGCAGGCTATATGTTAGAGGAGGAAGATGCAGGCTATATGTTAGAGGAGGAGGATGCAGGCAGTGTGTTAGAGGAGGGGGATGCAGGCTATATGTTAGAGGAGGAAGATGCAGGCTATATGTTAGAGGAGGAAGATGCAGGCTATATGTTAGAGGAGGGGGATGCAGGCTATATGTTAGAGGAGGAGGATGCAGGCTATACGTTTCAGGAGAGGGGATGCAGGCTATATGTTAGAGGAGGAGGATGCAGGCTATACGTTAGAGGAGGGGGATGCAGGCTATGTGTTAGAGGAGGGCGATGCAGGCTATATGTTAGAGGAGGGGGATGCAGGCTATACGTTAGAGGAGGGGGATGTAGGCTATATGTTAGAGGAGGGGGATGCAGGCTATATGTTAGAGGAGGGCGATGCAGGCTATATATTAGAGGAGGGGGATGCAGGCTATATGTTAGAGGAGGGGGATGCAGGCTATATGTTAGAGGAGGGGGATGCAGGCTATATGTTAGAGGAGGGGGATGCAGGCTATATGTTAGAGGAGGGGGATGCAGGCTATACGTTAGAGGAAGGGGATGCTGGCTATACATTAGAGGAAGGGGATGCTGGCTATACGTTAGAGGAAGGGGATGCAGGCTATATGTTAGAGGAGGGAGGATGCAGTCTATGTGTTAGAGGAGGAGGATGCAGATTATATGTTAGAGGAGGCAGGATATATGTTAGAGGAGGAGGATGCAGTCTAATTGTTAGAGGAGGCAGGATATATGTTAGAGGAGGAGGATGCAGGCTATATGTTAGAGGAGGAGGATGCAGGCTATATGTTAGAGGAGGAGGATGCAGGCTATATGTTAGAGGAGGAGGATGCAGGCTATATGTTAGAGGAGGGGGATGCAGGCTATATGTTAGAAGAGGGGGATGCAGGCTGTATGTTCGAGGGGGATGCAGGCTATACGTTAGAGGAGGAGGATGCTTGCAAATGTTAGAGGAGGCAGGCTATATGTTACTGGAGGTTGATGCAGGTTATACGTTAGAGTAGGATGATGCAGGCTATATGTTAGAGGAGGGGGATGCAGGCTAATGTTAGAGGAGGCAGGCTATATGTTAGAGGAGGAGGATGCAAGCTATATGTTAGAGGAGGGGGATGCAGGCTATACATTACAGGAGGAGCATGCAGGCTATATGTTAGAGGAGGAGGATGCAGGCTATATGTTAGAAGAGGAGGATGCAGGCAGTGTGTTAGAGGAGTGGGATGCAGGCTATACATTAGAGGAGGAGCATGCAGGCTATACATTAGAGAAGGAGGATGCAGGCTATATGTTTAGAGGAGGAGGATGCAGGCTATGTGTTCGAGGAGGGGTTTCAGGATATACGTTTGACTAATGTTTCCATAACAAAGGGGTTGAATACTTAATGACTCAAGACATTTCAGCTTTTCATTCTTTAAAAAAAAATATGTATTTCACCTTTTTTTTAACCAGGTAGGCTAGTTGAGAACAGGTTCTCATTTACAACTGCACCTGGCCGATATAAAGCAAAGCAGTGCAACACAAACAACAACACAGAGTTACACATGGAATAAACAAACATACAGTCAATAATAAATTAGAAAAAGTCTATATACAGTGTGTGCAAATGAGGTAGGATAAGGGAGGTAAAGGCAATAAATAGGCCATAGTTGCGAAATAATTACAATATAGCAATTAAACACTGGAGTGATAGATATGCAGAAGATGAGTGTGCAAGTAGAGATACTGGGGTGCAAAGGAGCAAGATAAATAAATAACATTCATTTGTAAATGTTTTGAAAAACATAATTCCACTTTGACATTATTGGTATTGTGTGTAGTCCAGCGACCAAAGATCTAAATGTAATCCATTTTAAATTCAGGCTGTAACACAACAAAATGTGGAAAAAGTAAATGGGTGTGAATACTTTCTGAAGGCACTGTAGACTTTCTATAAGCACTGTAACAGCATGCAGGCTACCCCACCCCCTCTCTTTCACCACCACACACACACACACACACTCTCTCTCCTCCATACAAACACAACACGCATATTGTCTGTGCTCAGAAGGTGGGTGCCCTTGCAACCAAGCTGCAGCGTCTCTTTACCTTCACATTGCTATTATGTTTACTCTCCTGATTTGTTCTTAACCCCTCTATAATTTTAATATTTTTTTATTTGGCTTGGCTTTCAGCATCATTCTCTATCCCCTATCTGTCCCTCTCCTCCTCTCCTCCTCCCATCTCTCTCATGCACAAACACACATGAGTGCATGCTCTGCAACATCACCTACAGCTCTGTGTTTTCTGATGGACTGGGTGGATGGGATGGCCTCCATGCTTCTAAACAGGAGTAGATATTTTAATTGCATTTCCTCCAAAGCACGCTCTATAGAGCATGCAGTAAGGAGAGTCATGTGGTGTGCACATGACTGCCCCAGACCCAGACCATGCCTCTGTCCATTACTAATCTGCTTGAGGAAAGCAGAAGAAGACAAAGGGGCTGGGCATTGGCCTTCACTTGCTCAGTCGTACCCAATTTGCCCCTATCCCTTCCCCTTGGCCCCAACCATTCAATTATTGTAGGTGAAGGGGTAGGAAGCAATTTGGCACTGGCTGATTCAGTCATGGTTAGGCAACAAACTACCACTCACTACTACATGTATGTAAGGGCACTCAACCTGTACTGTACTGACTCAGATGACTAATAGCTTAATTAAATGGATACTAAGTCGATAGTTGGAGCTATATTAATAGATTTCAGTGCAGCCTTTAATGTTATTGATCATCATTTGTTATTGACTTGTTATGCCTTTACATCACATGTCATCACATGGTTGGAGTGTTACTTATCCAATAGATGTTAGTTTCTCTAACATCAGATATGTACAGTGCAGTATCACTCAGGGCAGTTGCCTTACTCTTCTCTATTTTTACAAATGATTTGCCACTTGTCTTACAATAAGTTACAATGACTATGTATGCTTAAGATTACACAAACTACACATCAGCACCTACAGCCAGTGAGCTTACTGAGACTCTGAGCAAGGAGTTACAGTCAGTGTCAGAATGGTCTTAAATACATCTAAAACGAAAAGCGTTGTATTTGGTTCAAATCATTCTCTTAGAACTAAACCTCAACTGGAGTTGTACATAAAGGGGGTGACCATTGAACAAGTTGAAGAAGCTGAACTCCTAGGAGTAACATTGGATGGTAAGTTAACATGGTCAAGTCATATTGACAAAGTTGTTGTGAAGATGGGGAGAGGTACAGTACATTCGGAAAGTATTCAGACCCTTTTACTTTTTCTGCATTTTGTTATGTTACAGCCTTATTCTAAAATGGATTACATTACATTTTCGCATCATCAATCTATACACAATACCACATAATGACAAAAGTGAAACGTTTTTTTTTATGTTTGCGAATGTATTCAAAATAAAAAACAGAAATACCTTATTTACATAAGTATTCAGACCCTTTGCTATGAGACTCGAAATTGAGCTCAAGTGCATCCTGTTTCCATTGATCATCCTTGAGATGTATCTACAACTTGATTGGAGTCCACCTGTGGTAAATTCAATTGATTGGACATAGGGCTGTGGCGGTCACAAAATTTTGTCAGCCGGTGATTGTCAAGCAAATAACTGTCTGTCTCACGGTAATTGACCGTTAATTAACATAAACACATATAGCATCTCCTGGCTTCCACACACAGCCTATAAGCCACTGATGCAAACCATTGGAACATCTACATTTTAAAAAGTCTAATAAATCCATGTAATATATCCTACACCTTCACAATAAATCCATTATTTATTTTAGACAGGTCTAAAGAAGAACAGAATAGCAAACTCTGAATTGTCCTTATGTTAGGTCCTGACCTGGCTATGCCAAATTGCAGTGGGCTACACTAGTTCATTTAGCAGACAAGATTTGCTTAGAATTATGTGGCATTATTTTATAGTATGAAGAATACCATTTTTTTTTTTTGGGAGTGCGCACATGTGGCTATTCTGTGTTGAGCAGTTAACAAAGAAATAGCTGTTCCTTTATGCTTAATTTAGAGTTATTAATGTAACTTTACATTAAACCTATGTTTCGTATGTTTTGATTTTTAATAAGTTGTAAGGCTGCATGATACGACTCCAACGATGATTTGAAAAAAGTAGCTTGAAAGGCATGATCTCAGCTTGTTTTTTTGCGCAGGCTGTACACACTACATCAGTCACTCATTCACAATTTGACAAGCATATGATAATGCCTAAAATTTCACGACGGCATCCCCTTTGTGTGGCCGTAATGCACCCTAAAATAATTCTTGCCTTTTGCAGCCAGTGGCCATTGTGGCTTCTCCCTGAGTTCTGGGCACTCCATCACATGATCGGGTCTTTCTCACAGGCCACAAGTGAAGACAGACACATCGGGGATGCAACTGCGCACATCCTTATCCAAATCCGCGGTGCATGTTGATATTGGAAGAACTGTCCACATTTACTTTTCGTCAGCCAACAATATGAGTAGGCTTAACAAACAGCAAAAGCACTAGCCTATGTCAATCTACTATCCCTCATAGTACAAAGGTTGTCCTATTCTATTCTGTGTGAGAAATAAATATTCCAATATTCAAAAAACCTTTTTTACGCAATGTGGCTGATGCAACATCAGAAAGTTTCGCTTAAAATGTTGATAAACTATTAAGTTATTTCTACACATTATAAGCGTAGCAATGCACACATAGTAGTAGGCTATAAGCGTGAATGTTCCATTAGCGGAAAACACCATTATCAAAAGTGACTGGAAATGCAATTATGCATGTAATGCTTTTATTAGAAAGGTGAATTTTTATGGTGAAAATGATCTTCCCTAAACTTGAAACTCACGCGCTGCTTATGTATGCCAGCTAGGCTCTACACCCCTTGTAAAGCAGATTAATGTGCTTCGTTTTAAGAAGTTATTTGGCCACTTTAGTTGTGATACAAACCTTATCAAAACATACAGGCCTATGGGCTAGGCTACATGGGGTGTGCAACTCTGATTAGAAAAAGTTGCAAAAAAAGGCATTGTTTCTTATGCTGGTCATAATTCACAAGTGATAATATATAATTCACAAGCGATAGGCTAATATTGTCATCCATCAGACTATTCTTGATTTAATCTTGTCTTTACATATACTAAATAATAGATGTGTGAAATTTGTTTTGGTTTAGAATGGACCATTATCATGCACCTATGTCAAAACAGGGTCAGCGGGGAAAAATACATGCTATGTTTGCACTTAAATAGCGAATAGAGAACACTTTCCCCCGTGGTTTATTTTTATGCCAGCCAGGTAGGCTATACTCCTGTTATAAGTATAAGCAATGTGCTTAATATTAGGAAAGTTGAGAAATAAATATAGTAGGCCTAACCTATAGAAAGCTGATGCTCCTACTTTTAGTAGAGGCCTCTGTTTTTTCCCGCAATTGCATAGCCTATAGAAATGTTGCGCAAAATGAGGTCATGGTCACTCATGAAGTGTTTGATTAGATTTTCAAATACATTTACATTGATGTCAGAGTGACTAGAGGGACAATAGAGTGCTGAGCACAAGGCAGTTAGCAAGTTTGGTAGGCTACTAATCATCAGCAGCAGCATCAGAGCATAACCACAACAGCCCTAATTGGACATGATTTGGAAAGGCACACACCTGTCTACATAAGGTCCCACAGTTGACAGTGCATGTCAGAGCAAAAACCAAGCCATGAGGTCAAAGGAATTGTCCGTAGAGCTCCAAGACAGCCTGCTTGGAGTTTACCAAAAGGCACCTAAAGGACTCTTAGACCATGAGAAACAAAATTATCTGGTCTGATGAAACCAAGATTGAACTCTTTGTGTCATGTCTGGAGGAAACCTGGCACCATCACTACGGTGAAGCATGGAGGTGGCAGGATCATGCTGTGGGGATGGTTTTCAGCGGCAGGGACTTGGAAACTAGTCAGGATCGAGGGAAAGATGAACGGAGCAAAGTACAGAGAGATCCTTGATGAAAACCTGCTCCAGAACGCTCAGGATCTCAGACTGGGGTGAAGGTTCACCTTCCAACAGGACAACAACCCTAAGCACACAGCCAAGACAACGCAGGAGTGGCTTCGGGACAAGTCTCTGAATGTCCTTGATTGGCCCAGCCAGAGCCCAGACTTGAACCCAATCGAACATCTCTGGAGAGACCTGAAAATAGCTGTGCAGTGACGCTCCCCATCCAACCTGACAGAGCTTCAGAGGATCTACAGAGAAGAATGCGAGCAACTCCACAAATACAGGTGTACCAAGCTTGTAGCGTAATACCAAAGAAGACTCAAGGCTGTAATCGCTGCCAAAGGTGCTTAAACAAAGTACTGAATAAAGGGTCTGAATACTCATGTAAAGGTAATATTTACGTTTTTTTATTGTGTGTAGATTAAAGAGGGAAAAAACAATTTCACCCGTTTTAGAATAAGGCTGTAACATATCAAAATGTGGAAAAAGTCAAGGGGTCTGAATACTTTCTGAATGCACTGTATGGCTGTTATACAGTCGTGGCCAAATGTTTTGAGAATGATACAAATATTAATTTTCACAAGGTCTGCTGCTTCAGTGTCTTTAGATATTTTTGTCAGATGTTACTATGGAATACTGAAGTATAATTACAAGCATTTCATTAGTGTCAAAGGCAATTACATGAAGTTCATGCAATATTTGCAGTGTTGACCCTTCTTTTTCAAGACCTCTGCAATCTGCCCTGGCATGCTGTCAATTAACTTCTGGGCCACATCCTGACTGATGGCAGCCCATTCTTGCATAATTAATGCTTAGAGTTTGTCAGAATTTGTGGGTTTTTGTTTGTCCACCTGCCACTTGAGGATTGACCACAAGTTCTCAATGGGATTAAGATCTGGGGAGTTTCCTGGTCATGGACCCAAAATATTGATGTTTTGTTCCCTGAGCCACTTAGTTATCACTTCTGCCTTATGGCAAGGTGCTCCATCATGCTGGAAAAGGCATTGTTCATCACCAAACTGTTCCTGGATGGTTGGGAGAAGTTGCTCTCGGAGGATGTGTTGGTACCATGTTGGTACCATTCTATTCATGGCTGTGTTCTTAGGCAAAATTGTAAGTGAGCCCACTCCCTTGGCTGAGAAGCAACCCCACACATGAATGGTCTCTGGATGCTTTACTGTTGGCATGACACAGGACTGATGGTAGCGCTCACCTTGTCTTCTCCGGACAAGCTTTTTTCCGGATGCCCCAAACAATCGGAAAGGGGCTTCATCAGAGAAAATGACTTTACCCCAGTCCTCAGCAGTCCAATCCCTGTACCTTTTGCAGAATATCAGTCTGTCCCTGATGTTTTTCCTGGAGAGAAGTGGCTTCTTTGCTGCCCTTCTTGACACCAGGCCATCCTCCAAAAGTCTTCACCTCACTGTGCGTGCAGATGCACTCACACCTGCCTGCTGCCATTCCTGAGCAAGCTCTGTACTGGTGGTGCCCCGATCCCGCATCTGAATCAACTTTAGGAGACGGTCCTGGCACTTGCTGGACTTTCTTGGGTGCCCTGAAGCCTTCTTCACAACAATTGAACCGCTCTCCTTGAAGTTCTTGATGATCCGATAAATGGTTGATTTAGATGCAATCTTACTGGAAGCAATATCCTTGCCTGTAAAGCCCTTTTTGTGCAAAGCAATGATGACAGCACGTGTTTCCTTGCAGGTAACCATGATTAACAGAGGAAGAACAATGATTCCAAGCACCGCCCTCCTTTTGAAGCTTCCAGTCTGTTATTCGAACTCAATCAGCATGACAGAGTGATCTCCAGCCTTGTCCTCGTCAACACTCACACCTGTGTTAATGAGGGAATCACTGACATGATGTCAGCTGGTCCTTTTGTGGCAGGACTGAAATGCAGTGGAAATGTTTTTGGGGGATTCAGTTAATTTGCATGGCAAAGAGGGACTTTGCAATTGATTGCAATTCATCTGATCACTCTTCATAACATTCTGGAGTATATGCAAATTGCCATCATACAAACTGAGGCAGCAGACGTTGTGAAAATTAATATTTGTGTCATTCTCAAAACTTTTGGCCACGACGTTCTATGTTTTTTACACAAAATCAACTGTACCAGTTGTTCAGGCTTTGATCTTGATTACTGTCTGGTAATATGATCACATGCAGCAAAGAAAGACCTAGCAAAGCTGCAGCTGGCTCAAAACAAAGCAGCACACCTTGCCCTTAACTGCACACACAGAACTAACATCAACAACATGCATGATAGTCTTTCATGGTTGAGGGGAAATTGACTACAGTGGGGAAAAAAAGTATTTAGTCAGCCACCAATTGTGCAAGTTGTCCCACTTAAAAAGATGAGAGAGGCCTGTAATTTTCATCAGAGGTACACGTCAACAATTACAGACAAAATGAGAGAAAAAAATCCAGAAAATCACATTGTAGGATTTTTAATGAATCTTTTTGCAAATTATGGTGGAAAATAAGTATTTGGTCACCTACAAACAAGCAAGATTTCTGTCTCTCACAGACCTGTAACTTCTTCTTTAAGAGGCTCCTCTGTCCTCCACTTGTTACCTGTATTAATGGCACCTGTTTGAACTTGTTATCAGTATAAAAGACACCTGTCCACAACCTCAAAAAGTCACACTCCAAACTCCCCTATGGCCAAGACCAAAGAGCTGTCAAAGGACACCAGAAACAAAATTGTAGACCTGCACCAGGCTGGGAAGACTGAATCTGCAATAGGTAAGCAGCTTGGTTTGAAGAAATCAACTGTGGGAGCAATTATTAGGAAATGGAAGACATACAAGACCACTGATAATCTCCCTCGATCAAGATCTCACCCCGTGGGGTCAAAATGATCACAAGAACGGTGAGCAAAAATCCCAGAACCACACGGGGGGACCTAGTGAATGACCTGCAGAGAGCTGGGACCAAAGTAACAAAGCCTACCATCAGTAACACACTACGCCGCCAGGGACTCAAATCCTGCAGTGCCAGACGTGTCCCCCTGCTTAAGCCAGTACATGTCCAGGCCCGTCTGAAGTTTGCTAGAGAGCATTTGGATGATCCAGAAGAGGATTGGGAGAATGTCATATGGTCAGATGAAACCAAAATAGAACTTTTTGGTAAAAACTCAACTCGTCGTGTTTGGAGGACAAAGAATGCTGAGTTGCATCCAAAGAACACCATACCTACTGTGAAGCATGGGGGTGGAAACATCATGCTTTGGGGCTGTTTTTCTGCAAAGGGACCAGGACGACTGATCCGTGTAAAGGAAAGAATGAATGGGGCCATGTATCGTGAGATTTTGAGTGAAAACCTTCTTCCATCAGCAAGGGCATTGAAGATGAAACGTGGCTGGGTCTTTCAGCATGACAATGATCCCAAACACACCGCCCGGGCACCGAAGGAGTGGCTTCGTAAGAAGCATTTCAAGGTCCTGGAGTGGCCTAGCCAGTCTCCAGATCTCAACCCCATAGAAAATCTTTGGAGGGAGTTGAAAGTCCGTGTTGTCCAGCGACAGCCCCAAAACATCACTGCTCTAGAGGAGATCTGCATGGAGGAATGGGCCAAAATACCAGCAACAGTGTGTGAAAACCTTGTGAAGACTTACAGAAAACCTTTGACCTGTGTCATTGCCAACAAAGGGTATATAACAAAGTATTGAGATAAACTTTTGTTATTGACCAAATACTTATTTTCCACCATAATTTGCAAATAAATTCATAAAAAATCCTACAATGTGATTTTCTGGAATTTCTTTTCTCATTTTGTCTGTCATTGTTGACGTGTACCTATGATGAAAATTACAGGCCTCTCTCATCTTTTTAAGTGGGACAACTTGCACATTTGGTGGCTGACTAAATACTTTTTTCCCCCACTGTACTTCTCTTCTAGTCTTTTTAAGAAACATTTGTGTGTTGAAAATGCCCAACCACTTGCAAAATCTACTTTTCATGCACTTCAAACAGACATACCCCACCATGGGTTTACATTTTAGTCATTTAGCAGACTCTCTTATCCAGAGCGAGTTACAGGAACAATTAGGGTTATGTGCCTTGCTCAAGGTGAAGAAGAGACTCCGGGATTTTGGCCTAGGCAGAGTTGCAAAGAAGAAGCCATATCTCTGTCCAGTGTCTGTGTTCTTTTGTCCATCTTAATCTTTTCTTTTTATTGGCCAGTCTGAGATATGGCTTTTTCTTTGTAACTCTGCCTAGAAGGCCATCATACCGGAGTCGCCTCTTCACTGTTGACGTTGAGACTGTTTTTTTGCGGGTACTATTTAATGAAGCTGCCAGTTGAGGACTTGTAGGGCGTCTGTTTCTCAAACTAGACACTCTAATGTACTTGTCCTATTGCTCAGTTGTGCACCGGGGCCTCCCACTCCTCTTTCTATTCTGGTTAGAGCCGGTTTGCTCTGTTCTGTGAGTGGAGTAGTACACAGCGTTGTATGAGATCTTCAGTATCTTGGCAATTTCTCGCATGCAATAGCCTTCATTTCTCAGAACAATAATAGACTGACGAGTTTCAGTAGAAAGAGCTTTGTTTCTGGCGATTTTGAGCCTGTAATCGAACTCACAAATGTTGATGCTCCAGTTGATGCTCCAGTTGTATTGCTTCTTTAATCAGCACAAATGTTTTCAGCTGTGCTAACATAATTGCAAAAGGGTTTTATAATGATCAATTAGCCTTATAAAATGATAAACTTGGATTAGCTACACAACGTGCCATTGGAACACAAGAGTGATGGTTGCTGATAATGGGCCTCTGTACACCTGTGTAGATATTCCTTAAAAAATCTGCCGTTTCCAGCTACAATAGTCATTTACAACATTAACAATGTCTACAGTGTATTTCCGCTAAATGTTATGTTATTTTAATGGACAAAAAAATGTGCTTTTCTTTCAAAAACAAGGACATTTCTAAGTGACCCCCAACTTTTGATCGGTAGTGTATGTGGATAACTTCATGATGATGTCATCATCCCAGCTGTAGTGGACAACACCAGAGGAGGGGGAGAGCGTGAGAGTTGTTGACCTGTTCAAACAAACAAGTTGGGAAGAACTTGGAAGAAACAACCATGATAAAAAGATCCCTTTCAGAAAGAAACAGTCCCACAAGTCCTGACGTTCCACTCCTCTGCTGGAGACAGAACAAAGGAGTACACAGCTGTAAACTACTGCAGCTCAGGTCAGCAAGAGAATACACACTTCCAAAAACTTGACTTTCTTATGAACAAGACTGGCAAAGAAGAGCAAGCTGTCTCCAAATGGCCCCTAATTCCGTTCCAAATGACACCACATTCTCTACATGGGCCTCGTTAATAGAGGCAGTCCAATTCTGACCTTTTCCCCAATTATTCTCAAAATATCAATTAGTGGAAAGAGATCAGAATTGGGTTGCCTGTGTAAACCTAGCCATAGTGCACTACTTTTGACCAGGGCTCATAGGGCTCTGGTCAAAAGTAGTGCACTATGGCTGCACTATGAATTGTATAGGGTGCCATTTAGGACTGGCCCTCTGTAACAATTTCCATGGTTCACTACAGGTTGATAGGAAAACATCTGACGTTATGATCTCAGAATAGAGGTTAACATTTTCACTGTCCCATTGCCTATTTACAGTAGTGGAATGTTTGATTTCATAACAACTGCATAAAGACTTCTCGTCTCTGTCACGCACTATACCGGGCAGGAGGGGAAGGGTAAATATGAATACATTATTTTATATCAAATCCTACTAATTTCACACGTGACCCCTACATAACCCCACTCTTTCTCTTTGTGTATGTGAAGATTGAAAGTAACTGTTTTCACCCCTACCATGTCTTTAGTGATGTCATATTTCTGCATACCAATATCTACAGGGTTTCCCCGAGATATTGGCACAGTGGTCTAAGGCACTGCATCTCAGTGCAAGAGGCGTCACTACAGTCCTTGGTTCGATTCCAGGCTGTATCACATCCGTCCGTGATTGGGAGTCCCATAGGGCGGTGCACAATTGGCCCAGCGTCGTCCGGGTTTGGCCGTCATTGTAAATAAGAATTTGTTCTTAACTGACTTGCCTAGTTAAATAAAGGTTACATAAAAAAAGATGTGTATCCACTGATTTGGTGTTGCTCCAGTTACAGTGGTGATCATTAGGAGAAAACATGTGACAGTAATAAGACAACAGATGTTATAGATAGGGAGCATGAGGCTGTAGTTTAGTTTATTAGGATCCCCACTAGCTACTGCACATGCAGCAGCTACTCTTCCTGGGGTCCACATGAAACATACATGACAAAATACAGAACAGCTATACACAAGAACAACATGAGATATTATATTACATTACATTTTAAACATTTAAAATAAAGTAAGAGTTATATATAGGAAAGACACCAAGAGACAAAAATACTATTTACACACTATTCATATTCTTATATAGTTTAGTTAAATTAGAGAGGCGCTGTGGTACGTTTTTTTTTAATCTGTTTTTTAAAGCTAAACTTGCTTTTTGCCTGAGTAACCTCTTGTGGCAGAGCATTCCACGATGGCTCTACACATAACTGAGCGATGCATTACATTTGTTTTTGGTATGGCACAGTGAACACTTGAATCTGGCAAAATATTTTTAAATTGGAACAAAGTGACAGGCAGTTTGAAAGATGTTTTCCCCGTGGCTAGTTTCCAGGTTTCCTTGCCTTGCAGCCTTTTGTGTGGCACAGGAACAGGCACACCTCCTTCCTTTACTTTGGGCCTGCAGTATGCAGAAGTAGGTTAAAGGTACCAAAACAGACCTGCTTCCCTCGCCTGTCAAGTGCCTCATAATCTCACCGTCAGAACAGAACGTGACTCAGAGACACATGGTAGTTCAAATACTGGTACGTGTCTGGTGTCAATTATACAAAAACATGTCAGTCAAGATTCTCTCTCACATTCTGAGTTTGAACAGGAGCATTGTTTCCTTTTTCTTCCACCTGTGATGTGGGTAACACACCTGCCCCTCTATCCTAATGTCCTAATGGTTTTGTAATTGCCTGTATTGGTACCAGGGTTCAAATTAGTCTCATGGGAATAAGGATTTCCATAACAGGGAATTGGACTTTGGAAGCTCTCTCATTAAATGTGCTGTGTCCTGTCCTCAACAAGTAAACACTAGCCTTCTTGGCACGATGTACACTCAACACTTACAAGAACATTCAGACTGAACGTATGACATCACCTTCACTGATAAAGAAATTAAGATAAGGATCACCAAGAGCATTCCATGAAAGTTAAAGTATACTAAGAATTGGTAGCACAAGTTTGTGCCAAAGCTTCACTAGAAATGAAACAACCTCAAAATGTGTGGTCAGGGTCAGTGCAGTTCATTTGCAATGTGCAGTTAGGCAGCACTGGTAACGCTGACAAGGCAGAATAACTCTGACAAAGGAAAGCAATGTCTAGACTGCAGAAAGACAGGTGACTACCAAGTGCCCATTGTCTTCAGTCACATAATCAGATACTTTCTCCCCCACTGAATCTTAACAGTTTGAAATAGAGATTAAGTAAATGTTAACTTAAATAGGCATAAATTTAAGCAAGTATGTTCTTCGCCACCATAAGTATTCAGTATACATCAGTCTCATTTGTACTGTTATCCAGAGAGACTTACAGGAGGGTTAAATGCCTTGCTAAAGGGCACATTGACAGATGTTTCACCTAGTCTGCTCAGGGATTTGAACCAGGGACCTTTGGGTTATTTACGTGCCCAACGCACTTAACCGCTAGGCTACCTACTGCCCAGACATCTCTAGTTAAAAGGGACTTGAAATACATTGCTCACTGACATTTCCTACAGTAAGTCATTACACTAAGTTCATTCAGTCTCTTAAAACTAGGGAACAGTCAAGCGGTCCAAAGACCCACCTGAATGGACAGGAAATAAATTATACTCTCTCATCACATTAATCAGCACAACCTTGGCTCAAAGGCTAAATTGAGAAGCACGTCACCTCAGTGTTGATCTGACAAGGTTACCTTTACAGTCAGCAAGTCTTACAAAAGATTGCCTGTAAACTAAAATTAATCACTGCACTTTGACAACTGCTTATTGTAAAAAACCTTTTTTTTTTTTTAAAGCTCTAAAAAGACATTCGTTTGAGCTCTACCGTTTACTTTAACATGAACAAATGATATACTGTACAATTGAAGAATCAGATTGTTAAAAATATTTTTTAATGTTCCAAATAAGAAAATGGGTTCTTGATACAACTTCTACTAAATGGTAGACAATAGAGATCCACACATGTATAAAAACACAGATGCACCTTGGATCCTTTTGGGTTTGTGTACCACACGAGCCAGACCACACATGGCATAGTCATAAATCTACAGCATCTTGGTTAGTATATCAGGTTAAACATGAGTAGCAAATTGATACACAAAACTAGACCTATACATAGGAAACATTTCACCCTCCCCGACTGACATGTCTGGAATCATTCCTTAGCATCAATTATATGGCAATATTGGCAGTGATCAAGCCAAAAATGTAGGGACTACGCTACCCTGAACACACCGCAGAATACATCAAGCATACTCATTCATCTCAAGTAAAATATATATATTTTTATGGCTAAAAAAAAGCAAGCCCTACATGGATGGTCAAGACTTGCAATTTACAAGGGGTTTCCAAAGTCAGACAAAACAGTACTGGGAATGACACTTCATGAGGCGTAGCTCAAGAGGAGAGAAGGGGGATTATTTCAGTCCAACAGAGTACCTAGTTTATTTGCTGTATTCTGTAGGCTCCTCCCCCACTTCACTGAGCAAACATGTGCGTATCATGGCTTCTGTGACTGCATATGGGTCACAGTTTGCTGACGGGCGGCGGTCCTCGAAGTAGCCCTTCTTGTCCTGACCCACTGAGCGGGGGATGCGGATGCTGGCGCCGCGGTTCGCCACACCGGCTGAGAACTCATGGATGTTGGACGTTTCGTGGTGACCGGTCAACCGGCGCGCGTTGTCCAGCCCCCCTTTGGGGTCGTAGGCACAGATGTGGTAGCGGTGCCTCTTTCCCAGCTTCTCGATCGACTCCTCAATCGCCCTTTGTGGATAGGGGGGGGGGGGGTTAATCCACCGCTAAAGAGATTTAAGACTAAAAACCTTATGCCGGTTTCCCAGACAGAGATTTAGCTTGTCTTTGACTAAGAGAGATCTGTATATAATGACGAGATGATCATGTCTCCACCTTAACAATGGAAGTTGTCCCAAAGGCGGGAAAGCAGATGACAAGGTTCGGTCCAAAATAAACCCATTGGGCTTATTTTGGACAGATTTTGGCGAGGGAAACCCCTCGCGTCACCTCTTCCTCTTTGCTAAGAAGCACTTTCAATGGAAAATGCCATTGAATTCTAGCCCTAGGATTAATATGGGTCCAGGGAAAATGGCCCTTAATGCATTTCCAGCACAAACTCAATTCATGCCTACCTCAACCCACCATCTTCTCTCATCTCCTTGGTGCTGAAGTTGGTATGGCAGCCAGCACCATTCCAGTTCCCAGGGATGGGCTTGGGGTCAAATGAGGCCACTACACCAAAGTCCTCACACACACGGTGCAGGATGAACCGAGCTGCCCAGAGGTGGTCTCCCATGTTGATCCCTTCACAAGGACCCACCTGGAACTCCCACTGGAAGACACAATACAGACTGCACATAAGGCTTAGGGATGAGAGATTCTAGCTTGAAAGTTTAAAGGTTTTAGAACACACTGGGCCATTTCCCAGTCACAAATTAAGCCTAGTCCAGGACTAAAAAGGCAGGTTTAATCTGTGTTTGTGGTAAAAATGGGCCCCAATAGGATTTCTATTGATAAAATGTGCAGTGTTTCCTACCTGAGCTGGCATAACTTCAGCATTGGTGCCACATATCTGAACCCCGGCATAAAGACAGGCCCTGTAGTGGGCTTCTACGATGTCTCTACCGTACGCCTTGTCTGCTCCTACTCCACAGTAGTAGGGACCTGTTCAGAAACACCACATCAACAGGCTTAATGTCAGTGTTTTTTTGCCATTGGTTAAAACAGTGAACAGTTTAAACTCTCAAACTTAAGTACTTTAGTTGAATGTACCAATTTCAAGTCATGCTGGATAAGAGTCTGCTGAAAAACCAAGGCTATGTCCGAAATGGCAGCCCTTTTCCCCTATACATCTGGTCAAACGTTGAAATTGTGTGCCATTTGGGACACAGACAACTCTCAAACTGACCTTGGGGACCAGGGAAGCCGTTTGAAGGCCAACCAAAAGGATGTCCGTCTGTGCCCAGGATGGTGTATTCCTGTTCCATACCGAACCAAGGGACCTGGTTTTCTACCATCTCCATGATCTTCTTACACATCAGCCGGAGATTGGTTTCTGGTGGGAGACAAATATAGAAATACATTACACTGAGCCAATTGGGACTGGACTCAAGGGCCATTTAAGGGAGGGCTGTGTTCAGTAGGCACGAAATGAAAGACATTAACTGTCAGTAGAATTCTGAACTTGTCCAATAAGAAACACTAATATGTGTCCCAAGGTCACTTTACTGCTCAGGCTTACCTGCAGGCTTGCGGTTGTATTTGAGCACTTGACACAGGACCAGTTTGTTGGGGTCTTTCCTGAAGGGATCTCTGAACATAGCAGCAGGGATCAGATACATGTCGCTGTTAGAGCCCTCTGACTGGTACGTACTGGAACCATCAAAGTTCCACTCCGGAAGATCTGGAGAGGGAACAGTGAAATTAACAGAACTAAAGGGATTCAACTACTCTTTAGGTTCAGGGTAATGTAAGGACTATCATCAATCAGAATTTGATCATTCAATGATTACGCCATCTGTATAAAACACAGAATGTATTAATTATTGAAGTAAGCCGAAACGTTTGTTAAGATCTATGAATATAAACATCTGATTTTATGCATCTCAATCACATCACATTATGGGGAAGGAGTTCCCATTGGCCATTTGTTTTTCTTAAAGGGTTGCTAAACTTACCATCAATGGTCTTGGGTTCAGAATCCAGAGTTCTGGTCTTGCAGCGGAGCCCCTCTCCAGTCCCGTCTATCCAGATGTACATGGCCTGAACCTTGTCTCCCTGAGGAAGATCCATATACTGCTGCTTCACAGCTTTACTCAAGCTGGCACTCTCTGAAGTGGCCATTTTCACTGAGCCTTGAAAACCTTGGAACAAAGAGCAATACATGCATTTGATGCTTAGAATTGAAACATTTCAGGTCTACAGTTATTCTATGTTATTCTACAGTTATTCAGTGATTTACAGTGAAAATTGAATCTACTCAAAACAACCAGATGGACAATGTGTGAGCCCTAAACTGACGAGTCCATGCATGTGCGCTACACTTGATGCTTCCCCTCCACCATCCTGCTTCAAGACAGTTTGGTCAGCAACCAGGGATTTCATCTCAACACTAAAAACAATAGGATTTATATGCGGATGTTTTGTAATAGTAGCTGCCAAATTAAAATTGCACCAACGTTATGAGATCACTATCAGCATCCTGGTAATATCGAGTCAAATCCATGGTTTGTAGCATGCGTGAGAGCATGCTGCTATGACAGCAAACCGCTGTGTGGTCATGGTTACTTACAATGTTACTAATCCCAGTTTACAACGAAGGAAATTAAAGCGCGGTGGTTTCTGTCGTCAGGCAAACATACGTCTAGAACACACTACCCATCAGATTAACACAAAAAGCGGCACACAATCATAACTAGGAGGTCAACAACCATAGTAATAGGATTTAATAAAATACCGTATAATTAGGCTAAGAGGTGCAAAACTAAAGCACACACCAATTAGTCAAATTTGATAAACATACACAATGAAATTGTCATAGTTTATCCTAGAACTTTGAACATTATTCAGAAATAATTACCTTATATCAAGTAAGGAATAGGATTAAAACCCTGGTACAGACTTCTGTAAATGTCCTGTGTTATCCCAAACGGTTACCTTTCATTCGCCTACAAAAACCAGTCCGATTTATAAAAGGAAGATGGGATCCCCTTGCCTCGGATTGGCTGGAGAGAAACGTGATCCCCTCGTGCTAAAGTAATGGAGAGCTCAGGGGTTATATTCATTGGTCGGCACGAAAAATCTGCAGTTTGTTTCAATATCCTGGCCACAATCCAGCCCAAACAAGTATTTGTTGAAAGGCTCAAAACAACTAATTGTTTGCTAAATTAATGCTAAATATCCTTAACTAAACCTCAAATAAGTTTGTAAATATTAGGATATTAAAAAAATATATGAAACGGGGAAAAAGACAATCCATTGAATAATTTCTATAATATGGTAATTATAAGGAACGATGAAGTAAAGACGCCCCCTGGCGGCATGAAAACAATTATTTATGAAACGAATGATTGTCCGTGCTATCCGGGTCATTGGGACCTCCCTACTCCTAACCCACTGAAATTGACATTTAAAATTAGGGGCTATAGTTAAGATTAGGTTTACACTAGATATCACAGATACAAAGTCAAAATTGGCTATATCGTAAAAATTCGTGAAAACAAACATTTGCTTTTTGGTCTTCATTTAAGATTAGGGTTAGGAATGTGGTTAGGGTGCGGGTTAGGTTTGAAATCGCAGGTTGGGACGCTGACAGGAATCAGGAGTGCCACATTTTTGTTCTCTGTCCCATGCGCCATCGCCTGTGAACATCTAGATTACATATGGTTTCCACCTCTTCCGAATTCGCCAGATGAAGTCCGCCCCTATTCCGCCCCTATTCATTTTCAACCAGGGCACGCTGAGCAATGGGAAGGTGTGAGCGATACAAAAAGTTCAGCTCTGCTCTACATTATGCAAATTGCATGCGGCCACCGCTGCTGTTAACCATCAGGTGAGGAGCAATGTTTGCTTGAAAATCTTCCCTTCATAAAACATAGTTCCGCCTGTCATTAGTTTTGGCCAAGCACAACCCAAAAAATATGGAGGAAAGCCAATCATCGCTGTGTCTGGTTTTCCAATTCTATATGATTTTGCTTTGCAAAAATACAGAGACAAATCATAAAGTCAATGGCATGGAGGAGGATTGCATTGGTTGTTGGCGCTGATGGTAGGTGAAGAGAGACTTGCACAACACATTTTTGTTTATGCTGCCTGCTAGCTATGAACATCGGGTAAACTAAACTTCAAAACTGCGATCAAAGCCACCAGTTGTGAATGTGTTGACTAAATTAAATTGTGAAATTTGCTCCCCAAAGGGTAGAAATCACCAGTAACACACATAACATTGTACACTAAGCACGAATTTCCCATGTAATACGCTACCAGTTGGATTACGGTATTTTAACAGGATTCTCATACATTATAGTTTATGGCTCTTTCATTATACTGGTGTCATGACATTGATAATTAAAGCTCACTTCCTGTAAAATACATAGGCCTACATGGATATGAATGGGAACTTTGGGTAAAGGAAATTGTGGCTTTGACTTGCAAACATTGTTGTGCAAACCTATCTCTCTCTCATCAATCAATCAATCAATCAATCAATCAATCAATCAATCAATCAAATCAATCAATCAAATTTATTTTTATATAGCCCTTCGTACATCAGCTGATATCTCAAAGTGCTGTACAGAAACCCAGCCTAAAACCCCAAACAGCAAGCAAAGCATGTGAAAGAAGCACGGTGGCTAGGAAAAACTCCCTAGGAAAAACTCCCTAGAAAGGCCAAAAACCTAGGAAGAAACCTAGAGAGGAACCAGGCTATGAGGGGTGGCCAGTCCTCTTCTGGCTGTGCAGGGTGGATATTATAACAGAACATGGTCAAGATGTTAAAATGTTAAAATGTTCATAAATGACCAGCATGGTCAAATAATAATAATCATAGTAGTTGTCGAGGGTGCAACAAGCACGTCCGGTGAACAGGTCAGGGTTCCATAGCCGCAGGCAGAACAGTTGAAACTGGAGCACCAGCACGGCCAGGTGGACTGGGGACAGCAAGGAGTCATCATACCAGGTAGTCCTGAGGCATGGTCCTAGGGCTCAGGTCCTCCGAGAGAAAGACAGAAAGAGAGAAAGAGAGAATTAGAGAGAGCATATTTAAATTCACACAGGACACCGGATAAGACAAGAGAAATACTCCAGATGTAACAGACTGACCCTAGCCCCCCGACACATAAACTACTGCAGCATAAATACTGGAGGCTGAGACAGGAGGGATCAGAAGACACTGTGGCCCCATCCGATGATACCCCCGGACAGGGCCAAACAGGCAGGATATAACCCCACCCACTTTGCCAAAGCACAGCCCCCACACCACTAGAGGGATGTCTCCAACCACCAACTTACCGTCCTAAGACAAGGCCGAGTATAGCCCACAACGATCTCCGCCATGGCACAACCCAAGGGGGGGGCGCCAACCCAGACAGGAAGACCACGTCAGTGACTCAACCCACTCAAGTGACGCACCCCTCCCATGGACGGCATGGAAGAACACCAGTAAGCCAGTGACTCAGCCCCTGTAAAAGGGTTAGAGGCAGAGAATCCCAGTGGAAAGAGGGGAACCGGCAAGGCAGAGACAGCAAGGGCGGTTCGTTGCTCCAGCCTTTCCGTTCACCTTCACACTCCTGGGCCAGAGTATACTTAATCATAGGACCTACTGAAGAGATAAGTCTTCAGTAAAGACTTAAAGGTTGAGACTGAGTCTGCGTCTCTCACATTGGTAGGCAGACCATTCCATAAAAATGGAGCTCTATAGGAGAAAGCTCTACCTCCAGCCGTTTGCTTAGAAATTCTAGGGACAATTAGGAGGCCTGCGTCTTGTGACCGTAGCGTACGTGTAGGTATGTACGGCAGGACCAAATCGGAAAGATAGGTAGGAGCAAGCCCATGTAATGCTTTGTAGGTTAGCAGTAAAACCTTGAAATCAGCCCTTGCCTTAACAGGAAGCCAGTGTAGGGAGGCTAGCACTGGAGTAATATGATCAAATTTTTTGGTTCTAGTCAGGATTCTAGCAGCCGTATTTAGCACTAACTGAAGTTTATTTAGTGCTTTATCCGGGTAGCCGGAAAGTAGAGCATTGCAGTAGTCCAGCCTAGAAGTAACAAAAGCATGGATTAATTTTTCTGCGTCATTTTTGGACAGAACATTTCTGATTTTTGCAATGTTACGTAGATGGAAAAAAGCTGTCCTTGAAACAGTATTGATATGTTCTTCAAAAGAGAGATCAGGGTCCAGAGTAACGCCGAGGTCCTTCACAGTTTTATTTGAGACGACTGTACAACCATCCAGATTAATTGTCAGATTCAACAGAAGATCTCTTTGTTTCTTGGGACCTAGAACAAGCATCTCTGTTTTGTCCGAGTTTAAAAGTAGAAAGTTTGCAGCCATCCACTTCTTTATGTCTGAAACACAGGCTTCTAGCGAGGGCAATTTTGGGGCTTCACCATGTTTCATTGAAACGTACAGCTGTGTGTCGTCCGCATAGCAGTGAAATGTAACATTATGTTTTCGAATGACATCCCCAAGAGGTAAAATATATAGTGAAAACAATAGTGGTCCTAAAACGGAACCTTGAGGAACACCGAAATTTACAATTGATTTGTCAGAGGACAAACCATTCACAGACACAAACTGATATCTTTCCGACAGATAAGATCTAAACCAGGCCAGAACTTGTCCATGTAGACCAATTTGGGTTTCCAATCTCTCCAAAAGAATGTGGTGATCGATGGTATCAAAAGCGGCACTAAGATCTAGGAGCACGAGGACAGATGCAGAGCCTCGGTCTGACGTCATTAAAAGGTCATTTACCACCTTCACAAGTGCAGTCTCAGTGCTATGATGGGGTCTAAAACCAGACTGAAGCGTTTCGTATACATTGTTTGTCTTCAGTAAGGCAGTGAGTTGCTGTGCAACAGCTTTTTCTAAAATCTTTGAGAGGAATGGAAGATTCGATATAGGCCGATAGTTTTTTTTATAATTTCTGGATCAAGATTCGGCTTTTTCAAGAGAGGCTTTATTACTGCCACTTTTAGTGAGCTTGGTACACATCCGGTGGATAGAGAGCCATTTATTATGTTCAACATAGGAGGGCCAAGCACAGGAAGCAGCTCTTTCAGTAGTTTAGTTGGAATAGGGTCCAGTATGCAGCTTGAGGGTTTGGAGGCCATGATTATTTTCATCATTGTGTCAAGAGATATAGTACTAAAACACTTTAGTATCTCCCTTGATCCTAGGTCCTGGCAGAGTTGTGTAGACTCAGGACAATGGAGCTTTGGAGGAATACCCAGATTTAAAGAGGAGTCTGTAATTTGCTTTCTAATGATCATGATCTTTTCCTCAAAGAAGTTCATAAATTTATTACTGCTGAAGTGAAAGCCATCCTCCATTTGCGAAGGCTGCTTTTTAGTTAGCTTTGCGACAGTATCAAAAAGAAATTTCGGATTGTTCTGATTTTCCTCAATTAAGTTGGAAAAATAGGATGATCGAGCAGCAGTGAGGGCTCTTCGATACTGCACGGTACTGTCTTTCCAAGCTAGTCGGAAGACTTCCAGTTTGGTGTGGCGCCATTTCCGTTCCAATTTTCTGGAAGCTTGCTTCAGAGCTCGTGTATTTTCTGTATACCAGGGAGCTAGTTTCTTATGACAGATATTTTTAGTTTTTAGGGGTGCAACTGCATCTAGGGTATTGTGCAAGGTTAAATTGAGTTCCTCGGTTAGGTGGTTAACTGATTTGTGTCCTCTGACGTCCTTGGGTAGGCAGAGGCAGTCTGGAAGGGCATCAAGGAATCTTTGTGTTGTCTGAGAATTTAGACTTTTAATGCTCCTTGGTTGGGGTCTGAGCAGATTATTTGTTGCAATTGCAAACGTAATAAAATGGTGGTCCGATAGTCCAGGATTATGAGGAAAAACATTAAGATCCACAACATTTATTCCATGGGACAAAACTAGGTCCAGAGTATGACTGTGGCAGTGAGTAGGTCCAGAGACATGTTGGACAAAACCCACTGAGTCGATGATGGCTCCGAAAGCCTTTTGGAGTGGGTCTGTGGACTTTTCCATGTAAATGTTAAAGTCACCAAAAATTAGAATATTATCTGCTATGACTACAAGATCCGATAGGAATTCAGGGAACTCAGTGAGGAACACTGCATATGGCCCAGGAGGCCTGTAAACAGTAGCTATAAAAAGTGAGTGAGTAGGCTGCATAGATTTCATGACTAGAAGCTCAAAAGACGAAAACGTCATTGTTTTTTTTTTTGTAAATTGAAATTTGCTATCGTAAATGTTAGCAACACCTCCGCCTTTGCCGGATGCACGGGGGGTATGGTCACTAGTGTAACCAGGGGGTGAGGCCTCATTTAACACAGTAAATTCATCAGGCTTAAGCCATGTTTCAGTCAGGCCAATCACATCAAGATTATTATCAGTGATTAGTTCATTGACTATAACTGCCTTGGAAGTGAGGGATCTAACATTAAGTAACCCAATTTTGAGATGTGAGGTATCACAATCTCTTTCAATAATGGCAGGAATGGAGGAGGTCTTTATACTAGTGAGATTGCTAAAGCGAACACCGCCATTTTTAATTTTGCCCAACCTAGATCGAGGCACAGACACGGTCTCAATGGGGAAAGCTGAGCTGACTACGCTGACTGTGCTAGTGGCAGACTCCACTAAGCTGGCAGGCTGGCTAACAGCCTGCTGCCTGGCCTGCACCCATACCATGAAATAAAATGTTATTGGTCACATACACATATTTTCCTGATGTTATTGCGGGTGTAGCAAAATGCTTGTGTTCCTAGCGCCAACAGTGCAGTAGTATCTAACAATTCACAACAATGCACACAAATCTAAAAGTAAAGAAAATAATTAAGAAATATATAAATATTAGAATGAGCAATGTCGGAGTGGCATTGACAAAAATACAGTAGAATAGAATACAGTATATACATAAAAAATGAGTAAAGCAGTATGTAAACATGATTAAAGTGACCAGTTATTCCATGTCTATGTACATAGGGCAGCAGCTTCTAAGGTGCAGGGTTGACTAACCGGGTGGTAGCCAACATCTCTGCAATCCTGCTCCATGCCATTGACCTTCTGATTTTGTCTCTGTTTCTCAAATCATTCTCAAACAAACTAGGTAGAATTACAACACTACCCACGCCACATTATTTTCTTTGACATTTTTAATGAGCCTACAAATTGCCAGCTCCTTATTTTCATGTACAGTACCTAGAATGCAAGGGTTGGATTTGCACTAAACAATTTGTCAGAAAAATAATGTAGAACATTTGGCTTATGGTTAGCCTCATATACATTATCTAATGGTATCATTTAAAATTGATAACATATAGTTACTGTAGCTCATCAAAATGCAAAAGATGTGTTAGTTAAGCTATGTTCTGCTTCAGATGTACAATGACAAGGGGCACATTGATTGCACATGCCAATTAGGCAAATAACGTCCTCATACTGTATGCCATCATACTGGCATGCATTGGTGATGCATGCTATTATGATAAGCTGAGTGACAATTAAATCTGAGTGACAATCAAATAAAACCAATTGGAGAGGTCACAACTGGACAAAAAGGTAATGTTCATTTGAGAAAGCAACACAGAAACAGACAAATTACAGACAAATCCCCTTCACACCTTTTTATTGCAGAATTGTGATCTGTGACCAATGAACATTGACACTAGTTCATCTTAAATCATGTTAAGTTAACAATTAAAATAAGTTTAAACACTTCAATGAATCAACATTGAATGAATCAAAATGTACAAATAATCTAACTTGTTTGTAAATGTTAGAAATGTTAGTAAGTTGGCTATTATTACTAAAGCATCATTTTCATACCAGAGGTGACCAACCTTGCTCCACTCGCAGAGCAAGATGGCGCTTCGCTTCTAGTCCTTAGGGAACTGCAGTATTTTTTATTTTTTTTATGTATTATTTATTACATTGTTAGCCCAGAAAACCTTAAGTGTTATTACATACAACCGAGAAGAACTATTGGATATCAGGGAGATGTCAACTTACGACCAGGAATACGACTTTCCCAAAGCGGATCCTTTGTCTGCACCTCCCAGGGCATTTGAACTGATTCCAGAGGCTGACCCAAAACAACGCCACCGGAGGAGAGGGTGCCGGAGCGGTCTTCTAGTGAGGCTTCGGATACATGCACACCACCCACTGATCCCGAGTATATTACTCGCTAATGTCTAGTCCCTAGTTAACAAAGTCAACGAAATCTGGGCAAGAGTTGCTTTCCAAAGAGGTATCTGGGATTGTAACATACTCTGTTTCACGAAAACATGGCTAGCTGGGGACATGATGTCGGAGTCCATACAGCCAACGGGATTTTCAGTGCATCGAGCCAACAGGAATAAACATCTCTCCGGTAAGAAGAAGGGCGGGGATGTATGTTTCATGATTAACGACACATGGTGTAATTGTAACATACAGGAACTTAATTCCTTCTGTTCACCTGACCTAGAATTCCTCACAATCAAATGCCGACCGTATTATCTCCCAAGAGAACTCTCCTCGGTTATCTTCACAGCCGTGTATATCCCCCCACAAGCCGATACCAAGACGGCCATCAAGGAAATTCACTGGACTTTATGCAAACTGGAAACCATATATCCTGAGGCTGCATTTATCGTAGCTGGGTATTTTAACAAAGCCAATTTGAGAACAAGGCTACCTAAATTCTACCAGCATACCGATTGCTGTACACGAGCGAGTAACACGCTGGACCATTGCTACTCTAACTTCCAGGATGCATACAAGGCCCTCCCACGCCCTCCTTTTGGCAAATCTGACCATGACTCCATCTTGTTGCTCCCCTCCTATAGACAGAAACTAAAACAGGAAGCGCCCATGCTTAGGTCTATCCAACGCTGGTCTGACCAATCGGATTCCACACTTCAAGATTGATTCGATCACATGGACTGGGATATGTTCCGGGTAGCCTCAGATAATAACATTGACGTATACTCTGACTTCGGTGAACAAGTTTATAAGGAAGTGTATAGGAGATGTTGTACCCTCTGTAACAATTAAAACCTCCCCTAACCAGAAACCGTGGATTGATGGCAGTATTCGCGCAAAGCTGCAGGCATGTACCACCGTATTAAATCATGGAACGGTGAAAGGAAATATGACAGAATACAGTGTAATTATTCCCTCCGTAAGGCAATCAAACATGGAAAAGTGTCAGTATAGAGACAAAGTGGAGTCGCAATTCAACAGCTCAAACAAGAGACGTATGTGGCAGGGTCCACAGACAATCACGGATTACAAAAAGAAAACCAGCCCCGTCGCGGACATCGACGTCTTGCTTCCAGACAAATGAAACAACTTCTTTGTGCGCTTTGAGGACAATACAGTGCCACTGACACGGCCCACTACCAAAGACTGTGGGCTCTCCTTCTCCGTGGCTGACGTGAGTAGAACTTTTAAACGTGTTGACCCTCGCAAGGCTGCCAGCCCAGACGGCATCCCTAGCCGCGTCCTCATAGCATGCGCAGACCAGCAGGCTGGTGTGTTTACGGACATATTCAATCAATCCCTATCCCAGTCTGCTGTCTGCACATGCTTCAAGAGGGCCACCATTGTTCCTGTTCCCAAGAAAGCTAAGGTAACCCACTGCACTCACTTCTGTCATCAGGAAGTGCTTTGAGAGAATAGTCATGGATCATATCACCTCCACCCTACCTGTCACCCTAGACCCACTTCAAATTTGCTTACCGCCCCAATAGGTCCACAGACGATGCAATCCCCATCACACTACACACCGCCCTATTCCATCTGGACAAGAGGAATACCTATGTTAGAATGCTGTTCTTGACTACAGCTCAGCATTCAACACCATAGTACCCTCCAAACTCATCATTTTTATTTAACTAGGTAAGTCAGTTAAGAACAAATTCTTATTTTCAATGACAGCCTAGGAACAGTGGGTTAACTGCCTTGTTCAGGGGCAGAAAGACAGATTTTTTACCTTGTCAGCTCAGGGATTCAATCTTGCAACCTTTCAGTTACAAGTCCAACGCTCTAACCACTAGGCTACCTGCCCCCCTCAATTACACTTGAGACCCTGGGTCTTGACCCTGCCCTGTGCAACTGGGTCCTGGACTTCCTGACGTGCCACCTCCAGGTGGTGAAGGTAGGAAACAACATCTCAACTCCGCTGATCCTCAACACTGGGGCCCCACAAGGGTGCGTTCTCAGCCACATCCTGTACTTCCTGTTCACCCACGACTGCGTGGCCATGCACACCTCCAACTCAATCATCACGTTTGCAGACGACACAACAGTGGTAGGCTTGATTACCAACAATGACGAAACAGCCTACAGGGATGAGGTGAGGGGCCTCGGAGTGTGGTGTCAGGAAAATAACCTCCCACTCAAAGTCAGCAAAACAAAAGAGATGTTTGTGGACTTCAGGAAAGAGCAAAGGGAGCACCCCCTATCCATATCGACGGGACATTAGTGGAGAAGGTGAAAAATGTTAAGTTCCTCGGTGTTCATATCACCGACAAACTGAAATGGTCCACGCACACAGACAGTGTGGTGAAGAAGGCGCAACAGCGGTTTTACTATCATTTTATTATACGGATTTAAATTGAAAATAAGTGATACAAAATTGTATCACATTACATTTTTTGTCATCTTTGAATATGTTTTAGTTAGTTATCACATTACATTCCGAGGCCCCTCACCAGTTTTGTCTCACCAGGGGTGATAGTCGGATTCGTGTTTATTGTCGAAGGAATGAGCGTTACACCGAGGCCTGTACTCTGGTGCGGGATCGATTTGGAGGTGGAGGGTCCGTCATGGTCTGGGGCGGTGTGTCACAGCATCATTGGACTGAGCTTGTTGTCATTGCAGGCAATCCCAAAGCTGTGCGTCACAGGGAAGACATCCTCCTCCCTCATGTGGTACCCTTCCTGCAGGCTCATCCTGACATGACCCTCCAGTATGACAATGCCATCAGCCATAATGCTCCTTCTGTGCGTGATTTCCTGCAAGACAGGAATGTCAGTGTTTTGCTATGGCCAGCGAAGAGCCCGGATCTCAATCCCATTGAGCACGTCTGGGACCTGTTGGATCGGAGGGTGAGGGCTAGGGCCATTCCCCCCAGAAATGTCCGGGAACTTGCAGGTGCCTTGGTGGAAGAGTGCGTTAACATCTCACAGCAAGAACTGGCAAATCTGGTGCAGTCCATGAAGAGGAGATGCACTACAGTACTTAATGCAGCTGGTGGCCACACCAGATTTTCTGGAATTTTCCAAGCTGTTTAAAGGCACAGTCAACTTAGTGTCCCAAAGCTGTGCGTCAACTTAGTGTGCCTTTAAACAGCTTGGAAAATTCCAGAAAATGATGTCATGGCTTTAGAAGCTTCTGATAGGCTAGTTGACATCATTTGAGTCAACTGGAGGTGTACCTGTGGATGTATTTCAAGGCCTACCTTCAAACTCAGTGCCTCTTTGCTTGACATCGTGGGAAAATCAAAAGAAATCAGCCAAAACCTCAGAAAAAAAATTGTAGACCTCCACACGTCTGCATTCATCCTTGGGAGCAATTCCAAATGCCTGAAGGTACCACGTTCATCTGTACAAACAATAGTACGCAAGTATAAACACCATGGGACCACGCAGCCGTCATACCGCTCAGGAAGGAGACACATTCTGTCTCCTAACGATTAACGTACTTTGGTACGAAAAGTGAAAATCAATCCCAGAACAACAGCAAAGGACCTTGTGAAGATGCTGGAAGAAACAGGTACAAAAGTATATTTATCCACAGTAAAACGAGTCCTATATCAACATAACCTGAAAGTCCACTCAGCAAGGAAGAAGCCACTGCTCCAAAACCGCCATAAAAAAAACAGACTTCTGTTTGCAACTGCACATGGGGACAAATATCATAATTTTTGGAGAAATATCCTCTGGTCTGATGAAACAAAAATAGAACTGTTTGGCCATAATGACCATTGTTATGTTTGGAGGAAAAAGGGGGAGGCTTGCAAGCCGAAGAACACCATCCCAACCGTGAAGCACGGGGGTGGCAGCATCATGTTGTGGGGTGCTTTGCTTCAGGAGGGACTGGTGCACTTCACAAAATAGATGGCATCATGAGGGAGGAAAATTATGTGGATATATTGAAGCAACATCTCAGGATATCAGTCAGGAAGTTAAAGCTTAGTCGCAAATGGATCTTCCAAATGGACAATGACCCCAAGCATACTTCCAAAGTTGTGGCAAAATGGCTTAAGGACAACAAAGTCAAGGTATTGGAGTGGCCATCACAAATCCCTGACCTCAATCCTATAGAATATTTGTGGGCAGAACTGAAAAAGCATGTGCGAGCAAGGAGGCCTACAAACCTGACTCAGTTACACCAGCTCTGTCAGGAGGAATGAGCCAAAATTCACCCAACTTATTGTGGGAAGCTTGTGGAAGGCTACCCGAAATGTTTGACCCAAGTTAAACAATTTAAAGGCAATGCTACCAAATACTAATTGAGTGTATGTAAACTTCTGACTCACTGGGAATGTGATGAAAGAAATAAAAGCTGAAATAAATCATTCTCTCTACTACATTCTTAAAATAAAGTGGTGATCCTAACTGACCTAAGACAGGGAATTTGTACTCTGATAAAATGTCAGGAATTGTGAAAAACTGAGTTTAAATGTATTTGGCTAACGTGTATGTAAACTTCCGACTTCAACTGTACAATTGTCTAGCTAGCTAGCCAGCTAACAAGCAGCTCATTAGCCTACACACAGTGGCCTGCTGTCGCTAGCTAGCTAATAGTACATTGTTTAACGTTTTCAAAAAGCATTTACTTACTGGAATATGTTCAAGTAAGTAAGTGGATGTGACGTTGATCGTGGAGAATTTTTTATTTATTTTACTTTTATTTAACTATGCATGTCAGTTAAGAACAAATTCTTATTTACAATGACGGCCTACACCCACCAAACCCAGACAACGCTAGGCCAATTGTGCACTGCCCGACTCCCAATCACAGCTGGTTGTGATACAGCTTGGATTTGAATAAGGGTGTCTGTAGTGACGCCTCTAGAGCTGAGATACAGTCCCTTAGACCGCTGCGCCACTCGGGAGCCCATGGCTTCTCAGCAAGCAAACAAAGATGGAGGAAACTGAGGTTTTGTTTGAAACCGCCAGTGAGTCGGGTGAGGCTAATAGTACAGAAAGTGAGACAGTGGGTTACAGTGGCGAAGAGAAAGGGAAATAATAGAAGTAAAGCTATGGTGGAAAATAGGAAACCACTAGACTCATTTTTAGTCTGAGTGCGAGTTTTGGATCAACGCTACTTGGGAAATCTGTTTAATGTCTCAAAGAAAATTTGGAATGTGTTAGGGGAAAGTGAGGAGTTGGTGAGAGTCACAAGAAGTGGTTTTATTTAGATTTTTGGTGCGCCTACGGAGCAGAAGAAGCGTGTTTTAAGACTCAAAAATATATCGGAGTGGAATGTTTCCTGTATGGATTTTTGTAGGAGGGCGCCTATCAAGGTGGTTATTTCTGGGGTGGCGCAAGAAATAAAGGCAGAGGATATTACTGAATATCGATGGAGTGGTTGGTGCACTTCGACTGACCTGTATGGTTGGACAAAATAAATTCACTATATCCATGCTACTGTTCTTTGATGAAGTCTCTCCCTTCTCATATAAAGTTAGGATTCATGAGATATCCTAACTTTTGTGCACAAGCCCCTTCAGTGTCATAAAAGTAAAATATTTGGTCATGTGTCAAGTGTGTGCAAAAGGGAAGAGTATTCTATGCCTGATGAAGTGAAATGCTTCAACTGTGGAGGTGAACATGCGCTTGAATTTCTGGAGTGCCCTGTTAGGGTGAAGGAGAATGAGGTGGCAAGGGGAAGGAGTGTCCAGCGTGTCACCTAACTGGAGGAGGTGAGAAGATTGGAAGGAACGAGTGGCGGCGAAGAAAATGGTAGTAGAGCCTTCACGACTAGTGAAGGTTTCTCATCAACCGAGGGATAGTGAAATGCTACATGTTAAAAGGTGGACTTTTGTATTATTTATTTCAATGGTCACAAACAGTACAGCACAAGCGGAGAAGAAGTCATTGTGAATACCGCTTAATTATTTGGTGGGTCTTTGATTTCAGTCAAGGCTGTGCAAGAAATGCGGTTGGTGAATGTACTGCCATCACAGGCCCTGAGCCTTTGTAGGGATGTATTTTGGAGTGGGCTGTGATTGAAGAAGTGGGATGGGTTTTCTAAGTTGACGTGTTCATATTTTGTACAATGTCATTTTCCCCCTTTCCCGCAATAGTTTTTATTGTTTCTTATTCAATATCCCATCCAACTGGTGGCGGTAATGCACCATTAACATTGGATGCCAACCGCTGTTAAACCCCATTGAAGAAGAATATGTGCACGGCCACAAAGAAGCCAATATTTTGGAGCGAAGAGTTGTCAAGAGGATGCACCGCTTCTGGTCGAAACGTACCATTAGGCCACAATGATCAGCAGCCTCTCTGCCAGCTGTTGAAAGTTAGTCAAGATGGGATATGTGTTACCTTGTGAGGGAATTTGTCCCCAGGTTACTACAGTGTTCCAAATGCAAAGTGTTTGGGCATGTGTCAAGTGTTTGCGGAGAGTATGACTTGAGTGATTATTGAGTTCCCTGAATGTCCTGTAAGGGTGAAGGAGGCAGAGATTACTAGGATAAGAGCTGTTCACCGTGTATCCTATGCCGAACAAGCAAGAATTGTTAAACAATGTTGGAGTGTTTCGGTTGCCGTGGAGACACCACAATCCAGTGCTGTGGGGATTTTGGGGCATTTATTGCAATGGTGATGAATTGCACTGCATGCATGAGTGAATAAGAACTCAAGAAAGGTCGATATAGTATCTGCAGCTGAACGCTTCTTGGAATGAAGAATGTAACGTGTGAGGAGCTGCATGGCTTATTGACTGGAGCAGCAGTTCCGTCCTCTCAGGTCATTGGATCTAAGTAGGGCTCTGAGTGCTTTTGAAGGACTGTTTTATTTTTGTTGGATGTTAGAGTGGACAAAAAGTTTTAATTTGATTTACCTTTTCCGTTTTGGATTTCCCCCTTTTATATTTTGCGTATCCATTAGTGGGCAACAATACACCGTTTCCGGTGTAGTTCGCCCTAAAACACAACAGAAGAAGGCTCTCTGCCATGTTGCCTGCATACTGATGAATACACACATGCACACCATAGAGTGCCATTTAGGATGCATCCAATAGTGTCAACATGTTGGCCAAGATGTTTTCCATCCTCCTTACAATTATCATGTAGATCTAAAAGCAACACAGACTGCTCAAAGAAATGACTTCAATGGTTATTGGACATGATAGTAAAAGGCATTCAGTGGTTATTGTACAGAGTGAAAGACAAAAACAAGTTGCTGTTAGTTAACCTCTGTACCCCCTAAGGTCATGTGCCAATGATTCCATATTGATCTAAGACAGAAGTATAACAGTGTTTGCGCAACCATTAGGCCAACACTGTTGGAGAAAAACATCATTTCAAGATTGGAGGAGATTGACAATGTAAAGTTGTGTCTTCAACTGGTCATAGTGCTGATCAAAGCAGCATGATTCAGCATACCATCACCTGGATAAAATAGGTCACAACAAGGGACATTTGCAGAGGTGATTTTAGCATGTAAATCTTGGTGGGGCAAAACAAAAAAATATGGATGCATGCCAGCAAAGCCACTACACAAACACTAAACAATACATTAAATGCACTGTCGTGTCGCTGACTATGATTCAATTATATGACATGTTATTTTATCAAATCGATTACGTCATTGAATTAAACCATGCAACAATTAAACCATTAATAACCTGGGGCACCACGGAAGCATTAATTTATATAGAGCGGTTATCTCCCGAATCCACTCTCTTAAAGATCTGAAGATCTTTTATATCAATAGCAGTCAATTATTAATCGTCACCTCGATCGGTCTCATTCTGATTGTCACAAGTACTTGGTTACCTGCACGAACCCTAGCTAACAAGTTGAATCAGCAGTACACAAATTGACTTTACTAAATACCTAAATAATTACACAGAATTACATACATCTACACAGGATAGATCATACATCGATTACTAATCATGTCATGTCATGAAAAGCCCCTAGTGCGCTAACCAATATGACGGCTGGTTACACAAAGAAAGGCGGTTGGGTTTGAATGAAAGAGTGGGAAGACTGTGGGGCAGAGGGGATTGGGACTCCATCAGACCTTGAGAAGCTATGATGCCGTAAATACAGAATCGTATGCATTCTAACAACCGGAATAAAAGGAAAATGCAAGATATATAAACTCAGCAAAAAAAGAAAAGTCCCTTTTTTAGGACCCTGTCTTTCAAAGATCATTTGTAAATATCAAAATAACTTCACAGATCTTCATTGTAAAGGGTTTAAACACTGTTTCCCATGCTTGTTCAATGAACCATAATCAATTAATGAACATGCACCCGTGGAACGGTCGTTAAGACACTAACAGCTTACAGACGGTAGGCAATTAAGGTCACAGTTATGAAAATTTAGGACACTAAAGAGGCCTTTCTATTGCATCTGAAAAACACCAAAAGAAAGATTTACATTTACATTTACGTCATTTAGCAGACGCTCTTATCCAGAGCGACTTACAAATTGGTGCATTCACCTTATGATATCCAGTGGAACAACCACTTTACAATAGTACATCTATATCTTTTTTTGGGGGGGGGGGAAGAAGGATTACTTTATCCTATCCCAGGTATTCCTTAAAGAGGTGGGGTTTCAGGTGTCTCCGGAAGGTGGTGATTGACTCCGCTGTCCTGGCGTCGTGAGGGAGCCGTACATGTCCAAGGTCCCTGCTCATCTGCGTGAACGTGCCTTAGGCATGCTGCAAGGAGGCATGAGGACTGCAGGATGTGGCCAGGGCAATAAATTGCAATGTCCATACTGTGAGATGCCTAAGACAGCGCTACAGGGAGACAGGACGGACAGCTGATCATCCTCGCAGTGGCAAACCACGTGTAACACCTGTACAGGATCGGTACATCCGAACATCACACCTGCGGGACAGGTACAGGATGGCAACAACAACTGCTTGAGTTACACCAGGAACGCACAATCCCTCAATCAGTGCTTAGACTGTCCGCAATAGGCTGAGAGAGGCTGGACTGAGGGCTTGTAGGCCTGTTGTAAGGCAGCTCCTCACTAGACATCACCGGCAACAACATCGCCTATGGGCACAAACCCACCGTCGCTGGACCAGACAGGACTGACAAAAAGTGCTCTTCCCTGACGAGTCGCGGTTTTGTCTCACCAGGGGTGATGGTCGGATTCGCATTTATCATTGAAGGAATGAGTGTTACACCGAGGCCTGTACTCTGGAGGGGGATCGATTTGGAGGTGGAGGGTCCGTCATGGTCTGGGGCGGTGTGTCACAGCATCATCGGACTGAGCTTGTTGTCATTGCAGGCGATCTCAACACTGTGCATTACAGGGAAGACATCCTCCTTCCTCATGTGGTACCCTTCCTGCAGGCTCATCCTGACATGACCCTCAAGCATGACAATGCCACCAGCCATACTGCTTGTTCTGTGTGTGATTTCCTGCAAGACAGAAATGTCAGTGTTTTGCCATGGCCAGAGAAGAGCACGGATCTCAATCTTATTGAGCACGTCTGGGACCTGTTGGATTGGAGGGTGAGGGCTAGGGCCATTCCACCCAGAAATGTCCGGGAACTTGCAGGTGCCTTGGAAGAGTGCAGTAACATCTCACAGCAAGAACTGGCAAATCTGGTGCAGTCCATGAGGAAGAGATGCACTGCAGTACTTAATGCAGCTGGTGTCCACACCAGATACTGACTGTTACTTTTGATTTTGACCCCTCCTTTGTTCAGGGACACATTATTCCATTTCTGTTAGTCACATGTCTGTGGAACTTGTTCAGTTTATGTCTCAGTTGTTGACTCGTGTAAATATTTGTATGAACATAACATTTACACATGTTAACCTGTTAGGGCTAGGGGGCAGTATTGACACGGCCGGATAAAAAACGTACCCGATTTAATCTGGTTACTACTCCTGCCCAGTAACTAGAATATGCATATAATTATTGGCTTTGGATAGAAAACACCCTAAAGTTTCTAAAACTGTTTGAATGGTGTCTGTGAGTATAACAGAACTCAAATGGCAGGCCAAAACCTGAGAAGATTCCATGCAGGAAGTGGCCTGTCTGACAAGTGTTGTTTCATCTTGGCTCTTTTTATTGAAGACTGAGGATCTTTGCTCTAACGTGACACTTCCTACGGCTCCCATAGGCTCTCAGAGCCCGGGAAAAAGCTGAACGATATCGAGGCAGCCTCTGGCTGAAACACATTATCGCTTTTGGCAAGTGGCCGATCAGAGTACTATGGGCTTAGGCGCGTGCCCGAGTCGACCGAATGCTTTATTTTCTTTCGTCTGTTTACCTAAACGCAGATTCCCGGTCGGAATATTATCGCTTTTTTACGAGAAAAATTGCATAAAAATTGATTTTAAACAGCGGTTGACATGCTTCGAAGTACGGTAATGGAATATTTAGAATTTTTTTGTCACGAATTGCGCCATGCTCGTCACCCTTATTTACCCTTTCGGATAGTGTCTTGAACGCACGAACAAAACGCCTCTGTTTGGATATAACTATGGATTATTTTGAACCAAACCAACATTTGTTATTGAAGTAGAAGTCCTGGGAGTGCATTCTGACGAAGACAGCAAAGGTAATAACATTTTTCTTATAGTAAATCTGACTTTGGTGAGTGCTAAACTTGCTGGGTGTCTAAATAGCTAGCCCTGTGATGCCGGGCTATCTACTGAGAATATTGCAAAATGTGCTTTCACCGAAAAGCTATTTTAAAATCGGACATATCGAGTGCATAGAGGAGTTCTGTATCTATAATTCTTAAAATAATTGTTATGCTTTTTGTGAACGTTTATCGTGAGTAATTTAGTAAATTCACCGGCAGTGTTCGGTGGGAATGCTAGTCACATGCTAGTCACATGCTAATGTAAAAAGCTGGTTTTTGATATAAATATGAACTTGATTGAACAAAACATGCATGTATTGTATAACATAATGTCCTAGGGTTGTCATCTGATGAAGATCATCAAAGGTTAGTGCTGCATTTAGCTGTGGTTTGGGTTTATGTGACATTATATGCTAGCTTGAAAAATGGGTGTCTGATTATTTCTGGCTGGGTACTCTGCTGACATAATCTAATGTTTTGTTTTCGTTGTAAAGCCTTTTTGAAATCGGACAGTGTGGTTAGATTAACGAGAGTCTTGTCTTTAAAATGGTGTAAAATAGTCATATGTTTGAAAAATTGAAGTTTTTGCATTTGAGGTTTTTGAATAACGCGCCACGGGATTACACTGACTGTTACGTAGGTGGGACGATTTGGTGCCACCTACCCTAGAGAGGTTAAGTTTGCTGAAAATAAACGCAGTTGACAATGAGAGGACATTTCTTTTTTTCCCAGAGTTTAATACTTATGAGCTGCGTTTCGATAAATGGGTTGAAGATGCAAGACTGGTTTGCCCAGCAGAGATCGCCATTGTCCTTTGAAGTATCTTTCTGGTCGTAGTGTTGTAGAGCGGATACGTTAAAGTACCCTGTCGTTCTTAGATTGTCTGACCTTTCCTAGGCCACGTACGTTTACAGCTGCAGCTGATAACTTGATGTCTAGGAGGTATCACTTCTTCTTTAGTGAATCATTTTTCAAAGTTCATACCAAGTTGCCATAATCAGCTTGCGCTGTATTCTGGCTGGTCTAGTTGAAATTCACCATTCCAGCATGGTGATCGTCACCTCCACGTTGAAATTTGTTGAATCATGTTGAAATACGCCCTTTTAAGCTGTCCTCACGTCATCGGGAACTGAGGTTGACTTCCGTCAACGGACTTTTGTACTGGGGGAGAGAAGGGTGTGTTTCATAGTTCTCAACCAATGTCTGTTCACTTGGGCGTGGCCACAGAGTGAGCATAAGTTTACTTATGAAAACAATTGTCATTTAGAAGCTAAAATCACATTTAATCTTCTCACAAATAGTTTCATATTGAAACATTTAAATTGCACAACAATTCCATGTGAATCTGATAACTAGAATGTGTAGACTTTCCAAGACACAATTTATGTCGTCCTATCAGATATAATGTCGACAACAACTGATCTGACATCATATTCTTTAAGTATCAACGGACCCTTTCAACTGGTTGAGAAAGGGAAATATTGTTCCATTCCCCAACCTTTTGATATTACCATACTTTCTCTGTGGTAACGCCGAGCTTTCCAAGAGTCCATTCTGTAGAGTGGAGAGAAAAGGGGGAAAGGTATTTATGGGGGGGGGTCATAAACCTCACCCAACAGGGCAACTTCACGACAGCACTATAACAGGTACAAACGGTGCACACAAACTGTTAGGGCCAACATAAACAGCAGAGTCCCAACACCTTACCACTGCTACTCCTAGCTATCAGCGGAGCCTTGTCTGGCAGCGAAACAAGTTCATTCAGCCTTATTTACTGCCTTTTAAAAAAACATAGCTGATATGGCTTACTTGCTTAAACAAAGGGGGTTTCTACTGACAATTGACATGTACAAACTATGGCATAAGGGGGCAACAAGCGGATAAGAGGCAATCCGTAATTTCGATTAAGACATTAATGAGTGAGCTAGGACGGACGTAGTCAATATAAATATTTGTTCAGCACTTTTGAAATGTACAGCGACATAATTCAGAACATGGGCCGTTCTTAGTGGTTTTCCTGTACACCAAGTCAGAACCGTAGGATAAATAAAATGGGCATATAAGCAGACAATTTAACCTCTTACAATATTCAATGATTACATTTCTCTAAAAGAGGTTATAGGCTACATGTGCACCACCACAACAGTAGGCAAAATTACGAGGTGAAAATAGACCAAATTATTAGGGTGAGGCACATGGCTACTAACAGCTTACTACACAACATACACTTAGTATTACTTTCTTAGCTACAGTATACATATCTCCCTGGCATATTACATCATTTATGTAGCAGCATACAATACATTTTTGGACTCACCTTGTGCTCTGCTCACTTGAACATGAAGGTGGCGCGGCAGTTCACGACTTACAATTACGAGTTGACTGTTCAAAACGTATTTTGCCAGTCGGAGTTAGTTTTTCCCCGAGTTCCCAGTTGTCTTGAATTCACTGAAGTGAGATTTCCCAGTTTTGAGTTAGTTGTTTTGACCGCGGCAGAAATCATGCTGGATTGACAGCATGGCCGATGTTGAATGTTTATCATTTTAAGCTTGGAAAAGACAGCCTTAAACTATTTTAATAAAATCATAGAATTATTAGTGGGTCTTATTATTTAATCAGGGTGTAAACATTGAGACCAGTGTCTCTTTTATGAGGGAGCCCAGTATATACAGTGCCTTCGGAAAGCATTCAGGCCCCTTTACTTTTTCCACTTTGTTACGTTACAGCCTTATTCTAAAATTGATTAAATTATTATTTAATTTAATTTAATTTTTCCTCATCAATTGATGTACAATACCCCATAATGACTAAGCAAAAACAATTTGCATATACTCCAGAATGTTATGAAGAGTGATCAGATGAATTGCAATTAATTGCAAAGTCCCTCTTTGCCATGCAAATGAACTGAATCCCCCAAAAAACATTTCCACTGCATTTCAGCCCTGCCATAAAAGGACCAGCTATCATTATGTCAGTGATTCTCTCATTAACAGGTGTGAGTGTTGACGAGGACACGCCTGGAGATCACTCTGTCATGCTGATTGAGTTCGAATAACAGACTGGAAGCTTCAAAAGGAGGGCGGTGTTTGGAATCATTGTTCTTCCTCCGTCAACCATGGTTACCTGCAAGGAAACACGTGCCGTCATCATTGCTTTGCACAAAATGGGCTTCACAGGCAAGGATATTGCTGCCAGTAAGATTGCACCTAAATCAACCATTTATCAGATCATCAAGAACTTCAAGGAGAGCGGTTCAATTGTTGTGAAGAAGGCTTCAGGGCACCCAAGAAAGTCCAGCAAGCGCCAGGACCGTCTCCTAAACTTGATTTAGCTGCGGGATCGGGGGCACCACCAGTACAGAGTTTGCTCGGGAATGGCAGCAGGCAGGTGTGAGTGCATCTGCACGCACAGTGAGGCGAAGACTTTTGGAGGATGGCCTGGTGTCAAGAAGGGCAGCAAAGAAGCCACTTCTCTCCTGGAAAAATATCAGGAACAGACTGATTTTCTGCAAAAGGTACAAGGATTGGACTGCTGAGGACTGGGGTAAAGTCATTTTCTCTGATGAATCCCCTTTCCGATTGTTTGGGGCATCCGGAAAAAAGCTTGTCCAGAGAAGACAAGGTGAGCGCTACCATCAGTCCTGTGTCATGCCAACAGTAAAGCATCCTGAGACCATTCATGTGTGGGGTTGCTTCTCAGCCAAGGGAGTGGGCTCACTCACAATTTTGCCTAAGAACACAGCCATGAATAAAGAATGGTACCAACACATCCTTCGAGAGAAACTTCTCCCAACCATCCAGGAACAGTTTAGTGACGAACAATGCTTTTTCCAGCATGATGTAGCACCTTGCCATAAGGCAAAAGTGATAACTAAGTGGCTCGGGGAACAAAACATCGATATTTTGGGTCCATGGCCAGGAAACTCCCCAGACCTTAATCCCATTGAGAACTTGTGGTCAATCCTCAAGAGGCGGGTGGACAAACAAAACCCCACAAATTCTGACAAACTCCAAGCATTGATTATGCAAGAATGGGCTGCCATCAGTCAGGATGTAGCCCAGAAGTTAATTGACAGCATGCCAGGGCGGATTGCAGAGGTCTTGAAAAAGAAGGGTCAACACTGCAAATATTGACTCTTTGCATAAACTTCATGTAATTGTCAATAAAAGCCTTTGACACTTATGAAATGCTTGTAATTATACTTCAATATTCCATAGTAACATCTGACAAAAATATCTAAAGACACTGAGGCAGCAAACTTTGTGAAAATTAATATTTGTGTCATTCTCAAAACTTTTGGCCACGACTGTACATGGAAATTACTTTAAGAGCAGCCCATATTCAGCATTCTGTCGCTGTACATTTCAAAAGTGCTGAACACATAGTTATATTGACTACGTCCGTCTTACTGTAGCTAGCTCATTAATGTCTTAATCGAAATTACGAAATGCCTCTTATCCACTCATCGTTCCCTTATGCCATAGTTTGTACATCTCAATTGTCAGTAGAAAGCACATTTGTTTAAGCAAGTCAGCCATATCAGCTATGTTTTTTTTTAAATACAGTAAACAGGGCTGAATGAATTGTTTCGCTGCCAGACAAGGCTCAGGTGATAGCCAGGTGTAGCCGTGGTAAAGATTCACCCCATCGTGCTGGAAAGAAAGCTCTGCTGTTGAGACAGCTTTATGTAAGCCCTAACAGTTTGTAGGCACCGCTTGTCACCGTTATATTGCAATTAATGTGTTGTGTGGTGTCTTTGCTGGCATGCATTAAAAAACATTGTGGAGTTTGCCCCACCAAGAATTACATGCTAAAATCGCCATTGAATAAGGCTGTAACGTAACAAAATGTAGAAAAAGTCAAGGGGTCTGAATACTTTCCGAAGGCACTGTACAATTTCATAAAATATATTAAAAAAAAATACAATGTAAAACAAATAAATACAGCACAACACATATTGAACAGACAAACAACTGTACACAATATACACAAAACCCAGTCAACTAAAACAAACACATTCTTCATTATAGAAATCCTCTGTCTGCTGCCTGAACTGCCCTAGGGACACTAACACATGAATTCTAAATGTTTTTTGGAGATCATTCCAATCATGTGGAGCAAGAAAACTAAAGGCTGACTTATCTAACTCTGTAGACAGAAAATGAGACTCCAGAGTTAACCAACCCTGTGAACAGCTTTGATAACTTGTCATTTTAAATCTTAACAGTGAATTTAGGTAAGTCGGAAGCTTGTGGAGCAGAGCTTTGTAAACAAAAAGAGCATAATGATGTGATCTACGTGACTTGAAAGAGGTCCATCCAACCTTTTGGTAAAGAATACAGTGATGAGTAATAAAACGGTCTCCTGTAATAAAATTAATGGCACTATGGTAGATTGCATCCAAAGATTTTTAAGAGTAGTAGCAGCTGCACTTTGATAAATCATATGATCATAATCAAGAACAGAAAAAAATGGTTGACTGAAAAATCTGCTTCTTGCTGCTTATAGAAAGGCATGATCTGTTTCTGTAGAAAAAGCCAACTTTAAATCTTATCTTCTGCTTCTGGAAGGCTTATATTTAGCCTAGGTATAATTCCACAATTCATTTGATTATTGCTGATTTACCCAGGAACAGAGTGCTTTATTCTACCTTTATTCTCCCTTGATAGTCACCAGTTGAAGTGTCCTGGGGTAAGGAATGTTTTGGGGATTTTTAAGTCCCTCAGTCGAGCACCTGAGTATTTGGGTATACTTTTTTTAATTTATTTTTTTAAATATGTAGATATCTTTTTTCAGAAAGAATACTATATTGCCCTTGAGGTAGTGATGCTGAATGTAAAAAATGGCTCAACTTACGCAACTCTTCCCTATGAATAAACAGATGGTTTTTTATTTTTTATTTATTTAAACTTTATTTAACCAGGTAGGCTAGTTGAGAACAAGTTCTCATTTACAACTGCGACCTGGCCAAGATAAAGCAAAGCAGTGCGACAGAAACACAGAGATATACATGGAAAAAACAACCGTACAGTCAATAACACAATGGAAAAAAATGTCTATATACAGTGTGTGCAAATGGCATGAGGAGGTAAGGCAATCCCCAAAGCCAACACCTCCTTTGGCCGCCTTTCCTTCCAGTTCTCTGCTGCCAGTAACTGGAACGAATTGCAAAAATCGCTGAAGCTGGAGACTTACATTTCCCTCACTAACTTTAAACATCAGCTATCGGAGCAGCTAACCGATCGCTGCAGCTGTACATAGTCCATTTGTAAATAGCCCACCCAATCTACCTACCTCATCCCCATATTGTTTTTATTTACTTTGGTGCTCTTTTGCACACCAGTATCACTACTTACGAGATATACCTGCTGGAGCGCGTGCTACAGGTGGGTGTTGTTATCGTGACCAGTGAGCTGAGATAAGGCGGAGCTTTACCTAGCATAGACTTAGATGACCTGGAGCCAGTGGGTCTGGCGACAAATATGTAGCGAGGGCCAGCCGACTAGAGCATACAGGTCGCAGTGGTGGGTGGTGTAAGGCGCTTTGGTAACAAAACAGATGGCTCTGTGATAGACTACATCCAATTTGCTGAGTAGAATATTGGAAGCTATTTTGTAGATGACATCGCCGAAGTCGAGGATTGGTAGGATAGTCCGTTTTACTAGGGTAAGTTTGGCGGCGTGAGTGAAGGAGGCTTTGTTGCGAAATAGAAAGCTGATTCTAGATTTGATTTTGGATTGGAGATGTTTGATATGAGTCTGGAAGGAGAGTTTACAGTCTAGCCAGACACCTAGGTATTTGTAGATGTCCACGTATTCTAGGTCAGAACCGTCCAGAGTAGTGATGCTAATCGGCCAGGCGGGTGCGGGCAGCGAACAGTTGAAAAGCATGCATTTGGTTTTACTAGCGTTTAAGGGCAGTTGGAGGCCACGGAAGGAGTGTTGTATGGCATTGAAGCTCGTTTGGAGGTTAGTTAACACAGTGTCCAAAAAAGGGCCAGATGTATACAGAATGGTGACGTCTGCATAGAGTTGGATCAGGGAATCACCCGCAGCAAGAGCGACATCGTTGATATATACAGAGAAAAGAGTCGGCCCGAGAATTGAACCCTGTGGTACCCCCATAGAGACTGCTAGAGGTCCGGACAACAGGCCCTCCGATTTGACACACTAAACTCTGTCTGAGAAATAGTTGGTGAACCAGGTGAGGCAGTCATTTGAGAATCCAAGGCTATTGAGTCTGCTGATAAGAATACGGTGATTGACAGAGTCGAAAGCCTTGGCCAGGTCGATGAAGACGGCTGCACAGTACTGTCTTTTATCGATGGCGGTTATGATATCGTTTAGTGCCTTGAGCATGGCTGAGGTGCACCCATGACCAGCTCGGAAACCAGATTGCACAGTGGAGAAGGTACGGTGGGATTCGAAATGGTCAGTGATCTGTTTATTAACTTGGCTTTCAAAGACTTTAGAAAGGCAGGGCAGGATGGATATAGGTCTATAACAGTGTCACCCCCTTTGAAGAGGATGACCGCGGCAGCTTTCCAATCTTTAGGGATCTCGGGCGATACAAAAGAGAGTGAACAGACTGGTAATAGGGGTTGCAACAATGGCGGTGGATAATTTTAGAAAGAGAGAGTCCAGATTGTCTAGCCCAGCTGATTTGTAGGGGTCCAGGTTTTGCAGCTCTTTCAGAACATCTGCGATCTGGATTTGGGTGAAGGAGAAGCTGGGGAGGCTCGGGCAAGTAGCTGCGGGAGTTGCGGAGCTGTTGGCCGGGGTTGGCGTAGCCAGGAGGAGAGCATGGCCAGCCATAGAGAAATGCTTATTGAAATTTGCGATTATCATGGATTTATCGGTGGTGACCGTGTTACCTAGCCTCAGTGCAGTGGGCAGCTGGGAGGAGGTGCTCTTGTTCTCCATGGACTTTACAGTGTCCCAAAACTTTTTGGAGTTAGAGATGCAAATTTCTGTTTGAAAAAGCTAGCCTTTGCTTTCCTGACTGACTGTGTGTATTGGTTCCTGACTTCCCTGAACAGTTGCATATCGCGGGGACTATTCAATGCTATTGCAGTCCGCCACATAATGTTTTTGTGCTAGTCAAGGGCAGTCAGGTCTGGAGTGAACCAAGGGCTATATCTGTTCTTCAATTTATTTTGAAAGGGGCATGCTTATTTAAGATGGTGAGGAAATTACTTTTAAAGAACGACCAGGCATTCTCGACTGACGGGATGAGGTCAATATCCTTCCAGAATACCCAGGCCAGGTCGATTAGAAAGGCCTGCTCACAGAAGTGTTTTAGGGAGCATATGACAGTGATGAGGGGTGGTCGTTTGTCCGCGGACCCATAGCGGATGCAGGCAATGAGGCAGTGATCGCTGAGATCCTGATTGAAAACAGCAGAGGTGTATTTGGAGGGTAAGTTGGTCAGGATAATATCTATGAGGGTGCCCATGTTTACGGATTTAGGGTTGTACCTGGTGGTTTCTTTGATAATTTGTGTTAGATTGAGGGCATCTAGCTTAGATTGTAGGACTGCTGGGGTGTTAAGCATATCCCAGTTTAGGTTACCTAACAGAACGATCTCTGAAGATAGATGGGGGGCAATCAATTCTCATATCGTGTCCAGGGCACAGCTGGGAGCTGAGGGGGGTCTATATCAGGCAGCAACAGTGAGAGACTTATTTCTGGAGAGATTAATTTTTAAAATTAGAAGCTCGAACTGTTTGGGCATAGACCTGGAAAGTATGACAGAACTTTGCAAGCTCTCTCTGCAGTATATTGCAACTCCTCCCCCTTTGTCAGTTCTATCTTGACGGAAAATGTTGTAGTTGGGTATAGAAATCTCAGAATTTTTGGTGGCCTTCCTAAGCCAGGATTCAGACACGGCAAGGACATCAGGGTTGGCGGAGTGTGCTAAAGCAGTGAGTAAAACAAACAGGGAGGAGGCTTCTGATGTTAACATGCATGAAACCAAGGCTTTTTCAATTACAGAAGCCAACAAATGAGAGTGCCTGGGGACACGCCGGGCCTGGGTTAGCATCCACATCACCCGAGGAACAGAGGAGGAGTAGGATGAGGGTACGGCTAAAGCCTAGCAAAACTGGTCGTCTAGTTTAGTTGGGGCATGTCATGATCAGCCAGGTGCTCAGGTATGGAGATAGATTGCCGTCAAAATAAAGTAAATGAATGAATAATGATTCACAAACAAATTATATGTTGTTGTGAAAATACTGAATGCAACATTCAAATCACAGTTTGTGAATATACCCAAAGCGAGAAATACTGTATGCTTGTAAAATGTGCTATGGTTAACATAAAAAACATTGTTACATTTATGTGCTAATAATGATTTGTTTTTGGTAGTGATGACTCTTTACTTTTGTAAACTATCCATTACTTGATAGTAATCAATCTTCATATTCATGGCACAGGGAGATGTCTTCCTCCACAGCCAGAGACAGGTGGTGGCCAGAATGATCACACAAACCTACAGCAGGTGCTTCAAGAAGTGTGGTTCCTGAGTTTATTAAGCAATTAACATCCCGTCATGCTTAGGGTCATGTATAAAAATGCACAGTTGCCCATTATTTCGGCTATCATAGCTAGAAGAGATCTCAGTGACTTTGAAAGATGGGTCTCATAGGGGATTTAAAGGGTTTTTCAATCACCAAATCTCAAACCAATTGAACACAGAAGATTCTGGAGTGGGGCCTCTACCACCATCAACAAAACACCAAATGAGGGAATTTCTTGTGAAAGAATGGTGTCACATCCCTCCAATAGATTTCCAGACACTTGTATAATCTATGCCAATGTGCATTGAAGCTGTTTTGGCGGCTCATGGTGGCCCAATTCCCTATTAAATTACACTTTCTGTTGGTGTTTCCTTTATTTTGGCAGTTACCTGTACCTGAGGGAGAATGCAGAGAGAGTAGGCCTCCTGAAGAGTGACACCAGCAGGCAGCTCCGTAGACTCCTGCCCTCTGGAGCACGCATAGCGCGGATATGCACTAGAGGGCGACTGATTATGATTTTTCAACGCTGATACCGATACCGATTATTGGAGGACCAAAAAAGCCGATATTGATTAATCGGATTATTTTTATTTATTTGTAATAATGACAATTACAACAATACTGAATGAACACTTTTATTTTAACTTAATATAATACATCAATAAAATCAATTTAGCCTCAAATAAATAATGAAACGTTCAATATGGTTTAAATAATGCAAAAACAAAGTGTTGGAGAAGAAAGTAAAAGTGCAATATGTGCCAGGTAAAAAAGCTAACGTTTAAGTTCCTTGCTCAGAACATGAGAAAATACGAAAGCTGGTGGTTCCTTTTAACATGAGTCGTCAATATTCCCAGGGAAGAAGTTTTAGGTTGTTGTTATTATAGGAATTATAGGACTATTTCTCTTTACCATTTGTATTTCATATACCTTTGACTATTGGATGTTCTTATAGGCACTTTAGTATTGCCAGTGTAACAGTATAGCTTCCGTCCCTCTCCTCGCTCCTACCTGGGCTCGAACCACGAACACATCGAAAACAGCCACCCTCGAAGCATCGTTATCCATTGCTCCACAATTGCCGCGGCCCTTGCAGAGCAAGGGGAACAACTATGTCAAGGTCTCAGAGCGAGTGCCGTCACCGATTGAAACGCTATTAGCGTGCACCCCGCTAATTAGCTAGCCCTTTCACATTGGTTACACCAGCCTAATCTCGAGAGTTGATAGGCTTGAAGTCATAAACAGCTCAATGCTTGAAGCACAACAAAGAGCTGCTGGCAAACGCACGAAAGTGCTGTTTGAATGAATGCTTACGAGCCTGCTGCTGCCTACCACCGCTCAGTCAGACTGCTCTATCAAATAATAGACTTAATTATAACATAATAACACACAGAAATACGAACCTTAGGTCATTAATATGGTCAAATCCGTAAACTATCATTTCGAAAACAAAACATTTATTCTTTCAGTGAAATACGGAACCGTTCCGTATTTTATCTAACGGGTGGCATCCCTAAGTCTAAATATTTCTGTTACATTGTACAACCTTCAATGTTATGTCATAATTATGTAGAATTCTGGCAAATTAATTACAGTCTTTGTTAGGAATAAATGGTCTTCACACTGTTCGCAACGAGCCAGGCGGCCCAAACTGCTGCATATACCCTGACTGCTTGCACGGAACGCAAGAGAAGTGACGCAATTTCCCTAGTTAAAAGAAAGTCATGTTTGCAGGCAATATTAACTAAATCTGCAGGTTTAAAAAATATATACTTGTGTATTGATTTTAAAGAAAGGCATTGATGTTTATGGTTAGGTACACATTGGTGCAACAACAGTGCTTTTTTCGCAAATGCACTTGTTAAATCACCCGTTTGGAGAAATAGGCTGTGATTCGATGAGAAATTAACAGGCACCGCATCGATTATATGCAACGCAGGACACGCTAGATAAACTAGTAATATCATAAACCATGTGTAGTTAACTAGTGATTATGATAAGGTTGATTGTTTTTTTTAAAGATAAGTTTAATGCTAGCTAGCAACTTACCTTGGCTTCTTGCTGCACTCGCGTAACAGGTAGTCAGCCTGCCACGCAGGCTCCTCGTGGAGTGCAATGTAAGGCAGGTGGTTAGAGCGTTGGACTAGTAACCGGAAGGTTGCAAGATCGAATTCTCGAGCTGACAAGGTAAAAATCTGTCGTTCTGCCCTTGAACAAGTGTCACGGCTGTCAAAAGGAGAAGAGGACCAAAGTGCAGCGTGTGTGTCGTTACACATTTTATTTACTCTGTGAAACTATGCAGTACATAAATAAACTGAATACACAAAACAACAAACCGTGACGCAGAGGAGAAACAAACACTACTCAAAAATAATCACCCACAAAACCCAGGAAGAAAAACCCCTACTTAAGTATGATCTCCAATTAGAGACAATGAGGACCAGCTGCCTCCAATTGGAGATCATCCCAAACAAACCAACATAGAAATACAAAAACTAGAACCTAAGAACATAGAAATAGAAAACATAGAAAAACACAAAACACCCCCTGTCACGCACTGACCTACTCTACCATAGAAAATAACATCTTACTAAGTTCAGGACCTGACAACTAGGCAGTTAACCCACCGTTCCTAGGCTGCCATTGAAAAGAAGAATGTGTTCTTAACTGACTTGACTTGTCAAATAAAGGTAAAACAATCGGCCACAATCGGTGTACAAAAATGTCGATTACCGATTGTTATGAAAACTTAAAATCGGCCCTAATTAATCGGCCATTCCGATTAATCGGTCGACCTCTAATATGCACAGCTAAACATGAGGTCTGTAAGGTACAGACAGCAGGTTGATATATACACTATCATTCAAAAGTTTGGGGTCACTAAGATATGTCCTTGTTTTTTAAAGAAAAACACATTTTTTGTCCATTAAAATAACATCAAAATGATCAGAAATACAGTGTAGAGATTGTTAATGTTGTAAATTACTATTGTAGCTGGAAACGGCAGATTTGTAATGGAATATCTACATAGGCGTACAGAGGTTCATTATCAGTAACATTCAGTCCTGTGTTCCAATGGCACGTTGTGTTAGCTAATCCAAGTTTATAATTTAAATTAGAAAACCCTTTTGCAATTATGTTAGCACAGCTGAAAACTGTAGTCCTGATTAAAGAAGCAATAAGACTGTCCTTCTTTAGACTAGTTGAGCATCTGGAGCATCAGCATTTGTGGTTTCGATTACAGGCTCAAAATGGCCAGAAACAAAGCACTTTCTTCTGAAACTCGTCAGAACTATTATTGTTCTGAGAAATGATGACTATTACATGCGAGAAATTGCCAACAAACTGAAGATCTCGTACATCGCTGTGTACTACTCCCTTCACAGAACAGTGCAAACTGGCTCTAACCAGAATAGAAAGAGGAGTGGGAGGCCCCAGTGCACACCTGAGCAAGAGGAGAAGTACATTAGAGTGTCTAGTTTCCTCAACTGGCAGCTTCATTAAATAGTACCCCCAAAATACTAGTCTCAACGTCAACAGTGAAGAGGTGACTCCGGGATACTGGCCTTCCAGGCAGCATCCCGGAGGTGCTTTCAGCATTTTACAATTCCTTTTGGATGAAGTCTGGTGCTAGCAGTACACACCCCTTAGTTGATATTCTCTCCTATAGCATAGTTGGTTACCCCAACCACTCAACCGTCAGACTCCTCTGCCCCTCCTAAAGAAGAGGGGGGTGCCACCCACATGAAGAGACGGGTCATTAATTGTAAAGACATCATCATTGACTTCCTCATCAACGATCTGTCTTTCTACCTGGAGAGTGAGAGGTAAGATTGAACCACTGCACAAGTTCACAAATATGTTTTCCTTCTTACATTATTGACATTCAATTCATGTCAACATTTTATTGACAGTTTCAGCTTAAAGGTAGACTCATCGATATGACGTAGATGCAGAAAGTAAACAGCATAGTGGGTGAATTTCCATAATAACCAAGAGTGCTGGAGCGCAAGGCTTAACTTCTCAGCTGTTTTGGTCCTGTGTCTACCACTCTGTATACATCTGCACATTCGCATATACTGTGCGTGACTGTGAGAGCGAACTGTTGCATCTCGCTCATCTTAATATCACCGGTTCTGCTCATGGCAACGTAATTCAGCTGAGTCTACCTTTAATTAATTTTAGCTTAGTATTTGTTGTTTGCATAATTTCAGTGTATGTTTGTTTTGTGGTGTTAAAAGTTATAGTTCTGTCTGTGCTGTTAATGTATGTTCCTGTCCCTGTTTTGTCCCTGTGTCTTGACAGCTCTCTAACCTGTTGTTGTTTCTGTTGTCGTTTTGTTGCAGGTTTAGGTACCTGGCAGATTCAGGCACAGTGATGGCTTCTGCAGGGATGTATGGAGAGACAGACTATGCCACGCTACATCAGAATGCTGATATGCTAATCAAGCTCTTCCTTAAATCAGAGATCTCTTCCAATCTCAGATTAGGACTACTTTTATATGATATGATGTTTTATATGTTTATATTTTTTTGTCTAGTGAATCTGTTTCGCTACAGGTAATTTGTTTGTTTTACAAGGGGAAAAAAGTGCTATCTAGAACCTTAAATGGTTTTTCGGTTGTCCCCATAGGATAACCCTTTGAAGAACCCTTTTTGGTTCAAGGTAGAACCCTTTTGAGTTCCACGTAGAACTCTTTCTACCTGGAACCAAAAAGGGTGCTTTAAAGGGTTATCCTATGGGGACAACCGAAGAACCCTTTTGGAAACCTTTTTTCTAAGAGTGTAACATTGCACCGGATTCGAGCTATAGTGCTTATTCTCATCTGCAGTCCCATTCGGTGTCTTTTATATCCCATGTCGTCTTATGGTTAATATCATACGGTAACTCTGTGTTTAATTGTTTTTAGCTAAACATAGCTGAGACCCACATTCAATCCATTTTAGAATAAGGCTATAACGTAACAAAATGTGGAAAAAGTCAAGGGGTTTGAATACTTTTCAAAGGCACTGTAGATAATATTTAGACATGTATAGAGTACAAACAGTTTGGCTAAAGACTCAGGTTGGTCGTTTGAGAAGTGACTGACAATCTGTCTTTTTTTAAATCTCTCCGTCGACAAGAGTACCACACCACTCTCAAACTTGCTATTTGTCTGATTTATTTTAGAGAATGCCTAAATTATTAGTTAGTCATTGCCTTTGTTGTTGTTGTTGTAGTTCACACCTGCCACCAGCAGAGAGCAGCATAAGCCCATACGGATCCTCTCTCTGATCAGTGACAAAGATGAGCAGCCAGTTGTGTTGAAAACAATACTTATTTACTCATGAGTTAGATATTGTCATTTTATTTTTTCAAATGCTAAGATCACAAAGATATTGGAACTTACTTTTGCTAATTTGTTTCACACAATTTCTATTAAATAAAACAAGATCATAAGTAGATAGTTGTACAGCTTATTTTTTAAAGGCAGAATTAATAACCAGTAAATGGTTTACTCTGCTCTCTTCTAGAATGATAAATATTTTGGGGCTAGCTCAAAGCCATTAAGTCAGGCACTTATATTGCCTTGAGAAAGTATTCACACCCCTTGACTTTTTTCACATTTTGTTGTGTTACAGCCTGATTTTAAAATGGATTAAATTTAGATTTTGTGTCACTGGCCTACACACAATACCCCATAATGTCAAAGTGGAATTATGGTTTTAGAATTTTTTTTACAAATTCATTAAAAATGAACAGCTGAAATGTCTTGAGTCAATAAGTATTCAACCCCTTTCTTATGGCAAGCATAACTAAGTTCAGGAGTAAAAATTTGCTTAACAAGTCACATAAATTGCAAGGAAACCACTCAGGGATTTCACCATGAGGCCATGGTGACGTTAAAACAGTTACAGAGTTGAATGGCTGTGACAAGAGAAAACTGAGGATGGATCAACAACAAGTTACTCCACAATACTAACCTAAATGACAGTGTGAAAAGAAGGAAGCCTGTACAGAATACAAATGCATCCTGTTTGCAATAATGCACTAAAGTAAAACTCGGGATAATCTAAGCACAGGCAAAATCCTAGAGAAAAACCTAGTTCAGTCTGCTTTCCAACAGACACTGGGAGACAAATTCAAATTCAGCAGGACAATAACCTAAAACACAAGGCCAAATATACACTGGAGTTGCTTACCAAGATGACATTGAATGTGCCTGAGTGGCCTAGTTACAGTTTTGACTTAAATCAGCTTAAAAATCTATGGCAAGACTCTAAAATGGCTGTCTAGCAATGATCAACAACCAACTTGACAGAGCTTGAAGAATTAAAAAAATGATAATATGCACATATTGTACAATCCAGGTGTGCAAAGCTCTTAGAGACTTACCCAGAAAGACTGAAAAGGTGATTCTAACATGTATTGACTCGGGTGTGAATACTTATGTAAATGAGATATTTCTGTATTTAATTTTCAATAAATGTGCAAAAATGTCTAAAAACAAGTTTTCCCTTTGTCATTATGGGGTATTTTGTGTAGATGGGTGAGAGAAAAATCTCAAAGTGATCCATTTTGAATTCAGGCTATAACACAACAAAATGTGAAGAAAATCAAGGGGTATGAATACTTTCTAACGGCCCTGTAAATGAGAATCCAGACTCAACATTGGTCATTTTCTCCTGCTAACGTAAATGGTAATTGTCATATTTCAGCTGTAACATGTGCAATAAAATCCCTTACTATCCCTGTTAATTAAGCCTCAGTGAAAAGCCTTGCTTTGCAACAATAAAAACGGTGTCAAATCAGTGTGCAAAACAATGCTGTACATATCAGAAATGAATCTACACAGCGGTTTGAATTAAAAAGTTTAAATTAAAATTAAAACAGGGAATAACTAGGCAAGGCCAGTAGAGAATGGTTATTGTACGTGGTCTGGGCTCCTTGTAAATTAACTCCTTTGTTACCACTGTTGAAAAGCAATTAAAACAGAGAGTTGATTTGAGTGATTCTATTCTCCAAGAAACTGTCAGCGCCGCCGTGTAATTTATATATTTTTTTAAGAAAAAGAAAAACATTTCCTCGTGCCCACTCCATTTAAATTAAAGGGCAGGCCCATTTATATTGTGACTTTTGAGTGAATTAAAGTCTGAGAGGAGGGAAATGTTTGACTGGGGAACACTTGAACAGAGTCGCTGCCTGCCACTAATTCTTGGCAACGCCAATGGTTTACAGAAATCCTGATTCTGTTCCTTATTGTTACAGAGAAGATGTGTCTGATACCTTGTCAGAATTATTAAAAATGATGGTCTGCACATTGGGAATCTGAAAGCTGCCTTAGGCCTGTTTTTATTAAGTATAGTGAAGTTGTTTTTTATTTAACTTCCTCATATTACACTTTTTTGTGGCGCTGCTGCTGTCAATGTTCAGTTTGTGAATTTGTTCTCTGCCTAGAATATGGGAAAACATGTAGTAATTAAAATGTATTGTAACATTTTAAGGGGTCCTTATTGCAGTGTAATTACACTGAAACAAGCGTTGTAATTCATTTGAGTGACTCATAGTTACACTGTAATAACAACCTGTCACTGGTGGTAATTGCAGTCTAATTACAGAGGTATAAAAATGAATGCTTGTTACCATGCTTGTTACCACTAAATTCACCAATTTAGTGTTTTGTTTCTTCTCAGCTGTATCCGATTCAGTAATAGCTATCACAATCTCTTGTGGGTGTCCCAAGATTACATAGGCTCTAATTACCTACCCGTGAATGCACACTCTTCAAAATTACCACTCAATTTTGTTGCTCGCAATTGCCCCAATAAAGTGTATCCTACCATCTGGGTTAACTTGGTTTAGTTTACAAAAACAGATAAGATGTAGGTCAACCTCACTGACTGTGGTCTACCATATGGGTGTCCTCCTCAGGTGGGAGGATAAATACACAAGTACACCAGAGTACATTTAAAATCTGCATAAGTACAATGTAATTACTAGGTGTTACACAGGATTTTGCTAGTAAAATGTCATGAATGTGAACTATATAGCACATTAGTCATCCTGACAACCTGGCCCTTATTTTAAGGCTTCCAGAAGCGCCATCCAAGTGGGAGGATAAACACACTAGTACACCAGAGTACATATAATATCTGCATAAGTTCAATGTAATTACTAGACCTTGTGTTACACCTGTGTTACAGGGCATATTAAGCTAGTTAAAATGAAGTGTAAGTTGACGGGTACTTGTAATTAATGTGTACTTATATAGTACATTACCCATCCTGACAACCTGGCCCTAGAGGTCTTCACTGCTCCAAAGAGTTGGACACATTCGGAAATAGACCTGAGGCTTTCCCACCTGGCCCAGATATGCATAAATAAAATGTTTAATTATAGAGACCGTTCCGAACGGACCTGAGGACAATTAGACCCTTTCCGATCCGATCCGAGTGACAGAAACTGCAGAAAGGTCGGTTTTTAAGCTACTTTATTAACCAGTGCTGATAAAGCGCGAGAGGAAGGAGAGAGAAATGCCACTCTAGCAGGCAAGGGGAAGGGGCCGTACCGTCAGCGAGTGACACGGCGAACAGGGAAGAGGGAGACAGAGACGAGAGACCAGTAGACTAATAACTGCCATAGCTAGGTTATTTATCATCAAATATGATAACGTCGTACGTATTTTGATTGCATCAAACCGTGAGGAGCTAGTTAAGCTACCTAACGTTAGCTAGCTAGGCTAATTGAGGAAGCAATGCATGCGCTTTCTCATCCTACAGTTACAAATAACAACTCCTTTCAGAATAATAAGTAGCAGCCTACCTTTTGGCGCTTGGTCGTTGTAGCTTATCCTTCTCCTTTAACTTTTAATTCCCTAATTTTAATTGAATAGATACAGAGTCTCCTAACCTTGTTACACAAGGAGGCTCTATGACTGTAGCCTATTGCCACTTTGATGACTTATGATTGGCCAACAACAACAAGCGCCATGCTTCATTCTCGTGAAAAGCAAGCGCAGCAGCATATAACATTTTCTCTCCACTGCAGCAGTTGCTTTCGGATCTGGACTTTCCAGAAAAGTTACTTAAAATTACACACACCAGAGACCCGTGACAATCATATTAGATCCGTCCCAGACCCATGACATTGTTTAAAATTCTGGAGCTGGACACACTCGGGTCTGGGGTATTCGGTACAGGTGGATCCATGAAGACTACCTGGCAGGCCCTAATTAAAAAAGATTCTGGAAGCACCATCCAATGAAATAAACAATGAAATAAACACACTAGTACATCACAGAGTACATGTGATATCTGCGTAAGTACGATGTAATTACCAAGTGTTACAAAGGATTTTGCTAGTTAAAATGAAGCATATCTTGAGGAGTACATATTTGTAATTAATGTGTACTTATATTACATTACCCATCCTGACAACCAGGCCCTAATTGTAAAACTTCTGGAAGCACCATCCAAGTGAGAAAATAAAAACACTAGTACACCACAGAGTACATGTAATATCTGCATAAGTACTTTAAAATTACTAAGTGTTACACAGGATTTAGCTAGTTAAAATAAAGTGTATCTTGAGTGGTATTTGTAGTTATTGTGTAACAACAAACAGTGGTGTAAAGTATTTAAGGAGAATTACTTTAAAGTACTACTTCGTTTTTTGGGGGTATCTCAACTTTACTTTACTATTTATATTTGACAACTTTTACTTTTACTTCACTACATTCCTAAAGAAAATAATGTACTTTTTACTCCATACATTTTCCCTGACACCCAAAAGTACTCGTTACATTTTGACAGGAAAATGGTCCAATTCACCCACTTATCAAGAGAACATCCATGGTCATTCCTACTTACTCTGATCTGGCGGACTCACTAAATACAAATGCTTTGTTTGTAAATTATGTCTGAGTGTTGGAGCGTGCCCCTGGCTATCCATCAATAAAAAATATAAATTGTGTTTTCTGGTTTGCTTAATATAAGGAATTTCAAATGGTTTATACTTTTGATACTTAAATACATTTTAGCAATTCCATTTACTTTTGAAACTTAAGTATATTTAAAACCAAATACTTTTAGACTTTTATTCAAGTAGTATTTTACTGGGTGACTTACACTTTAGCTTGAGTCATTTTCTATTAAGGTACCTTTACTTTTACTCAAGTATGACAATTGAATACTTTTTCCACCACTGCCTACAAAGTATGTTACCCATCCTGACAATCTAATCGTCAGCTTCTGAAAGCACCATCCTAGTGAGAAAACAAACACACTTATAGAATACAGAGTACAGATCTGCAAGTACAAAGTCATCGCTAGTTGTAACACAGGATTTAGCTATTTAAAGTTAAGTGTAACTTTATAGTTACCTATGAGCAATTTCTATATAATTACTTACTTCTCATTAACAAGTGAAAATACCTACTAACAAAATATATACCTCTCCTTTAGTCAACTTTATTGCAACAGGTAAAAATACCTTACATTTCATACACAATTACAAGGATTTTTATTGTTAGATTCATACTTTGATTCATTAGAAACAAAGCTATAGGGCTACTCAATAACATAAAAATAACAATTCTAGTGGTGTTGAGTAGTAGCCTATATAGCTAATTTGGAAAAATGGATTGTGTTTTTCTTCCTTTTTTAATATTACAATTAACAATGGAAATCAACAATGTCTCTGTCTTCATCTGTTTCTTTCTTATAAGAATTTTCCCATTCTAGAGTGAGACCTTGTGGGAATCTGTAGTAGAGAAAAAAAAACCTATACTAGTTATCATCATCATGATTTCTATAGTTTATGAATGCTACCTAGCCTGTTAAACACTGAGCCGTTGCTTTGTGTTTTTTTTTTTAATCAGAAAATAGAAAGTTACATATCATTTGAAATCTACAGGCCTTGTCTTTTTGGAAATCGAACTCAAATCTTACTGCTGGCAATGTCATAATAATCTCCCCCTCCTCCACCTCCCCCCCATAAAGACCATATATCATACACTATTATCAGAACTCATGATAAGACCCAGATGCAGACAGTTCGAATCACAGAAATGTATTTACAAAACGGGGCAGGCAAACGGCAGGTCAAGGGCAGGCAGAGGTCGGTAATCCAGGGCAGAGTCCGTAAAGTACAGAATGGTAGGCAGGGTCAGGGCAGGCAGAGGTCAGTAATCCAGGGCAGTGTCAAAAGGTACAGAACGGCAGACAGGCTCAGGGTCAGAGCAGGCAGAATGGTCAAAACCGGAAGAACTAGAAATCAAGGACTAAAGAGAACCCCGGGCAGTAGGAGATGGTAAAGTTGAACCAAGTGAAATGCAGGGCCCATCGAGCTTGCCTGGAGTTGAGACGCTTGGTGGTGTGGAGATATTCCAGGTTCTTGTGACCCGACCACACAATGAATGGATGTTCTGCCCCCTCTAACCAGTGCCTCCACTCCTCCAATGCCATCTTCACCGCAAGTAGTTCTCGATTTCCCTCATCGTAATTCCTCTCTGTGGCGTTAAGACGATGGGAGAAGAAGGCGCAGGGATGCAGCTTAAGGTCCAGGGCAGAACGCTGGGACAGGACAGCCCCGACTTCGACGTCCAAAGCGTTGACCTCCACCACAGATGGGTCCGGGTAGATTAATATGGGAGCTATGGTGAAGCGATGCTTAAAGTCCAGGAACGCCCGGTCAGCAGCTGGGGACCATGTGAACGGGACCTTGGGAGAGGTGATTGCTGAAAGGGGGAATCCAGGGTGCTGTAACCCCGGATAAAACGGCAATAGAAATTGGCAAATCCCAGGAAGCATTGCAGCTGCACTCTGGACATGAGTTTGGGGCCAATCAACCACTGTTCTCACCTTTCCGGGATCCATCTGCACATTACCAGCAGCAATGATGTATTTAAGGAAGGAGATTGGGGAGCGATATAATTCCCATTTTCCTGCTTTCACAAAAAGCTGGTTCTCCAGGAGACGCTGGATGTCTTGTTTGACGTGGAGAACGTGTTCTTGAGCTGAGCGGGAAAAGACGAGGATGTTGTCGAGGTAGACGAACATGAATGGTTCAACATGTTGCGGAAAACATCATTAACCAGAGCCTGGAACACAGCAGGAGCGTTGGTCAGATAGAATGGCATCACCAGGTATTTGTTGTGTCCATTAGCCGTGTTGAAGACTGTCTTCCAATCGTCACCTTCCCGTATCCACACCAGATGGTAGGCATTCCACAGGTCCAACTTAGTGAAAATGGTGGCCCCCTGGAGTGGCTCAAAAGCCGAGGTGATGAGTGGTAGCGGCTAGTGGTTCTTAACCATGATGCCATTGAGGCCCCGGTAGTTGATGCATGGGCAAAGGGTTTTGTCTCTCTTCTCCACAAAGATTAACCCTGCACTGGGAGGCAGAAGGACGGATACACCCTGCAGCCAGGGAGTCCTCGGTTTACATTTCCATAGCCTTGGTCTCCGGACCCAACAGTGAATACAGCTGTCCCCGGGGTGGTGTAGTGCCCGGGAGAAGGTCAATCACGCAGTCATAGGGTCGATGCAGAGGAAGCGAAGTGGCCCGGGCCTTGCTGAAAACCTCCCGGAGGTTCTGTTACTCCGCGGGAATAGCGGAGGGGCCCCAAGGCTTCTTCCGAGCCCACAAGAAGACGTCCCGGGGCAGGCTGCACCGACTTCATGCAATGAGAGTGGCAGAACGGGCTCCAGCCCATGATTGCACCAGGAGTCCAGTCGATGAGGGGATTGTGACGCTGGAGCCATGAAAACCCCAATACCACGGGTAACTGAGGCGACTTGATGAGCACGAACTGCATAGTCTCACTGTGGTTCCCTGACACTCACAGGTTGATAGGAGTGGTATTGTGGCTGACTCTGCCTATGGAGCGACCATCCAGCACTCTAACGTCCATGGGAATGGAGAGTGGCTGAGTGGAGATGCCCAGCTCTGACACACAGGGTAGTGTCCATGAAACTCTCATCAGCCCCAGAGTCAATGAGTACCCTTAAGAGATTTTGACTGGTCACCCCACCACAGGATGGCATGGAGAGAGGTACGAGTAAGGAAAGAAGGACAATTCTCTATATGGCCCACCAGAGTACTCGTACCTACTGATGAGCCTGGTCTGAGCTGGACAGGTAGACACATAATGACTGCTTGTCCCGCAATACAGACAACTTTGGTGTTAAGTCTGCGTAAACGTTCGGCTGGAGACAACCTAGCTCTGCCGAGTTGCATCGGCTCTGGAAGAGGCGAGTCGGCAGACCTCGGAGACTCTCGGTGGAATTCGGGTAACCTCGGATTCTCTCGGAAACGTAGACGCTGGAGACTTCCGGGATTCCTCTGAGGCGAGGTGGGATCCTTGGGCGAGCGAGTGGGACCGGAATCAGACCTCCTCTCCCTCCTACGTTCCTGTAGCCGCCCATTAATCCGGATGGTCAAGGCGATGAGCAAGTCGAGATCTGTAGGCAGTTCCCGGGCTGCGAGCTCGTCTTTAACCTCCTCCTATAATTCATGGAGGAACGTGTCGAACAGGGATTCCGGGTTCCAGGCACTCTTGGCAGCCAACTTGCGGAAATCAACAGCATAGTCTGCCACACTGCGGGAGTCTTGACGAAGCTGGAGTAACTTCCGGGCAGCCTCTTTCCCGGACAACGGATAATCAAAAACCTTTTTCACCTCAGCCACGAACTCCTCCAGACTGAATCACATGGCAGATTGTTGTTCCCACAGAGCCATAGCCCAAGCAAGGGCCCTCCCAGACATCAGCGCTATGAGGTATGCTATGTTCAAGCGGTCCAAGGGAAAGGATGAGGGCTGCAGCTCGAAGATGAGGGGACACTGGAAGAGAAACGCCCGAAAGGTTCCTGACTTTCCAGCAAAGCGTTCCGGAGGAGGTAAGCGGGATTCTCGGGAAGCTGGAGTGGCCTGGAGAGACGCGCAGCTGACAGCGGGGTTACTGAGGGGCTAGGAGGTTACTGTCGTGGCTGGCTGCCTAACAGACAATCCGCGGAATTACTCCGGCAATGTATTCAAGGCACGGCCATGGCGTTCTACCAAGGTCTGGAATCCTTCCATAAGACCTCAAAGTAACTCCTCGTGTCTCCCAATGGTGGCTCCTTGGGAGGAGACGGCGTTGCGGAGCTGGTCCGAGTCTGCTGGGTCAGTCATGGCCAGTTCGTACTATCAGAAGTCAGGATAAGACTAGGATGCAAACAGTTCGAAGCACAGAAGTTTATTTACAAAACAGGGGGCAGGCAAATGACAGGTCAAGGGTAGGCAGAGGTCATTAATCCAGGGCAGAGTCCGTAAGGTACAGAACGGCAGGTAGGCTCAGGGTCAGGGCAGGCAGAGGTCAGTAATCCAGGCCAGTGTCAAAAGGCACAGAAAACAGGGACTAAAGAGAACAAGAGTACTGAAAAACAAACTGGTAGGCTTGACGAGACAAGACGAACCGGCAACAGACAAACAGAAAACACAGTGTCGTGTCTTTGGCATCACTAAACTGAAGACTGTTAGTTTATCAAATCAATTCACCGTAATTATTATTACGTGTTTAACCTGTCTGGGCTAGGGGACAGTATTTTCACGGCCGGATGAAAAACGTACCCAATTTAAACAGGTTACTACTCTGGCCCAGAAACTAGAATATGCATATTATTATTTAGTAGATTTGGATAGAAAACACTCTGAAGTTTCTAAAACTGTTTGAATGGTGTCTGTGAGTATAACAGAACTCATATGGCAGGCCAAAACCTGAGAAAAATTCAAGCAGGAAGTGGAAAGTCTAAGAATTGTAGTTCTTCTTTTGATTCTCTATTGGAGCTACAGTGTCTGTGGGGTGACGTTGCACTTCCTAAGACTTCCATTGGCTGTCTAAAGCCTTCAGAAAGTGGTTTGAGCATTTTCCTGTCACTGGGCAGATAATAGGAGCTCAGATACTGAGTGGTCTGCCTGGCAGCAAAGGGATTGGATATGCGCGGTCATGCGAGGACGCCGTTCCTTCTTTTTCTTCTTGAATGAATATGCTATTGTCCGGTTGGAATATTATCACATTTCTACGTTAAAAATAACATAAAGATTGATTTTAAACAGCGTTTGACATGCTTCTAAGTACGGTAATGGAACATTTTTACTTTTCGTCTCTCGTTCCGCGCTTGCGCGTTATGCCTTTGGATAAGTGATCTGTACGCACGAACAAAACGGAGGTATTTGGACATGAATATGGATTATTTCGAACAAAAACAACATTTCTTGTGGAAGTATGAGTCCTGGGAGTGCATTCTGACGAAGATCAGCAAAGGTAAGAGAATATTTCTAATACTAATTCTGAGTTTAGGTTGCCCCGAACTTGACGGGTGTCTCACGCTCTCCTCCAACACTACTCACTCTGCCCCTACTCAGATGGTATTGCGCCGTCGCAACCTTCACTCTCTCTCTCCTGCTACTCTCTCCTCTTCCATCCTATCATCTCTTCCCTCTGCTCAAACCTTCTCCAACCAATCTCCTGATTCTGCCTCCTCAACCCTCCTCTCCTCCCTTTCTGCATACTTTGACTCTCTATGTCCCCTATGCTCCCGGCCGGCTCGGTCCTCCCCTCCTGCTCTGTGGCTTGACGACTCATTGCGAGCTCACAGAACAGGGCTCCGGGCAGCCGAGCGGAAATGGAGGAAAACTAGTCTCCCTGCAGACCTGCCATCTGTTCACTCCCTCCTCTCCACATTTTCTTCCTCTGTTTCTGCTGCTAAAGCCAATTTCTACCACTCTAAATTCCAAGCATCTGCCTCTAACCCTAGGAAGCTCTTTGCCACCTTCTCCTCCCCCCTGAATCCTCCCCCCCCCTCCTCCCTCTCTGCGGATGACTTTGTCAACCATTTTGAAAAGAAGGTTGACGACATCCGATCCTCGTTTGTTAAGTCAAACGACACCGCTGGTCCTGCTCACAATGCCCTACCCTATGCTTTGACCTCTTTCTCCCCTCTCTCTCCAGATGAAATCTTGCGACTTGTGACGGCCGGCCGCCCAACAACCTGCCCGCTTGACCCTATCTCCTCCTCTCTTCTCCAGACCATTTCCGGAGACCTTCTCCCTTACCTCACCTCGCTCATCAACTCATCCTTGACCGCTGGCTACGTCCCTTCCGTCTTCAAGAGAGCGAGAGTTGCACCCCTTCTCAAAAAAACCTACACTCGATCCCTCCAATGTCAACAACTACAGACCAGTATCCCTTCTTTCTTTTCTCTCCAAAACTCTTGAGCGTGCCGTCCTTGGCCAGCTCTCTTGCTATCTCTCTCAGAATGATCTTCTTGATCCAAATCAGTCAGGTTTCAAGACTGGTCATTCAACTGAGACTGCTCTTCTCTGTGTCATGGAGGATCTCCGCACTGCTAAAGCTAACTCTCTCTCCTCTGCTCGCATCCTTCTAGACCTATCTGCTGCCTTTGATACTGTGAACCATCAGATCCTCCTCTCCACCCTCTCCGAGTTGGGCATCTCCGGCACGGCTCACTCTTGGATTACGTCCTACCTGACAGGCCGCTCCTACCAGGTGGTGAGAATCTGTCTCCGCACCACGTGCTCTCACCACTGGTGTCCCCCAGGGCTCAGTTCTAGGCCCTCTCCTATTCTCGCTATACACAAAGTCACTTGGCTCTGTCATATCCTCACATGGTCTCTCCTATCATTCCTACGCAGACGACACACAATTAATCTTCTCCTTTCCCCCTTCTGATAACCAGGTGGCGAATCGCATCTCTGCATGTCTGGCAGACATATCAGTGTGGATGACGGATCACCACCTCAAGTCCTTCCCCCGGATCACCCAAGGGGAAGGACTGCCCGTTCCATGATCTTGCCATCACGGTTGACAAACTCCATTGTGTCCTCCTCCCAGAGTGCTAAGAGCCTTGGTGTGACCCTGGACAACACCATGTCGTTCTCCGCTAACATCAAGGCGGTGACCTGATCCTGTAGGTATATGTTCTACAACATTCGCAGAGTACGACCCTGCCTCACACAGGAAGCGGCGCAGGTTCTAATCCAGGCACTTGTCATCTCCCGTCTGGATTACTGCAACTCGCTGTTGGCGGGGCTCCCTGCCTGTGCCATTAAACCCCTACAACTCATCCAGAACGCCGCAACCCGTCTGGTGTTCAACCTTCCCAAGTTCTCTCATGTCACCCCGCTCCTCTGCACACTCCACTGGCTTCCAGTTGAAGCTCGCATCTGCTACAAGACAATGGTGCTTGCCTACGGAGCTGTGAGGGGAGCGGCACCTCCGTACCTTCAGGCTCTGATCAGTCCCTACACCCAAAGAAGGGCACTGCGTTCATCCACCTCTGGCCTGCTCGCCTCCCTACCTCTGCGGAAGCACAGTTCCCGCTCAGCCCAGTCAAAACTGTTCGCTGCTCTGGCACCCCAATGGTGGAACAAGCTCCCTCACGACGCCAGGACAGCGGAGTCAATCACCACCTTCCGAGACACCTGAAACCCCACCTCTTTAAGGAATACCTGGGATAGGATTAAGTAATCCTTCTAACCCCCCCCCCCCCCCCCCAAAAAATATGTAGATGTACTATTGTAAAGTGGTTATTCCACTGGATATCATAAGGTGAATGCATCAATTTGTAAGTCACTCTGGATAAGAGCGTCTGCTAAATGACGTAAATGTAAATGTAAATGTTAATGAATACCTCACCGTGATGGCTGAGCTATGTACTCAGAATTGAGAAAAATGTGCTTTCTCCGTAAAGCTATTTTAAAATATGACACAGCGGTTGCATCCAGGGGTAGTCTATCTAGAATTCTTAAAATAATTGTTATATATTTTGTCAACGTTTATGGTGAGTATTTTTGTAAATTGATGTGCACATTCACCGGAAGTTTTGGCGGGAATACATTTTCTGAACATCATGCGCCAATGTAAAATGCTGTTTTTGGATATAAATATGAACTTTATCGAACAAAACATACATGTATTGTGTAACATAATGTCCTAGGAGTGTCATCTGATGAAGATCGTCAAAGGTTAGTGCTTCATTTAGCTGTGTTTTGGGTTTTATTGACACATGTCCTTGCTTGGAAAATGGCTGTGTGATTATTTTTGTCTATGTACTCTCCTAACATAATCTTATGTTTTGCTTTCGCTGTAAAGCCTTTTTGAAATCGGACAATGTGGTTACATCAAGGAGAGGTGTATTTTTAAAATGGTGTAAAATAGAAAGTTGAATTATGACATTTTGTTGTTTTTGAATTTGCCGCCCTGATATTTCACTGGCTGTGACCTAGCCCATAGAACTTAACTAATCAGGTAAATGTAATTAACTAGGAAGTCGGGGCACCAAGGAAAATATTCAGATTACAAAGTTTTAATTTTCCTAATATAACTTTCAGATATTTTAATATCTGATCAATTAATTCTAATTAATGAGTTATTCTTTACCTCACGTTAGACTCATTCCAAACGTCGTAAATTGTTGGTTATCTACACAAACCTAATCTTCACTATGAGTCATCCATACATCAATTGTCTCAATAATTTATTTATTAACTAACTAAATTGTCACGTCCTGACCAGTAATAGGGGTTATTTGTTATTGTAGTTTGGTCAGGACGTGGCAGAGGGTATTTGTTTTATGTGGTTCGGGGTGGTGGTTTGTTAAGAAGGGTGTTTGATTTATTATTTCCGGGTTTTGGGTTATGTTCTATGTTTTTGTATTTCTATGTTCTTTCTAGTTTAGTATTTCTATGTTTAGGTATTGGGTGTTGGTGTCACGAATCCCACCGAAGATGGCTCCCCTGCCTGGGGGTATGTCTTATTGTTTGCACCTGTTCCTCATTTGGTTCTTTTGATTTTTGGTTATTTAAGCCTGGTTAGCCCACCCAGGTTTGTGCGGGATTATTTAGCGTCAGGTTGTGTTTTGTATTTGGATGTGCTGGCGATCTACTATTGTTATATTTTTATGCATGCTGTGCACCTGTTGTTCTGGGCACTTTGCATTTTTCACGCCGGTTGTGTTGGCGTCGATCGTGTTGTGTTTTATTTAATAAACACACAGTTCCTTACCTCTGCTCTCTGCGCCTGACTCCTACCACCACTCCTAGCAACTACTGACAGTTGGACTCTCAATTGGAGGCAGGTGTTTTCTAGTTGCCTCTGATTGAGAGTCCTATAATTAGGTATGTGTTTTGTGTTTGGAGTTTGTGGGAGATTTAGCTATGTATAGCTTAGTTGCCTTACCATCCTGTTATGCGTCATTGTGTTTTGTGTACGTGTTTATTTTGGTTTCCCTTCTTTTCCTAAATAAAGAAGATGAGTACACATGATCCCGCTGCATTTTGGTCCGACAATGATTTTTCTTTATTGTCTGACGAAGAAGAATGTGACATAAATGATCACAGAAATGCACACACAAACAAACAAAGTAGATATGGCTACAAGGAAATGATAGGGGATGTGCCCTAGTGGGCTAACCCGGTATTACGGCTTGGTGGACAAAAGGGAAGTGGGTGTAGACTGAGAAAGGTGGGAATTACGCAAATGAATCACTACACACTTGATAATCATATTAATTGAAATGCTAATCCTTTGCACATGAACGCTCACTCATTCGGGAATAATTGCAATCAAAATATATATTTACGCTCAGTGTGTCATCATGATCTCTGTTGGGATCGTCCGTCTTTCTATTGGAGAATTTGTCCGCCCTCTCTCTCTCTTCCGTGGTTAGAATGGATAGCTCAGAGTAACATTCAGCAATGTTGTTATAGAATAGATGTTTCGGTGGTTGTCAGCATTCGCATTCAATCGTATAGAATTCCTAGCTGCAGACTAGTAATTAGTATCAAAGACTTGCTCTTATTCTGTTGGTATCGATAGTCTCAGAGTTTCAACAACCATTACAACCTTAGCTTATACTCAGGTTTATGGTTTCTCCTCAAATCTTAGCCCTCTCGTGGTAATCGAGGTAAGCTGGTCTGAAGGGAATTCCTCCCGGTGGGGGTTATATTCGTAACAGTAGAATGGGGCTGTCCCATGATGCCAGATCAATGTTTGTGCTCATTGGGCGGGCCAATGATTTAGATAAACTCCAAAGGCAATTGGAGTTTCCTTCATTAAACAGTTTAAAATCACATTACATAATTTCACAAATAGTTTCATCTTTACTCATTCATTTTATACAACAATTAGATGCAAGCCTCACACCTATGACTCTTGTATAAACAGAGTTATGGTAATGTGGCTGTATTGTCTCTCATGAGTTTCACAAACAATAAATGAAATGGACTAGTCGTAGCTGGATTCTTCCCCAACCGTGTACACATTCTCCAAAACATGGAAATTGTTCAGTTCTCAAGTTCTGTGATGTGGATGAGGTTCCTTTGTTCTCCTGTGGACCTCACTCCCTCTATACTCTGGCCATGAGGAGAGAACTCCTCTAGGAATTTATGACCTGCCTAACAGAGCCTGGGTGTAGGGGGAAGAGAGAGAGGTGGTGAGAGCGAGAGGGGGATGTTGCAGAGAGAGGGGGATGCTGCTCGCTGTACCCAAAGAGGGCCACGTCATGACAACAGTTATTAATGCACAGCTCATCATTTAGGAAAGGTGAATGGGGAAAAAAGTTTGAAGTTTCCTCACCTGTCTGTGTCTTATTTTAAATAAAATAAACTCCATAACTTGAAAGCCCTGATTGCTAAGGTCAATGTAATAATGTCAGGCTTGAAAATCCATTCAGCCATTTTGGCACAGTGACTCACTACCCAAACCAGACGTAACTGGTTTCAAGTGCCCAAGAGACTTCATGTGACCTCCTACCTCTATCTAGTGGACGAACTGGGAATCAGATAGTGATATATTTACATCAATGGATAAGTACATCAATGGATAGGCTTTCTTCTCATATGTAAATCCTTGTGTTTTTTATCTGCTGTATCTCGGGCTCTATAGTAGTCACATTTATCATAATCCCACAGTTCTTACCTTCCTAACAGTAACAAGAATGTGTTTGTAGGACTTGAAACCGAAAGGTAATTTATGAGGGTAGTGTACAATATTATTATTATATATTATATTATTAGTTTAGAAAATGCAACCAGAGGGAGTCAGAGTTGAACTTCTACAGGATCACTGTCCCGAAATCAGGACAGTTGCTGCTCAATATGCGATATCTGACTATAATGGCATTGTAAACAACAGCCAACTTTCCGGGACATAGACATTCTTATATCATCAGAAGGTTTCAATGATTATTATTCTAACTGCAGTGTCCAATTTACAGTAGCTTTTACAGCGAAAAAATATCATGCTATTGTTTGAGGATAGTGCACAGCAACAAAACACTTTTATCACGGCAACTGGTTTCATACATTCACCTCTGACTATAAGTAATGTGCTTACATTCAGTAATCTTGCTCTGATTTGTCATCCTGAGGGTCCCAGAGATAAAAGTTAGCATAGTTTTGTTTGATAAAATCCATTTTTATAACCTAAAACGATCCATGTTGTACACAATGTTTTGCATGAATTCTGACTCTTTAAACTTGCAACAAAACAACATATGAAATCTAATCATCAAAACGTTGTTTAACCCGGTCAAGTTCGGTTTCGGTGCAATCCTCAGACACTCTAGAAGGCAACCAAACTTGTTTCATCATTCTACATTATGTATTGGCTACACAACACGTCAATTAGCCCATGAAGGTCAGTCATCATTACGCACTAATGAGACGAGCGGTGTTCACTTGATTGACAGTGTCTTGATTCAATGACCACCTATCATTTGGAAAGATAGCTAGCTAGATAGCCAATGAGCTGGGCTTTCCAGCAGTATGTGAACACCCTTTGTACGACAAACAGTCATCATGCTAGAGCTGTGCGCAACAGTGTTAATTCTCAGGTGAAAGCAAACAGGACGCACGGTAGTTTACATTACGCAGCGGTTCGTTCTCTTCTACAAACTTTTCTCAAAACGGAAAAAATTAAAACATGGCTACTCAGAGTGGAAAGCTAATTTGAAGTCCAAGAATACAAATTTGAATGAGATTATTGCAGAAATTGACCAGAGTGAAACAGAAAGAATGGATGAGGACTGTGTGAGTGAGCACAGTTTTGATTCCAGCGCAGAATAAGTGTTTTTGGAAGAAGATCAACTTTTAGATCAGTAAGTAAAATACGTTGTTGCTTCTCATGCTAATGCAGTTATTTAAATGGTTGCATATTCATTTTAGATATTTTTCTTTGATTTCTAAATATTTCTATATATTTTTATAACGTTTTAGAGCACCTACTCATTCAAGGGTTTTTCTTTATTTTTACTATTTTCTACATTGTAGAATAATAGTGAAGACATCAACAGTGAAATAACACATATGGAATCATGTAGTAACCAAACAAATGTTAAACAAATCAAAATATATTTTATATTTGAGGTTCTTCAAATAGCCATCCTTTGCCTTGATGACAGCTTTGAGCACTCTTGGCATTCTCTCAACCAGCTTTATGGGGTAGTCACCTGGAATGCATTTCAATTAACAGCTGTGCCTTGTTAAAAGTTAATTTGTGGAATTTCCTTCCTTCTTAATGTATTTGAGCCAATCAGTTCTGTTGTGACAAGGTGGGGGGTATACAGAAGATAGCCCTAAAAGACCAAGTCCATATTATGGCAAGAACAGCTCAATTAAGCAAAGAGAAACGACAGTCCATCATTACTTTAAGACATGAAGGTCAGTCAATACTTTAAAGTTTCTTCAAGTGCAGTCGCAACAACCATCAAGCACTATGATGAAACTCGCTCTCATGAGGACCGCCACAGGAATGGAAGATTCAGAGTTACCTCTTCTGCAGAGGATAAGTTCATTAGTTACACCAGCCTCAGAAATTGCAACCCAAATAAATGCTTCACAGAGTTTAAGTAACAGACACATCTCAATATCAACTGTTCAGAGGAGACTGAGAATCAGGCCTTCATGGTCGAATTACTGCAAAGAAACCACTACTAAAGGACACCAATAAGAAGAAGAGACTTGCTTGGGCCAAGAAACACGAGCAATGGACATTAGACCGGTGGAAATTTGTCCTTTGGTCTGCAGCCCAAATTGTTTTAGTTCCAACTGCCGTGTCTTTGTGAGACGCGGTGTGTGTGTGAACGGATGATCTCCGCATGTGTATTTCTCACCGTAAAACATGGAGGAGGAGGGTGTGGTGGTGTGTGGGTGCTTTGCTGGTGACACAGTTTGTGATTTATTTAGAATTCAAGGCACACTTAACCAGCATGGCTACCACAGCATTCTGCAGCGATACGCCATCCCATCTGGTTTGGGCTTAGTGGGACTATCAATTGTTTTTCAACAGGACAATAGCCCAACACACCTCCAGGCTGTGTAAGGGCTATTTTACCAAGAAGGAGAGTGATGGAGTGCTGCATCAGATGACCTGGCCTCCACAATCCCCCGACCTCAACCAAATTGAGATGGTTTGGGATGAGTCGGACCGCAGAGTGAAGGAAATGCAGCCAACAAGTTCTCAGCATATGTGGGAACTCCTTCAAGACTGTTGGAAAAGCATTCCAGGGGAAGCTGGCTTGAGAGAATGCCAAGATTGTGCAAAACTGTCATCAAGGCAAAGGGTGGCTACTTTGAAGAATCTAAAATCTAATTATTTTTGCAGATTTGTGTCAATGAGGTGGTCAGTTTTAAATTGGCTAACACTTATCACATGGTTTGTGTAGGCTGAAATATGGTTGGGATGCAATCGGAAACTGTAATATTTGTAACAAGCATGGTTACAAGCATTCGTTGTTACGCCACTGTAATTACAGATTGCAATTACATTTACATTACATTTACATTTAAGTCATTTAGCAGACGCTCTTATCCAGATTAAATCCAATTACCACCAGTTACATGTTGTTATTAAAGTGTAACTATGTATTATTACAATTAATTACAATACTTGTAATGAGGACCTCTTAAAATGTAAAATGAGCTTCCCTGTGGCTCAGTTGGTAGAGCATGGTGTTTGCAACGCCAGCATGGTGTGTGCAATGCCAGGGTTGTGGGTTCGATTCCCACGGGGGGCCAGTACAAAAAAAAGAATGCGTGAAATGAAATGTATGCATTCACTACTGTAAGTCGCTCTGGATAAGAGCGTCTGCTAAATGACTAAAATGTCAAATGTAAAAAAAGTGATAACAGATGTGGTATTCTGTTAAATACATGTATTTACATTTGGAATTCATGAGTGCCAGTAGTGTGTATAACTGTGAATTTTAAATCATCGAAGGTTAACATTATTATTATTATAGTATTTAGAAATGTGTACTTATACCTTAATAATACTGAAATGTTCAGAATGTGTACACGCCACAGACATTTTATATAAAGCTCTCTACACTCACTGAGTGTTTCATATGCGATCTCTTGCCTCAACCCAGTCAGTCTGCCATGCAACCCCCCTTCTTTACTTTCATCTTCTCAGCTAAATGTCAGCAGTCTCCAGTTTGTAGTCTTGGTGGGTGAGAAAGAGAGAGAGAGGGATCTGCCAGAGGCTTTAGACATCGAACATCTCATTTCCCTAAAACACACTTTTAATTAAACAAACAACCATAAAAAGAGGAAAAAGGAAAAGGGGGGAGACTGTCATAGAATTCCCTGTGTGAGGAGGAGTTCGTTAATATTTACAGACCCTGCGGTGTTTCCAGACCTTATTTTAGTCTGTCCCAAATGGCACCCTAGTGCTGGAGAGTGGGACCAGAGACAATGGCCGCATCCCAAATAGCACCCTATTCCCAATGTAGTACACTACTTTTGATGTGTGGTATGCAGGAGGCATACCACCCACATCTGTAGCCATGAAATCCTTTGAAAGGCTGGTCATGGCTGACATCAACACCATCATCCCAGACACTCTGGATCCACTCCAATTTGCATACCGCCCCAACAGATCCACAGATGATGCAATCTCTTTTGCACGCCACACTGTCCTTTCCCACTGGGACAGAAGGAACACCTACGTGAGAATGCTGTTCATTGACTATAGTTTAGCATTCAACACCATAGTACCCTCCAAGCTCATCACTAAGCTAAGGATCCTGGGACTGAACACCTCCCTCTACAACTTAATCCTGGACTTCCTGATGGACCGCCCCCAGGTGGTAAGGGTAGGCAACAACACATCTGCCACGCTGACCCTCAACATGGGGGCCCCTCAGGGGTGCGTGCTTAGTCCCCTCCTGTACTCCCTACTCCAGCACCATCATTAAGTTTGCCGATGACACGACGGTGGTAGGCCTGATCACTGACAACGATAAGACAGCCTATAGGGAGGAGGTCAGAGACCTGGTAGTGTGGTGCCAGGACAGCAACCTCTCCCTCAACGTCAGCAAGACAAAGGATCGTGGACTACAGGAAACGGAAAGCCGAGCATACCCCCATTCACATCGACATGGCTATAGTGAAGTGGGTCGAGAGCTTCAAGTTCCTTGGTGTCCACATTACTAAGGATCCATTATGGTCCACACACCAACACAGTCATGAAGAGGATACAACAACACATCTTCCTCCTCATGAAGCAAAAAATATTTGTCATGGGCCCTCAGATCCTCAGAAAGTTATACAGCTGCTCCCTTTAGAGCATCTTGACTGGCTACATCACCGCTTGGCATGGCAACTGCTTGGCATCCGACCGCAAGGCACTACACAGGTAGTGCGTATGGCCCAGTGCATCACAGGGGCCGAGCTCCCTGCCATCCAGGACCTCTATACCACGCGGTGTCAGAGGAAGGCCCTAAAAATAACATGGTGTCGAAGAGGATGGCTGACATTTTACATGCTCCTAACCAATTGTGCTATTTTGTTCGTTTTTTCATTGTTTGAAACTTATTTTGTAACTTATTTTATACATAATGTTGCTGCTACCGTCTCTTATGACCGAAAATTACTTCTGGACATCAGAACAGCGATTACTACTCACCACGAACTAGAGAAGCTTTTTCCTTTAACGAGTCCGGCGTGAACGATATTTCCTGCTCTCCCAGGAACAGGCTCAAATCCTCGTCATTTGCGTGAAGAAAAGACGGAAGAAAAGAGGACACAGATAGGGCTGCCTTCTGAGAATCAGTAGGCAAGCGAGTAAACTCCCACTGCCATCATTCTACTTGCTAACATGCAATCATTGGAAAATAAAATTGATGACCTACAATTACGATTATCCTACCAACGGGACATTAAGAACTGTAATATCTTATGTTTCACCGAGTCGTGGCTGAATGACGACATGGATAATATAGAGCTGGTGGGATTTTCCATGCACTGGCAGAACAGAGAAGCTATGCCTGATAAGACAAGGGGTGTGGGGGGTGTGTCTTTTTGTTAATAACAGCTGGTGGGCGATGTCTATTATTAAAGAAGTCTCGAGCTATTGCTCGCCTGATGTAGAGTACCTTATGATAAGCTGTAGACCACACTATCTACCAGAGTTCTCATCTATATTATTATTATTATTATATTATTATTATTACTACCATCTATTTACCACCACAGACGAATGCTGGCACTAAGACCTCACTCAACTAACTCTATAAGGCCATAAGCAAACAAGAAAATGCTCACCCAGAAGCGGTGCTCCTAGTGGCAGGGGTCTTTAATGCAGGCAAACATAAATCAGTTTTACCAAATTTTGACCAGCGTGTCACATGTGCAACCAGAGGGAAAAAAACTCTAGACCACCTTTACACCACACACAGAGATGTATACAAAGCTCTCCCCCGATCCTCTATTTGTCAAATCTGACCATAATTCTAACCTCCTGATTCCAGCTTACAAGCAAAAACTAAAGCTGGAAGTACCTGTGACTCGCTCAATACGAAAGTGGTCAGATGACGCGGATGCTACGCTACAGGACTGTTTTGCTAGCACAGACTGGAATATATTCCGCGATTCATCCAATGGCATTGAGGAGTATACCACCTTAGTCATCGGCTTCATCAATAAGTGTATCGACGACGCCGTCCCCACAGTGACCGTACTTACATATCCCAACCAGAAGCCATGGATTACAGGCAATATCTGCATCGAGCTAAAGGCTAGTGCTGCCACTTTCAAGGAGCGGGACTCTAATCTGGACGCTTATAAGAAATCCCTCTATGCCCTCAGACGAACCATCAAACAAGCAAAGCGTCACTACAGGATTAAGATTGAATCCTACCACACCGGCTCTGATGCTCATCGGATGTGGCAGGACTTGAAAACTATTACAGACTACAAAGGGAGACCCAGACGTGAGCTGCCCAGTGACGCGAGCCTACCAGACGAGTTAAATGCCTTTTATGTTCACTTCGAGTCAAGCAACACTGAAGGATGCACAAGAGCACCAGCTGTTCTGGATGACTGTGTAATAAAGCTCTCGGTAGCCAATGTGAGCAAGACCTTAAAACAAGTCAACATTCACAAAGCCGCGGGCCAGATGGATTACCAGGATGTGTACTCACAGCATGCGTGCATCACCTGGCAAGTGTCTTCACTGGCATTTTCAAACTCTCCCTGACTGAGTCTGTAATACCTACATGTTTCAAGCAGACCACCATAGTCCCTGTGCCCAAGGAAGCGATGGTAACCTGCCTAAATGATTGCCGCCCCGTAGCACTCACATCATTAACCATGAAGTGCTTTGAAAGGCTGGTCATGACTCACATCACCAGCATTCTCCCGGATACCCTAGACCCACTTACATTCGCATACCGCCCAAACAGATCTTCAGATAACTTAATCTCAATCACACTCAACACTGCCCTTTCCCACCTGGACAAAAGGAACACCTATGTGAGAATGCTGTTCATTGACTACAGCTCAGCATTCAACACCATAGTGCACACGAAACTCATCACTAAGCTAAGGACCCTGGGACTAAACACCTCCCTCTGCAACAGGATCCTGGACTTCCTGACGGGCCGCCCCCAGGTGGTAAGGGTAGGAAACAACACATCTGCCATGCTGATCCTCAACACTGGGGCCCCTCAGGGGTTTGTACTTAGTTCCCTCCTGTACTCCCTGTTCACCCACGACTGCGTGGCCAAACACGACTCCAACACCATCATTAAGTTTGCTAACGACACAACAGTGGTAGGCCTGATCACCGACAACGATGAGACAGCCTATACGGAGGAAATCAGAGAACTGGCAGTGTGGTGCCAGGACCTCAACCTCTCCCTCAATGTGAGCAAGACCAAGGAGCTGATCATGGACTACAGGAAAAGGCGGGCCGAACAGGCCCCCATTAACATCAACGGGGCTGTAGTGGAGCGGGTCGAGAGTTTCAAGTTCCTTGGTGTCCACATCACCAACGAACTATCATGGTCCAAACACACCAAAACAGTCGTGAAGAGGACACGACAAAACATTTTCCCTCTCAGGAGACTGAAAAGATTTGGCATGGGTCCCAAGATCACAGCTGCACCATCGAGAGCATCCTGACCGGTTGCATCACCGCCTGGTATGGCAACTGCTCGGCATCTGACCGTAAGGCGCTACAGAGGGTAGTTTGTACGGGCCAGTACATAACTGGGTCCAAGCTTCCTGCAATCCAGGACCTATATAATAGCTAGTGTCAGAGGAAAGCCCATAAAATTGTCAGACTCCAGTCACCCAAGTCATAGATGCTTTTCTCTGCTACCGCACGGCAAGAGGTACCAGAGCGCCAAGACTTGGACCAAAAGGCTCCTTAACAGCTTCTACCCCCAAGCCATAAGACTGATGAACAATTAATCAAATGGCCACCGGACTGTTACATTGACCCCCACCCTCCATTTGTTTTGGACAATGCTGCTGCTCTCTGTTTATTATCTATGCATAGTCACTTCACCCCTACCTACATCTGCAAATTACCTCAACTAACCTGTACCCCTGCACACTGACTCGGTACCAGTACCCCATGTAGGTAGCCTCTTTATTGTGTTACTTTTTATTATTTTAAATGTTTTACTTTAGTTTATTTGGTAAATATTTTCTTCACTCTTCTTGAACTGCACTGTTAGTTAAGGGCTTGTAAGTAAGCATTTTCCAGTAAGGACTACACTTGTTGTATTTGGCGCATGTGACAAATAAAGTTTTATTTGATTAAATTAGAAAATTGTCTAAGACTCCAGACACCCAAATCATAGACTGTTCTCTCTGCTACCGGACGGCAAGCGGTACCAATGCACCAAGTGTGGAACCAACAGGACCCTGAACAGCTTTCACCCCCAAGCCATAAGACTGGTAAATAGTTAGTTAAATAGTTAACCAAATAGCTATGCCGACTACATGCATTGACCCTTTTTTCACAAACTTTTTTGACTCATTACATACTCTGCTGCTACTGTTTTTTATCTGTCACTTATTCCTAGTTATATCTGCATATTTACCTCAACGGCCTTGTACCCCTGCACAACATCTTGGTACTGGTACCCCTTGTATGAAGCCAAGTTATCGTTACTCATTGTGCATCTATTATTACGTGTTTTACTTTTCTATTATTTCTCTATTTTCTTTCTCTGCATTGTCCGGAAGGGCCCATAAGTAAACATTTCACTGTTAATCCACACCTGTTGTTTACGAAGCATGTGACAAATAACATTTGATTTGATTTGACACAGATCATAGAAATGTCTTAGTTGTGTTCTGTGCACTAGAGTTACAAGGCTGTAAATAGTCACGGTGCATGTTGAGGCCTTGTGTTACCATCTGAACATTAGGGTCTATGGATTGTCTGGCATCCATCCCCATTCATTCTGGTGAACTAGTATCTCACTTTAGGTTCCAGCCAGAGGCTGTGGAGACCAGGGGTCAGTGGATGTAACTTCTCCTTACAGCCCTCAGTAGTCCGGTGGCCCGCAGCCATTCCAGCTGTCTGTCAGGTGCCGGCCTTAGTCAGCATCACGCTGAGACAGGAAAGAAAACAACCGTACAGTTTGTAAATGTTACATTTCCTTTTAATTGCAGGGTAAATCACATCATAAGACAGAGCCACTGAAACAGATTCCCCAAATATAAATCTCTGTCCAGCTCCAGTCTCAACACTTGTCTTGCATATGTAGTAAGGACAGTAAATCTCCTAATTAGCTTGTTGCCTTGTTGTCAGTGTGTTGCAGCCGGTCGTTAGGAAAGGAAGGAGGGAGGAAGGGGTAGTGGCAGAGCTCAGGCAGATGGCTGCATGTTTCCTCGTTGAGGAGGAGGAGATGGAGGATGAGAGGGAGGAAGAGAGGACGAGAGGAAGGAGTGAGGAAAGGAGAGGAAGGCCATGTCAGATGTTACTTCTTCAGGCAGGTGATCAACCACCAGCATCCTCCCTCCTCCCTCACCTCCACCAACAGCCACAGGAGCAGAAGGTAAGAATAGAACAAGTCTTGTCAGATTGCATGTAAATACATCCCATGTTTAGAGGGATGATACAGTATAGTATATACAATGCCTATTCCCGAAACAAACAACTCTCGCCTCGGATCTGGGATCTGGGATCTGTAATCCAGAGTGTATTTCCTCTAGTTATTAGTCCCTGTTAGTACTGTCACATATCTATACCTCTTAGAGTTGAGCTCGGGGACCAAAGTTGGCCCCCTTTATTAAGCTGATTTCATTATAGTGTGAATACGCTACTGGATGATGTGGGACTATAAGTCCCGCGTGTCTCAGTTGGTAGAGCATGGCCCTTGCAACGCCAGGGTTGTGGGTTTGATTCCCATGAGGGACCATTGCAAAAAAGATATGCACTCACTACTGTATATCGATCTGGATAAGAGCATCTGCTAAATGACGCTTTGTGCAGTAAAACGTCACATTAAATGTTTCCCTTTTATGTCCCAAGAGTGTGACCAGAATAAGCTAATAAAATGAGTAAGAGCTTGTTCCAGTACAGAATTAAATATATGTAGTGTTATAATGTCTAGTCCATTCTGAACTGACCTGGGAAATTCTAAAATATGATTCAGTAGCCTGTCCCCAGGAGATGAACGTGTTTTTGAGATCCGGACTAGGGTTTAACCTGCGTCTGGGAAACTAGTCTTCAAGTGAAAGTGAAAGGTCCAGAAGCAGTACCAAAGGCAGTACAGTATAAAACACTGATTCTAGAGAGGGAAGGCAGCTGTAAAAGTCAGTCTCCCTCAATTGACCACTCCTGAAACTCATCCACCATATTAGGGCTAAATGATGGCTCCTGTAAAGACTCAACTGCCTCCAGTCATGGTATGTGTCTCAAATGACACCCTATCCCCTATATAGTACTCATGGGCCCTGGTCAAAAGTAGTGCACTATTCGAGATCAGGGTGTTATTTGGGACGCATCCTTGGCTAATTAAGATGGGGAGAACAAAAGAGAGCGTTGGGCCGGGGAACTTATCTCTCCTCCCTCCCTCCAGATGTTGAACTTGATTTGAAAAGAAATGGAGGGATCGGGGGGGGGAGGGGGGAATTGGTGGAGTGTGTTTGTGTATATTTATGTGTATTTGTGCGTGTGTGTTTGTGTGTGTGAAGCGGCAGCAGCAGCACCTGTAGAAGAGGAAGCGGACATCAGGAATTATTGTGTTACCATGATGCCAAATGGTGAGATAGATAGGTCTAAATCTGGGGCTGCGGCTGCAACGACCAATTAATTAAATATAAAATGTGTTTGTCAGATCTTGTTGTGGTGGATGAGACCCTCATGACAGGGACCCTCTTGTCTTATTATTCTCTTTAAATATTGGTTTTCTGATTTTTGTCAGCAACAGGAAACCCACAACTAATGCTGTTGGTGTGGTACTACATGATGTGGAACATGTTGGCTTCATTTGTTTTACAGTGTTGTATTTCTGTTGGCTGTAACTCCATATGTAAATCTGTATCTGTCCTTGATGTATCAATGCTATGGGAGGCAATTTTAAAAATATTTGTTGTTTTTGGGGTAAGGGAAGGTCCTGAAGAGACACTGCTGTTTTTATCAGGCGTTTTTGTGTTTGAGACAATTATGTCCATGGATTGAACTTGAGGTGACACCTGGACCTTTCCTGGTCATACTGTAGCTATTTGTGTGGTGATTGATTTGGATTCCTGGGAAGGTCTGTGCTGTCATTGGTACAGTAGCTCACAGTACAGCGACAAGGGCAACAGACTATTGTCAACTTATGGCTATGGGTACTTGTAAGAGGCTGAAACTGCATGCTCAATGCATATGTTTGTGAATTTGTCTAAGTATGGACTAAGTTATTTCTCCTCTTATCATTTTAAACATGATTATGATTGTAATAATGATTATTATCACTAACAATGCTAATGTATAGCCTAATATAGAATTGTTTTATGTCACGGTTGTCAGTGTCACATAATGTAACTGAAAATGTCTAGTGTCAATGGTGTTGAGATGTTCTTTTCTCTGAAAAGATCTGATTGTAAGACCTGCATATTACTTCAAAGTCGGATTGTCCTATATTGCTTAGTTTAATTAAATGATATCCAATGATATATATATATTTTAAATTTTCAATCAAAGAACCATTATTGGAAAAAGGTCATTTCAAAAACTGCGTTTTCTATTACAAATTCAATTACCGGCCTCAGAAAGGAATGATGAGAAAGGGAGGTGTCATTGAGTATAATTCTTAATGATAGACTCCGGAATGTAATAACTCTGCCAATTAACAATTTTTATTTGATTTAGGTAGATTTTATGATATTCTTTCACAATATCAATTACATGAAGTGGTTTGTATGGCCGATGTTAATACTAGGGGAGATTGGAGGGAAGAATCCGTTACTAATTATGTATCCTTATAACCAGTTTCCATTTTAGAACTTTAATCAGTAAAAAGCATTTGTAGGTCATTACTCACGAGACCGTAGCTTAATGTATAAAGAAAACATAGGGATATGGATTGTGTGTCATTTTACTTATTTATTTGGTTATAGAAAACATTTACTTCATGGTAATAATTATCCATAACATAATAACTATTTCATATAAAATATGACGTTTTACTTTTAGAAAAATATGTCAAATCTAGTGCATTCATGAAAATAAACCAAACGTTTTTTTTTTGTTACCATAAAGGCGGTCTTTATTTTATATGGTGCGTCAAATCATCCTCGGCCTCACGTTTGTAAGGGAAGTCTTCCCTCAGTCTGTCTGGGTAGGACTACTTACAGTTGTGACAAAGAGATATCAATCAATCAATGACAGTCAGATGTCAATTCAGTGCAGCAGTAGCTGAGATCAGCTCTTTAATTTGCTAACACTGCGTTATTCTGAGAACTGAATATTTAGCAATTTGATAGAGCTTTGCTGTTTGTGCAGATTGCACAGATTAATTTGCTTGCGTTATTAAACATTTTCCTCAGCTGCAACTGCTAACATGAAGTCCCAGAGAGAGATCAATGACCAGAATACTCACGCTACATAATGTGAAAGAAATTGAAGGTCTGTTGTTTCAAATCCTGATAATACATTGCATTAGCAATATATGTTATTCTATATTACTTTAAATGGCGTTTTTCTTTAGACTTTTAATGCAGACTTTTAATGTAAGCTACTGTCAGTGGCCATCTGCACAGACTGTCTGCCAGGGGGCAGTATAACCCAGAGAGGTGATCAGTTGATCTTTCCTCCACCCCAAGTACAGGGAACAACAGAAAAACATCAGGCCAAGATCTTCAGGTGACAATGTCTTCCACCACAACCCTCAATAGCTTTTACTTTATCTCAAAACGGCAAATACATTAAAAATAGGTTAACATTCTTTGAAAGCTCTCAAGGTTGCACATCAGGATTTCTTTGTTTCATTTGCTGAGTGTTTACTTTCACGTAATTCTATTTTAACAAATAAAGAAGATAAGAATTCAGGGGCAAAATATTTCCCTCATTTGGAAATACATCATGATGTAATTTCACATTTGCTATTAACTGTCCAATATATGATTACAGAATGAAATAACACAATACCTTTCATTTGTTCAGTTTTTGATGTCCCCTTCGTCTTCTACAGCTGCTGCTGCCGCTACACACACAAACACACGCACAAATACACATAAATACACACACACACACACTCCACCAATCCCCCCATCCCTACTTTTCTTTTCAAATCAAGTTCGACATCTGGAGGGAGGAAGGAGAGATAAGTTCAGAATCAAATACATATTAGATATAGCATTTGAAAACAATTACTAAGTCACTGAATATGAACAGATTTATGCATTCATGAATAAGCATGACTTATTAGTACTTAATAATGAAAAGGACTCATAGTAGGCTACCGAAAACACAGTGGATTCATATTTTCATTTTCCTGTATGAATTAATTTAATCATTTTAATTAACAATGGATGAGGTATGCGAGTATACTTTTCATCATATCAAGCTGATCAAAGTAGAATTGTTCTCTCACATCCCTGAGTTCAGGGTACATTAGAGTGCCTTCAGTAAGTATTCACACCCCTTGACTTTTTCCACATTTTGTTGCGTTACAGCCTGAATTTAAAATTGATTAAATTAAGATTTTGTGTCACTGGACTACACAAAATACCTCATAATGTGAAAGTGGAATTATGTTTTTAGAATTTGTTTACAAATTCATTGAAAGTGAAAAGCTGAAATGTCTTGAGTCAATAAGTATTGAACCCCTTTGTTATGGCAAGCCTAAATAAGTTCAACAGTAAAAATTTGCTTAGATACAGGCGTCCTTCCTAACCACATTGCCAGAGAGGAAGGAAACCTTTACAGAGCTTAATGGCTGTGATAGGAGAAAACAGAGGATGGAGCAACAACATTGTAGTTACTCTAAATGACAGAGTGAAAAGAAGGAAGCCTGTACAGAATAAAAATATTCCAAAACATGCATCCTGTTTGCAATAAGGCACTAAAGTAAAACTGCAAAAAATGCGGCAAAGAAATTAACTTCATATCCTAAATACAAAGTGTTGTGTTTGGGGCAAATCCAACACAACATATCAGTGAGTACCACTCTTCATATTTCCAAGCATGGTGATGACTGCATCATGTTATGGGTATGCTTGTCATTGCCAAGGACTAGGGATTTTTTGGGGATAAAAATAAATGGAATAGAGCTAAGCACAGGCAAAATCCTAGACAAAAACCTGGTTCAGTCTGCTTTCCAACAGACTGGGAGACAAATGTACCTTTCAGCAGGACAATAACCTATGACACAAGGCCAAATATACACTGGAGTTGCTTACCAAGACAGCATTTAATATTCCTGAGTGGCCTAGTTATAGTTTAGACTTAAATCGGCTTGAAAATCTATGGCAATACTTGAAAATGTCTGTCTAGCAATGATCAACAAACAACTTGACAGAGCTTGAATAATTTTTTTAAAAGTGTAAGGTAAAGAATAATGTGCAAATATTGTACAATCCAGATGTGCACAGAAAGACTCACAGCTGTAATCACTGCCAAAGTTGATTCTAACATGTATTGACTTCAGGGGTGTGAATACTCAAGAAATTTCAAAAAGCATGTTTTGACTTTGTCGTTATGGGGTATGGTGTGTATACAGGGGAGAATTTCTTTTTTTATTCCATTTTGAATTCAGGCTGTAAACAAATTGTGGAATAAGTCAAGGTGTATGAATAGGCACTGTATAATCTCACACACTGTATAATCTCACACACTGGCACTGTATTATTTCTCAGCGAGGTGGTAGAAAAACCTTCACAGATTTATAAGGGATTTTGTTCAATATTTAGGGACAATATTATAATCATAAATCCCTTTCCCCGTGTAGCCTATTGTAATTCTGTGAACCCTAATCTAGAAAAAAAGTTCACAGAATTACAATAGCTTACATATGGAAAGGTATTTTTGTTAAATATTTAGGCCACAATATCAGATGTGAGTTGACTGAATTCATTGACATTATGATCACAAATGAATGGATGGTGAGCAGGTGACTGAAAGCAAAATAGGTAACAGAAAACCCACAGATACAGTCTTTCGCTAATGACTAGTTTAGTCTAAACTATTGACTTCATATGATGCTCCTTTCCCTCTCTTTTATATCACCCCTCTCCCTCCCTCCTTCTCCTTCTCCATTCCTTTATTTTAGTTCCCTCTCTTTCATTTCCCTCTTTTGCTCTCCCTCTTCCTCTCTCTTTTCTATCCATCTCTCCACGCTCTCTCTCTTTTCTTTCTCTCTCCCTTATCTTTCTCTCTATCCCTCTCTCTCCCCCTCTCTTCCTCTCTCATTTCTATCCCTCTCCCTCTCTCCCCTAGCTTCCTCTCTCATTTCTCTCCCCCTCTCTCTCCCCCTCTCTTCCTCTTCTATCCCTCTCTCTTTTCTTTCTATCTATCTTTCTCTCTCTCTCTCGCTCTCTCTCTCTCTCTCTCTCTCGGGTACAGGGTGTCTATCAGTTCAGCCGTAGAAAGGGTATTATTAAGCCTGGCCGCATGTGTGTATCTGTTTCTGTGTGTGTGGGTGTGTGTGTGAGTTAATGCGTACCTCTCTCTGTCTTTGTGTGTGTATGTGTGCGTCTGCGCATCGGTGAGTGCGCAAGAAGCAGCTGGTCCACGCTGTTTTCCTGTGCTCTGCCTTGGGGAGGCCCCAGCCCCACATCCAGCCCCCAGCCCCACCTCCAGCCCCCAGCCCCACCTCCAGCCCCCAGCTCTACCTTCAGCCACCAGCCTCACCTCCAGATGCCAGCCAAACCTCCAGACGCCAGCTCCAGCCCTACTTCCAGCCCAAGCCCCAGCCTCACCTCCAGACCCCAGCTCCCAGCCCCAGCCCCACCTCAAAAGCCCCAGCCCCACCTCCAGCTCCTAGCTCCCAGACTCAGCCCCCCTCCAGCCCCCAGCTCAACCACCAGCCCCAGCCTCATCCCCAAGCCAAAGCCCAACTTCCAGCCCCACCTCCAGCCCCAGCCTCAGCCCTCAGACTCAACCCTCCCTCCAGCCCCCATCCCCCAGCCAAAGCCTAACTTCCAGCCCCACCTCTAGCCCCAGTCTCAGCCCCCAGTCTCAGCCCCCCCTCCAGCCCCCAGCTCTAGGCCCCAGACCCAGCTCAGCCCAGCTGTGATTGATGTGCTCCTGTGGTTGACTGTGTGCAGGCCGGAGCACTGGGACAACACCGTCCAGACTGATGTTTATTTGTTGACAGAAACCGCCTCCCTTGCCTCGTCGGTCAGGGCAGGCAAGCTGCAGGCTAGCTTGTCAAACATCTTAATCTTTACAAACCAACCAACTCAGATGATGCTCAGAAAGGGCAGGCTGGGGTTGCTTTTATTGTCAGCTATTATGGTAAACAAAACTCTTCATGGTTTTGTTGTTTTAGAAGATAAGGCTTTTCAAAGAATGATGGAAGATGATGTTCATCAATAAAAATATAATGCTTTCTTTACAAAGTGTAATAGATCACATGTAGCTAGTCTAGAGATATGGAAGAGGTTGTCTCTGGATTGGCTTTGGTTAATGCAGAAAAACATTGCTGTTCATATCAGACTGTATACCACAGGTATGACCAAACATTACTTTTTACTCTTCTAATTACGTTGGTAACCAGTTTATAATAGCAATAAGGCACCTCAGGGGTTTGTGGTATATGAAATAAGTCATGGGGTATGAATACCTTTTGAAGGCACTGTGCGTTGCGTCATGCGAAGAACAGCCCTTAACCTTGGTATATTGGCCATATACCACACATCCTAGGCCTTACTGCTTAAGTGTAGTGTATGCCACATGAAAAGGTAATTGCTTTAGAGAGGCTATATGTTTTAGTCATTATTAGTTACATATGGTAGGCTGGGCGGGCCATGCAGTCTAAACACAACGGGAAAATTATGTTTTTTCCTCTACAATGATACAAAGATTAATGATGACATTCTAACCGTGAAGTGAGGGAGAGTGACATGATCGTTTCTCTTTGATCGTGTTTTGACTTGGGGTTCTTAATAGAGCGCTGAGTGAAAGCTAGCTTTGTATGCTCTGGCGAGACGAACAGAAACCTCCTCGAATGTGACATTCTGGAGCGGTTCAAGGAAATGATCGGCCAAAGTGCAATCAACAGGCCAAGCCAAAGCCCCATGGCTAACTCCCTGTGGGGCTATAAGGTGTATACCACTGGGGTCTGTAGTGCAGTCGGGGGCTGCTTCCCAAATGGCTCCTTATTCACTCTATAGTGCACTACTTTGGACCAGAGCCCTGGTCAAAAGTAATGCAGTAAATAGTGAATATGCTGCTATTTGGGACACATTCAGGGCAGGCCCTCTGGGGAATAGCTGGGTTGTGGAGCTCACTGGTGGAGACGGATTAGGGTAGTAGTTTGTTTATGTTTCAGATGGAATCAAGAAGCATGTTGTGTTCACATTTGCATGGAGGGGAGCTGGTATTGCAATGCGTTTTTTTTAACTATCATTGTCTGTGGAAACAGGTTATAATAACATAATTATAGTACCCTCCTATAAGTTATAGTGGAGCAACAGGGCCAAAAGCAAGATCTTAACATCTAACTCTGGATGAGCAAACAAAAAGGGATGAAGATATACACTACTGTTCAAAAGTTTGGGGTCACTTAGAAATGTCCTTGTTTTTGAAAGAAAAGCACATTTTTTGTCTATTAAAATAACATCAAATTGATCAGAAATACAGTGTAGACATTGTTGATGTTGTAAATGACTATTGTAGCTGGAAACGGCAGATTTGTAATGGAATATCTACATAGGCGTACAGAGGTTCATTATCAGCAACATTCACTCCTGTGTTCCAATGGCACATTGTGTTAGCTAATCCAAGTTTCTAATTTAAATTAGAAAACCCTTTTGCAATTATGTTAGCACAGCTGAAAACTGTTGTTCTGATTAAAGAAGCAATAAAACTGCCCTTCTTTAGACTAGTTGAGTATCTGGAGCATCAGCATTTGTGGGTTCGATTACAGCCTCAAAATGGCCAGAAACAAAGCACTTCCTTCTGAAACTTGTCAGTCTGTTCTTGTTCTGAGAAATGAAGGATATTCCATGCGAGAAATTCCCAAGAAACTGAAGATTTCGTACAACGCTGCGTACTACTCCCTTCACAGAACAGCACAAACTGGCTCTAACCAGAATATAAAGAGGAATGGGAGGCCCCGGTGCACAACTGAGCAAGAGGACAAGTACTTTAGAGTGTCTAGCTTGAGAAACAGACACCTCACAAGTCCTCAACTGGCAGCTTCATTAAATAGTACCCGCAAAACACCAGTCTCAACGTCAACAGTGAAGAGGCGACTCCGGGATACACTGTATTTCTGATCAATTTGATGTTATTTTAATGGACAAAAAATGTGCTTTTCTTTCAAAAACAAGGACATTTCTAAGTGACCCAAAACTTTTGAATGGCAGTGTACATTCAATTCTCAGTTCGTTTTGGTAAATCCAGTTACTTGTAGTACTTCTGAATTATATATTTCACACAAGCTCAACAGATAAAGGTATCAATGGGGAAACAGTGGCACAAAGCACAGGCTGTGCCCCAAACCATTTGGTCTACCATCTCTCTCTTGCTCTTTCTCTCTCTCTCTTCTTCCCTCAGGCCACATTGCCTGCATACATTTGTTTTAAGTCAGCCTGCCTTCCCTCCTTCATCCCTCTGTCTGTCCTTTTATCACTCATCCTCACTCCAGGTTAACTGTAGACTTGTAAAATGAACAACCCGGATCAGTGTCCCTTCCACGGGACGTTGAGCTAACGTAGGCTAATGCAATTAGCATGAGGTTGCACAGTGAGGGAAAAAAGTATTTGATCCCCTGCTGATTTTGTACGTTTGCCCACTGACAAAGAATTGATCAGTATATCATTTTAATGGTAGGTTTATTTGAACAGTGAGAGACAGAATAACAACAACAAAAAATCCTGAAAATTGTTTGAGGAGAGTGCACAATCAGAAAGATTTCTGGCTCCCAGGTGTCTTTTATACAGGTAATGAGCTGAGATTAGGAGCACACTCTTAAAGGGAGTGCTCCTAATCTCAGTTTGTTACCTGTATAAAGGACACCTGTCCACAGAAGCATTCAATCAATCAGATTCCAAACTCTCCACCATGGCCAAGACCAAAGAGCTTTCCAAGGATTTCAGGGACAAGATTGTAGACCTACACAAGGCTGGAATGGGCTACAAGACCATCGCCAAGCAGCTTGGTGAGAAGGTGACAACAGTTGGTGCGATTAATGGAGAAACACAAAAGAACTGTCAATCTCCCTCGGCCTGGGGCTCCATGCAAGATCTCACCTCTTGGAGTTGCAATGATCATGAGAATGGTGAGGAATCAGCCCAGAACTACACAGGAGGATTTTGTCAATGATCTCAATGCAGCTGGGACCATAGTCACCAAGAAAACAATTGGTAACACACTGCGCCATGAAGGACTGAAATCCTGCAGCGCCCGCAGGCCCCCCTGCTCAAGAAAGCACATATACATGTCCGTCTGAAGTTTGCCAATGAACATCTGAATGATTCAGAGGACAACTGGATGAAAGTGTTGTGGTCAGATGAGACCAAAATGGAGCTCTTTGGCATCAACTCAACTCGCCATGTTTGGAGGACGAGGAATGCTGCCTATGACCCCAAGAACACCATCCCCACCATCAAACATGGAGGTGGAAACAGTATGCTTTGGGGGTGTTTTTCTGCTAAGGGGACAGGACAACTTCACCGCATCAAAGGGACGATGGAAGGGGCCATGTACCGTCAAATCTTGGGTGAGAACCTCCTTCCCTCAGCCAGGGCATTGAAAATGGGTCGTGGATGGGTATTCCAGCATGACAATGACCCAAAACACACGGCCAAGGCAACAAAGGAGTGGCTCAAGAAGAAGCACATTAAGGTCCTGGACTGCCCTAGCCAGTCTCCAGACCTTAATCCCATAGAAAATCTGTGGAGGGAGCTGAAGGTTCGAGTTGCCAAACGTCAGCCTCGAAACCTTAATGACTTGGAGAAGATCTGCAAAGAGGAGTGGGACAAAATCCCTCCTGAGATGTGTGCAAACCTGGTGGCCAACTACAAGAAACGTCTGCCCTCTGTGATTGCCAACAAGGGTTTTGCCACCAAGTACTAAGTCATGTTTTGCAGAGGGGTCAAATACATATTTCCCTCATTAAAATGCTAATCATTTTATAACATTTTTGACATGCATCTCTGGATTTTTTTGGTGCTATTCTGTCTCTCACTGTTCAAATAAACCTACCATTAAAATGATCGACCGATCATTTCTTTGTCAGTGGGCAAACGTACAAAATCAGCAGGGGATCAAATACTTTTTTCCCTCACTGTAAGTAACAAGAACGTTTCCCAGGACATAGACATATCTGATATTGACAGAAAGCTTACATTCTTGTTAATCTAACTGCACTGTCCACTTTACAGTAGCTACTACAGTGAAAGAATACCAGTCTATTGTTTGAGGAGTGTGCACAATTTTGAACATGAAAAGTTGTTAACAAATTAGGCACATTTGGACAGTCTTGATATAACATTTTGAACAGAAATACAATGGTTCAAAGTTTCAGTCAAAAATCTTTGCACATACACTGATGCCATCTAGTGGCCCAAATCTAAATTGCACCTGGGCTGGAATAATACATTATGACCTTTCTCTTGCATTTCAAAGATGATGGTACAAAAAAAAATACAAAAGAATAGTTGCTTTTTTCTTTGTATTATCTTTTACCCCATCTATTGTGTTATATTCTATTACATTCATTTTAGGCGAAAATTGAAACAAATGGGGTAATCATTTTAAGAGCATATAAAGAAATACATGTTCTCAATGTAACACCTATGATATATGAATTTATGTCGTAATTATTTTTAGCCGAGCTGCTTCTATCCTCTTACTCCCACAGACCAAAAGACAAATGAAGACTTTTTTTTGGTAGGGTTGTGTGTTGTGCTGGTTATGTCAGCATAGAGAGAAGGGACAGACTGGTTAGGACTGTGCTGTGGTTGGTTTAATTTCTCATGGTTCGGAAAGGTTCAGAATGAAAGAGGCCAACACATGGCTAAGTCTGAATCTTGATTTTGGTCTTTATTTTCTTCCTTTCTTAACTCTTATCATATGGCTTGGCACTGGCAATGATTTGTTATATTAAAATAGACAATTGACTAGTAATGCAAGTTGTAAATCTCATCTGTAGATATTATCTGCTTCTGAGTATGCTTGTACTAACTTAGGATACTGTAGATCCATGGAGCAACGTTGTTGGAGATCAACTGGACTGGTCTCGGCTTGGACAGAGTCCCTGAGGATCAACACACACTACAGGCACTCACTCCAAGGAAACCACAACTGAGACAGCCAGGTACCATTCATCCACTCCACAATGTCTTAAACTTTGACTGAATCTCCACCAGGCATAATAAAAGCAGCATCACCCAGCCACTCTACACCGACAGGCGACCAGGTGCCCATCTGATGCAGGGATAGACATGAGAGAAGAGAGATTTATCTCCCATAATGCATGGTCTTGGTGAGACAATGAAAAATGGACCCCACCAGCGACTTGTCAATACCAGGGCCGGAGATGCACCGATGGTCGTAAGTCCTTATTTAATACGATTTTCCTTAACATGATAGCTCTTGTTACATTTTCACCGCTTGTCTGTCAGTTTGACATGGCGATATTCCCCCTCTCCTCGCTTCCTGGTCGGTATCATTTATTTCCAAACACTATTTCACAGCCGAGTGGCTTTAACAAGGTATTATACAGTATTGAGGCAGACTCAGAGAGATAAAATTGTGACAGATACAACACTTTTTGTGTGAAAATACAGAATCTTGTAAATAGTAGGCAGTCTATCGAGATGGCAGAGCTTACTGTAAAAAACTGCCCTTATACAGTGGCTTCGGAAAGTATTCAGACCGCTTGACTTTTTCTACATGTTGATATGTTACAGCCTTATTCTAAAATTGATAAAATAAATAAAACACACTCAGCAATCTACACACAATACCCCATAATGACAAAGTGAAAACAGGTTTTTAAAAAACAGAAAAAATCTTATTTTCATAAGCATTCAGACACTTTGATATGAGACTCCAAATTGAGCTCAGGTGCATCCTGTTTCCATTGATCATCCTTGAGATGTTTCTACAACTTGATGGGAGTCCACCTGTGGTAAATTCAATTGATTGGACATGATTTGGAAAGGCACACACCTGTCTATATAAGGTCCCACAGTTGTCAGAGCGAAAACCAAGCCATGAGGTCAGAGGAATTGTCTGTAGAACTCCGAGAGAGGATTGTGTTGAGGCACAAACCAAAACATTTCTGCAGCATTTGTATTTATTATGGATCCCCATCTAGATTACTAAATCCATGTGTATGTACAGTGTATGTTATCGTGTGTGTGTGTGTGTGTGTGTGTGTGTGTGTGTGTGTCTGTGCCAATGTTTGTGTTGCTTCACAGTTCCCGCTGTTCAATAAGGTGTTTTTTTTATCAGTTTTTTAAATCTAATTTTACTGTTTGCGTCAGTTACTTGATGTGGAATAGAGTAGTCATGGCTCTATGTAGTACTGTGTGCCTCCTGTAGTCTGTTCTGGACTTGGGGACTGTGAAGAGACCTCTTGTTGCATCTTGTGGGGTATGAATGGGCGACCGAGCTGTGTGCCAGTAGTTTAGACAGACAGCTCTGTATATTCTACATGTCAAAACCAATCAAAATAAAAAAAGTAATGATGTCGTCAATATTTCCTCTACTATAAGCCAGGAGAGATTGACATGCATATTATTAATATTAGCTCTCTGTGTACATCCAAGGGCCAGCCGTGCTGCCCTGTTCTGAACCAATTGCAATTTCCCTAAGTCCTTTTTTGTGGCACCTGACCACACGACTGAACAGTAGTCCAGGTGTGACAAAACTAGGTCCTGTAGGACCTGCCTTGTTGATGGTGTTGTTTATTATAGACAGACTTCTCACCATCTTAGCTACTGCATCAATATGTTTTGACCATGATAGTGTTACCCCAAGCAGTTTAGTCATCTCAACTTGCTCAATTTCCACATCATTTATTACAAGATTTAGTTGAGGTTTAGAGTTTAGTGAGTGTTTTGTTCCAAATACAATGCTTTTCGTTTTAGAAATATTTAGGGTTAACTTATTCCTTGCCACCCACTCTGAAACTAACTGCAGCTCTTGAGTGTTGCAGTCATTTCAGTTGCTGTAGTAGCTGAAGTGTATAGTGTTGAGTCATCCGCATACATAGAAACTCTGCCTTTACTCAAAGTCAGTGGCATGTCGTTAGTAAAACTTGAAAAAAGCAAGGGGCATAAACAGCTACCCTGGGGAATTCCTGATTCTAACTGGATTGTATTTGATATGTTTCCATAGACCACATTATAGCAGGGGGTGTAAAGCCATAACACGTATGTTTTCCAGCAGTAGACCATGATCGATCATTTCTAAAGCTGCACTGAAGTCTAACAAGACAGCCCCCACAATCCTTTTATCATCAATTTCTCTCAGCCAATCATCAGTCATTTGTGTTACTGCTGTGCTTGTTGAGTGTCCTTCCCTATAAGCATGCTTGTAACACTTTGGGCTTCGTGGGTGTGGAGTCAGGCGTAGGAAGCAGGAAAATGTTTGGTACAATATGTAATTTAATAAGTACTGAAAACCGAGGAAATATGTCCAAACACAACAGGGCGAAACAATAACCCCGAAGTCCAAAACACATGTACCACAAAACATACAAAGTGACGACACGTAACAAGCCCGCACACAGAACAGGTGGAGAGGCGGGCTTAAATAATAAAACTAATTACTAATGGGAAACAGGTGTAACTCATAAAGACATAACTAACAGAAAAACGAAAAAGGGATCGATGGCAGCTAGCAGGCCGGTGACGACGACCACCGAGCACCACCCGAACAGGGAGAGGAACCGCCCTCGGCAGTAGTCGTGACAGTACCCCCCCCGACGCGCGGCCCCCGCAGCGCGCCGACACCGGCCTCGAGGTCGACCCGGAGGACGAGGCGCAGGGCGATCCGGGTGGAGGCGATGGAAATCAACTAACAATGATGGATCCAGTATGTCCCCCACCGGGACCCAGCACCTCTCCTCCGGACCGTACCCCTCCCAGTCCACGAGGTACTGCAGGCCCCCCACCCGGTGTCTTGAGTCCAGAATGGAGCGTACTGTATACGCCGGGCCCCCCTCGATGTCCAGAGGGGGCGGAGGGACCTCCGGCACCTCACCGTCTTGTAGGGGACCAGCTACCATCGGCCTGAAGAGAGACACATGAAACGAGAGGTTAATACGATAATAAGAAGGGAGTTTTAATCTATAACACACCTCGTTTATTCTCCTCAGGATTTTGAAGGGCCCTACACGCAGTGGACCCAGCTTCCGGCAGGGCAAGCGGAGGGGCAGGTTTTGGGTCGAGAGCCAGACCCTGTCTCCCTGTGCGAATATGGGAGCCTCACTGCGGTGGCGGTCAGCGCTCCTCTTTTGCCTTTCTCCTGCTTGCTTAACCTGTTGGGGGTAGGGGGCAGTATTGACACGGCCGGATAAAAAACGTACCCAATTTTATCTGGTTACTACTCCTGCCCAGTAACTAGAATATGCATATAATTATTGGCTTTGGATAGAAAACACCCTAAAGTTTCTAAAACTGTTTGAATGGTGTCTGTGAGTATAACAGAACTCATATGGCAGGCAAAAACCTGAGAGGATTCTATATGGGAAGTGGCCTGTCTGACAAGTTGTTGTTCATCTTGGCTCTTTTTATTGAAGACTGAGGATCTTTGCTGTAACGTGACACTTCCTACAGCTCCCATAGGCTCTCAGAGCTCGGGAAAAAGCTGAATGATATCGAGGCAGCCTCTGGCTGAAACACATTATCACTTTTGGCAAGTGGCCGATCAGAGGACAATGGGCTTAGGCGCGTGCCCGAGTCGACCCCATGCTTTATTTTCTTTCGTCTGTTTACCTAAATGCAGATTCCCGGTCGGAAATATTATCGCTTTTTTTACGAGAAAAATGGCATAAAAATGGATTTTAAACAGCGGTTGACATGCTTCGAAGTACGGTAATGGAATATTTCGAATTTTTTGTCACGAAATGCGCCATGCTCGTCACCCTTCTTTACCCTTTCGGATAGTGTCTTGAACGCACAAACAAAACGCCGCTATTTGGATATAACAATGGATTATTTGGGACCAAACCAACATTTGTTATTGAAGTAGAAGTCCTGGGAGTGCATTCTGACAAAGAACACAAAAGGTAATAACATTTTTCTTATAGTAAATCTGACTTTGGTGAGTGCTAAACTTGCTGGGTGTCTAAATAGCTAGCCCTGTGATGCCGGGCTATCTACTTAGAATTTTGCAAAATGTGCTTTCACCAAAAAGCTATTTTAAAATCGGACATATCGAGTGCATAGAGGAGTTCTGTATCTATAATTCTTAAAATAATTGTTATGCTTTTTGTGAACATTTATCGTGAGTAATTTAGTAAATTCACCGGAAGTTTGCGGGGGGTGTGCTAGTTCTGAACGTCACATGCTAATGTAAAAAGCTGGTTTTTGATATAAATATGAACTTGATTGAAAAAAACATGCATGTATTGTATAACATAATGTCCTAGGTGTGTCATCTGATGAAGATCATCAAAGGTTAGTGCTGCATTTAGCTGTCTTATGGGTTTTTGTGACATTATATGCTAGCTTGAAAAATGGGTGTCTGATTATTTCTGGCTGGGTACTCTGCTGACATAATCTAATGTTTTGCTTTCGTTGTAAAGCCTTTTTGAAATCGGACAGTGTGGTTAGATTAACGAGAGTCTTGTCTTTAAAATGGTGTAAAATAGTCATATGTTTGAGAAATTGAAGTAATAGCATTTCTAAGGTATTTGAATAACGCGCCACAGGATTCCACTGGCTGTTACGTAGGTGGGACGATTTCGTCCCGCCGGCCCTAGAGAAGTTAAGGGATTCCTCTACAGCTCTTCAGGTGCCCTTGGAGCGCTGTACCCAATCCTCCACCGCAGGAGCCTCGGTCTGACGCTGATGTCATGGTGCCAGGACCGGCTGGTAGCCTAACACACACTGGAAAGGTGACATGTTAGTGGATGAGTGGCGGAGTGAATTTTGCACCACCTCAGCCCAGGGTAAATACCTCGACCACTCACCTGGCCGGTCCTGGCAGTACGACCGCAGAAACCTACCCACCTCCTGGTTCACTCTCTCCACCTGCCCATTGCTCTCTGGTTGTTAGCCGGAGGTTAAGCTAACCGAGAACCCCAGATGCTCCATAAACGCCCTCCATACATGGGACGTGAACTGGGGACCCCGATCAGAGACGATGTCCTCTGGCACCCCGTAATGCCGGAAGACATGGGTGAATAGAGCCTCCGCAGTCTGTAGGGCCGGTAGGGAGACCGGGCAACGGGAGGAGACGGCAGGACTTAAAAAAACGATCATCAACTACCAGAACCGTGGTATTCCCCTGAGACGGGGGAAGATCGGTAAGAAAGTCCACCGACAGGTGAGACCACGGCTGTTGTGGAACGGGGAGGGGTTGTAACTTCCCTCTAGGAAGGTGCCTAGGAGCCTTGCTCTGGGTGCATACCGAACAGGAAGAGACATAAAACCTCACGTCCTTAGCCAAGGTGGGCCACCAGTACTTCCCCCTAAGGCCTTGCACTGTCCTCGCCACCCCAGGATAACCCGACGAAGGTAGCGTATGAGCCCATCGAATCAATCGATCACGAACACCAAGCGGAACGTATTTACGACCGGTAGGACAATTTGAAGGCGCAGGCTCCATTTGCAATGCCTGCTCAATGTCCGCGTCCACCTCCCATACTACTGGTGCTACCAGCTTAGAGGCTGGAAGGATGGGAGTAGGATCGATGGGCCTATCCTCAGTGTCATAGAGGCGGGACAGCACGTCAGTGTTAGTGTTCATAGAGCCTGGTCTATATGACATCCTGAACTGAAATCGGGTGAAAAACATGGCCCACCTTGCCTGACGCAGATTCAGTCTCCGGCTGCCTGGATATACTCCAGGTTCCGGTGGTCAGTCCAGATGAGAAAAGGGTGTCTAGCCCCCTCAAGCCAATGTCTCCACACAGTCAGAGCCTTAACCACAGCTAACAACTCACGGTCCCTCACATCATAGTTATGCTCCGCCGGACTGAGCTTCTTAGAAAAGAAAGCGCAGGGGCGGAGTTTCGGTGGCGCACCCGAGCGCTGTGATAGAACGGCACCCACCCCAGCCTCGGATGCATCCACTTCCACTATGAACGGCAAAGAGGGGTCCGGGTGCGCCAACACGGGCGCATCAGTGAACAGCGCCTTCAACTGGTTGAAGGCTCTGTCCGCTTCAGCCGACCACCGCAAACGCATCGGTCCCCCCTTCAAAAGTGAGGTAACGGGAGCCGCAACTTGGCCAAAACCCCGGATAAACCTCCGGTAGTAATTGGCAAAACCCAAAAAACGCTGCACCTCCTTCACCCTGGTGGGAGTCGGCCAATTACGCACGGCATTAACACGATCACACTCCATCACCATCCCTGAGGTGGAAATGTGATAACCCAGGAAGGAAACAGCTTTTTTGAAGAACTCACATTTCTCAGCCTTGACATATAGATCATGCTTCAGCAGTCTACCAAGCACTTTGCGCACTAGAGACACATGCTCGGCACGTGTGGAGGAGTAAATAAGGATATCATCGATATACACAATCACTCCCTGCCTGTGTAGGTCCCTAAGAATCTCATCCACAAAAGATTGAAAGACGGCTGGAGCATTCTTCAACCCATACGGCATAACGAGGTACTCATAGTGGCCCGATGTGGTACTAAATGCGGTTTTCCACTCGTCTCCCTTCCGAATACGCACCAGATTATAAGCGCTCCTGAGATCCAGTTTCGTGAAAAAAAACGCGCTCCGTTAACCTGTTGAGGATAGGGGGCAGTATTTGCACGGCCGGATAAAAAACGTACCCGATTTAATCTGGTTACTACTCCTGCCCAGTAACTAGAATGTGCATATAATTAGTAGATTTGGATAGAAAACTCTAAAGTTTCTAAAACTGTTTGAATGGTGTCTGTGAGTATAACAGAACTCATATGGCAAGCCAAAACCTGAGAAGATTCCATGCAGGAAGTGGAAATCTGATTTGTGTAATCACCTTCAACACTTTGCCTATGATAAACACTGTGAGTTAGGATTCATTTAGCACTTCCTAAGGCTTCCACTAGATGTCAACAGTCTTTACAAAGTGGTTTGAGTCTTCTATGGTAGAAACTGACCGAAAGAGAGGCTTGGAAAGTTGGTCACAGGGGGAGGGCCATTACTACTATGACGCGGGCGCCCATGGGTAGCCTTTCATTCCGAAACGTTTAGTAAGACAATGCAATCGTCCGCCTTGAATATTATTGAAGCTCTGGTTGAAAAAGGCGCTAAAGATTTATGTTATACAACGTTTGACATGTTTGAACGAACGTAAATATATATTTTTTATCTTTCGTGGCGACAAGTCCCGCGCGCTACAGTACATTATGAGTAGCCTTCGGAACGTGCTAACAAGAAGGAGCTATTGGGACATAAATTATTAACTTTTTCGAACAAAACTAAATTTGTTGTGGACCTGGGATGCCTGGAAGTGCCTTCTGATGAAGATAATCAAAGGTAAGGGAATATTTACAATAGTATATTTGATTTTAGATGGTTCCAAGATGGCGCTAATCTGTATCACCTAGCCTATTTTTCTGAGCATACAACCTCGTTTATTGCAAAGTGTGATTTCCCAGTAAAGTTATTTTTAAATCTGGCAATGCGGTTGCATTCACGAGATGTTAGTCTATAATTCTTTGAATGACAATATTACATTTTAACAATGTTTTCGAATAGTAATTTTGTAAATTGTAGCGCTGGTTAACCGGAAGCATTTGAGGGAAAATATTTTCTGAACGTCACGCGCCGATGTAAAATGCTGTTTTTATATATAAATATGAACTTTATCGAACAAAAAATGCATGTATTGTGTAACATGATGTCCTAGGAGTGTCATCTGATGAAGATTGTCAAAGGTTAGTGCTGCATTTAGCTGTGTTTTGGGTATTTGTGATGCATGCTAGTTGCTTTGAAAATGGCAGTGTGATTTTTTTTAGCAGGGTACTCTCCTAACATAATCTGAGAGAGAGAGAGAGAGAGAGAGAGAGAGAGAGAGAGAGAGAGAGAGAGAGAGAGAGAGACAGAGAGAGAGAGAGACAGAGAGAGAGACAGAGAGAGAGAGACAGAGAGAGAGACAGAGAGAGAGAGAGCGAGAGAGAGAGCGAGAGAGAGAGAGACAGAGAGAGAGAGAATACTTAAATTCATACAGGACACCGGATAAGACAGGAGAAATACTCCAGATATAACAGACTGACCCTAGCCCCCCAACACATAAACTGCAGCATAAATACTGGAGGCTGAGACAGCAGGGGTCGGGAGACAATGTGGCCCCATCCAACGATACCCCCGGACAGGGCCTGACAGGTCGGATAAAACCCCACCCACTTTGCCAAAGCACAGCCCCCACACCACGACAGGGATATCTTCAACCACCAATTTACCATCCTGAGATTAGGCCGAGTAAAGCCCACAAAGATCTCCGCCACGGCACAACCCAAGGGGGGGTGCCAACTCAGACAGGAAGATCACGTCAGTGACTCAACCCACTCAAGTGACGCACCGCATAGAAGAGCACCAGTAAGCCAGTGACTCAGCCCCTATAATAGGGTTAGAGGCAGAGAATCCCAGTGGAGAGAGGGGAACCGGCCAGACAGAGACAGCAAGGGCGGTTCGTTGCTCCAGTGCCTTTACGTTCACCTTCACACTCCTGGGCCAGACTACACTCAATCATAGGATCTACTGAAGAGATGAGTCTTCAATAAAGACTTAAAGGTTGAGACCGAGTCTGCGTCTCTCACATGGGTAGACAGACCATTCCATAAAAATGGAGCTCTATAAGTGAAAGCCCTGCCTCCAGCTGTTTGCTTAGAAATTCTAGGGACAGTAAGGAGGCATGCGTCTTGAGACCGTAGCATACGTGTAGGTATGTACGGCAGGACCAAATCAGAAAGATAGGTAGGAGCAAGCCCATGTAATGCTTTGTAGGTTAGCAGTTAAACCTTGAAATCAGCCCTTGCCTTAAAAAACCTCTTCAGCGTCTGATCCCGTTAGCGGGATCAAAATCCAGCGAAAAATCATATCGCCAATTAGCATTAAAAAAAATCATAATAAAAAAAAATATATATATATTTATTTTTTTATTTTTTATAGATACACCTCTCCTGAATCGACCCACGTCGTCCGATTTCAAAAAGGTTTTACAGGAAAAGCAAATCATTAGATTATGTTAGATGAGTCCATCGTAAAAAGCAGCAACATAGCCATTTTCCGACCAACCACTTGCATCACAAATAACCAAAAACAGCTAAATGCAGCACTAACCTTTTACAAACTTCATCAGATGACACACCTAGGACATCATATTATACAATGCATGCATTCTTTTGTTCAATAAAGGTCATATTTATATATAAAAACAGCATTTTACATCGGCGCGTAACGTTGACTGACTATTTTCCCCTCAAATGCGTCCCGGGAAACAGCGCATAATTCCATTTATTACTATTCGAAAACGATTTTTTAAATTTATATTGTCAATCTAACATTTATAGATGAATATCTCTTGAGAACACCTGTCATACCAGATTTTAAATTAACTTTACTGGGTAATCACACTTTGCGATAAAAGGAGATGCGATACACAGAAAATGAGCTAATAAACCGAGCTCGGCGCCATCTTGGAACAATCGCATGTCACATCTCATCTTGTATAATATTGTCAATAATCGCCTACCTTTAGTTGTCTTCATCAGAAAGCACTTCCAGGAATCCCAGGTCCACAACAGATGTATTTTCGGTCGAAAAAGTCCATCATTTATGTTCCATTAGCTTTCTGTTGTTAGCGCGTCTGAATGCTGTATCCAAATACTCTGCCGGGCGCGGCACAGCCGTTTCGAAATGAAACGTTTTTTTCCCATTTAGGTTCGTTCAAACATGTCAAACATTGTAAAACATTAATCTTCAGGGCCTGTAACACCAAGAGAGCCAATAAGATTCGAGGGGGATGATTTCATTGTGTTTCAAACCGTTTACAAAGGTGGGGGTAGACATGGCCGCCGGCGTCATAATGGTGATGGCCCATCCCCTGTGACCAATTTCCAACGCGTCTCATTCACTGAGTTTCGACTGTATAAGGCTCAAACCACTGTGAAAAGACTGGCGACATCTAGTGGAAGCAATAGGAAGTGCTCACTGAACCATTGTTAACGGTGTGATTAATAGGGAAAGATGAGAAGTCGAGTCCACAATTCTGAATTCCACTTCCTGTTTCAATCGGTCTCGGGGTTTTGACTGCCATAGGAGTTCTGTTATACTCACAGACACCATTCAAACAGTTTTAGAAACTTTAGGGTGTTTTCTATCCATATATAATAAGTATATGCATGTCCTAGCTTCTGAGTTTGATTAGTAGGCCGTTGAAAATGGGAACTAATTTTTTTCAAAATGCGCTGTGGCTGATACCCTATCCAAGGGTATCCTCAAGAGGTTTTAACAGAAAGCCAGTGTAGAGAGGCTAGCACTGGAGTAATACACTGCTCAAAAAAATAAAGGGAACACTAAAATAACACATCCTAGATCTGAATGAATGAAATAATCTTATTAAATACTTTTTTCTTTACATAGTTGAATGTGCTGACAACAAAATCACACAAAAATAATCAATGGAAATCCAATTTATCAACCCATGGAGGTCTGGATTTGGAGTCACACTCAAAATTAAAGTGGAAAACCACACTACTGGCTGATCCAACTTTGATGTAAGGTCCTTAAAACATGAGGCTCAGTAGTGTGTGTGGCCTCCACGTGCCTGTATGACCTCCCTACAACGCCTGGGCATGCTCCTGATGAGGTGGCGGATGGTCTCCTGAGGGATCTCCTCCCAGACCTGGACTAAAGCATCCGCCAACTCCTGGACAGTCTGTGGTGCAACGTGGCGTTGGTGGATGGAGCGAGACATGATGTCCCAGATGTGCTCAATTGGATTCAGGTCTGGGGAACGGGCGGGCCAGTCCATAGCATCAATGCCTTCCTCTTGCAGGAACTGCTGACACACTCCAGCCACATGAGGTCTAGCATTGTCTTGCATTAGGAGGAACCCAGGGCCAACCGCACCAGCATATGGACTCACAAGGGGTCTGAGGATCTCATCTCGGTACCTAATGGCAGTCAGGCTACCTCTGGCGAGCACATGGAGGGCTGTGCGGCCCCCCAAAGAAATGCCACTCCACAGCAGCAGAACGTTCTCCATGGCGTCTCCAGACTCTGTCACGTCTGTCACATGTGCTCAGTGTGAACCTGCTTTCATCTGTGAAGAGCACAGGGCGCCAGTGGCGAATTTGCCAATCTTGGTGTTCTCTGGCAAATGCCAAACGTCCTGCATGGTGTTGGGCTGTAAGCACAACCCCCACCTGTGGACGTCGGGCCCTCATACCACCCTCATGGAGTCTGTTTCTGACCGTTTGAGCAGACACATGCACATTTGTGGCCTGCTGGAGGTCATTTTGCAGGGCTCTGTCAGTGCTCCTCCTGCTCCTCCTTGCACAAAGGCGGAGGTAGCGGTCCTGCTGCTGGGTTGTTTCCCTCCTACGGCCTCCTCCACGTCTCCTGATGTACTGGCCTGTCTTCTGGTAGCGCCTCCATGCTCTGGACACTATGCTGACAGACACAGCAAACCTTCTTGCCACAGCTCGCATTGATGTGCCATCCTGGATGAGCTGCACTACCTGAGCCACTTGTGTGGGTTGTAGACTCCGTCTCATGCTACCATTAGAGTGAAAGCACCGACAGCATTCAAAAGTGACCAAAACATCAGCCAGGAAGCATAGGAACTGAGAACTGGTCTGTGGTCACCACCTGCAGAACCACTCCTTTATTGGGGGTGTCTTGCTAATTGCCTATAATTTCCACCTGTTGTCTATTCCATTTGCACAACAGCATGTGAAATGTATTGTCAATCAGTGTTGCTTCCTAAGTGGACAGTTTGATTTCACAGAAGTGTGATTGACTTGGAGTTACATTGTGTTGTTTAAGTGTTCACTTTATTTTTTTGAGCAGTGTATGATACATTTTTTTGGTTCTAGTCAAGATTCTAGCAGCTGTGTTTAGCACTAACTGAAGTTTATTTAGTGCTTTATCCGGGATGCCGGAAAGTAGAGCATTGCAGTAGTCTAACCTAGAAGTGACAAAAGCATGGGTTAATTTTTTTGCATCATTTTTGGACAGAAAGTTTCAGATTTTTGCAATGTTACATAGATGGAAAAAAGCTGTCCTTGAAACAGTCTTGATATGTTCATCAAAAGAGAGATCAGGGTCCAGAGTAACACCGAGGTCCTTCACAGTTTTATTTGAGATGACTGTACAACCATCAAGATTAATTGTCAGATTCAACAGAAGATCTCTTTGTTTCTTGGGACCTAGAACAAGCATCTCTGTTATGTCTGAGTGTAAAAACAGAACATTTGCAGCCTTCCACTTCCTTATGTCTGAAACACAGGCTTCCAGAGAGGGCAATTTTGGGGCTTCCCCATGTTTCATCAAAATGTACAGCTGTGTCATCCGCATAGCAGTGAAATGTAACATTATGTTTTCGAATGACATCCCCAAGAGGTAAAATATATAGTGAAAACAATAGTGGTCCTAAAACGGAACCTTGAGGAACACCGGAATTTACAGTTGATTTGTCAGAGGAAAAACCATCCACAGAGACAAACTGAAATCTTTCCGACAGATAAGATCTAAACCAGGCCAGAACTTGTCCGTGTAGACTAATTTGGGTTTCCAATCTCTCCAAAAGAATGTGGTGATCGATGGTATCAAAGCAGCAATAAGTTCTAGGAGCACGAGGACAGATGCAGAGCCTCAGTCTGACACCATTAAAAGGTAATTTGCCACCTTCACAAGTGCAGTCTCAGTGCTATGATGGGGTCTAAAACCCAGACTGAAGCGTTTTGTATACATTGTTTGTCTTTAGGAAGGCAGTGAGTTGCTGCGCAACAGCTTTTTCTACAATTGTTGAGAGGAATGGGAGATTCGATATAGGCCGATAGGTTTTTTTTATATTATCTGGGTCAAGGTTTGGCTATTTCAAGAGAGGCTTTATTACTGCCACTTTTAGTGAGTTTGGTACACATCCAGTGGATAGAGAGCCATTTATTATGTTCAACATAGGAGGGCCAAGCACAGGAAGCAGCTCTTTCAGTAGTTTAGTTGGAATAGGGTCCAGTATGCAGCTTGAAGGTTTAGAGGCCATGATCATTTTCATCAATGTGTCAAGAGATATAATACTAAAAAACGTGAGTGTCTCCCTTGATCCTAGGTCCTGGCAGAGTTGTGCAGACTCAGGACAACTGAGCTTTGGAGTAATACACAGATTTAAAGAGCAGTCCGTAATTTGCTTTCTAATGATCATGATCTTTTTCTCAAAGAAGTTAATGAATTTATCACTGCTGAAGTGAAAGCCATCCTCTCTTGGGGAATGCTGCTTTTTTAGTTAGCTTTGCGACAATATCAAAAATACATTTTGGATTGTTCTTATTTTCTTTAATTAAGTTGGAAAAATAGGATAATCAAGCAGCAGTGAGGGCTCTTCGATACTGAACGGTACTGTCTTTCCAAGCTAGTCGGAAGACTTCCAGTTTGGTGTGGCGCCATTTCCGTTCCAATTTTCTGGAAGCTTGCTTCAGAGCTCGGGTATTTTCTGTATACCAGGGAGCTAGTTCCTTATGACAATTTTTTTTTGTTTTTAGGGGTGCGACTGCATCTAGGGTATTGCGCAAGGTTAAATTGACTTCCTCAGTTAGATGGTTAACTGATTTTTGTACTCTGATGTCCTTGGGTAGGCGGAGGGAGTCTGGAAGGGCATCTAGGATTCTTTGGGTTGTCCGAGAATTTATAGCACGACTTTTGATGATCCTTGGTTGGGGTCTGAGCAGATTATTTGATGCGATTGCAAACGTAATAAAATGGTGGTCCAGGATAGTCCAGGATTATGAGGAAAAACATCCACAACATTTATTCTACGGAATAAAACTAGGCCCAGAGTATGACTGTGGCAGTGAGTAAATGACTTTAGCTTCCCTCCAAGCCAGAGGGCACACGCTCTCTAGTAGGCTTAAATTGAAGATGTGGCAAATAGGAGTGGCAATATCATCTGCTATTATCCTCAGTAATTTTCCATCTAGATGGTCAGACCCTGGTGGCTTGTCATTGTTGATAGACAACAATAATCTTTTCACCTCTTCCACACTGACTTTACGGATTTCAAAAGTACAATTCTTGTCTTTCTTAATTTGGTCCGATATACTTGGATGTGGTGTCAGTGTTTGTTGCTGGCATGTCATCCCTAAGTCTGCTTATCTTGCCAATGAAAAAGTCATCAAAGCAGTTTGCAGTATCAGTGGGCTTTGTGATGAATGAGCCATCTGATTCAATAAATGAATGACCCGAGTTGGCATTTTTCCCAAAATGTCATTTAAGGTGCCCCAAACATTTTTACTATCATTCTTTATATAATTTGTCTTTGTTTTATGGTGTAGTTTCTTTTCATTTTTATTTAGTTTAGTCACATGATTTCTTAATTTGCAGTATGTTTGCCAATCAGTTGGGCTGTCAGACCTAATTGCCATACCTTTTGCCTCATCCCTCTCAACCATACCATTTTTCAATTCCTCATCAATCCAAAGGGATTTAACAGTTTTTACAGTAATTTTCTTCATGGGTGCATGCTTATTAGTAATCTGGAATAAGTAGTTTCATAAAGGCGTCAAGTGCAGCGTCTGGTTGCTCCTCATTACACACCACATTCCAGCAAATATTCTTTACATCATCAACATATGAATCACTACAAAACTTATTGTATGACTTCTTATACACTATATTAGGCCCAGCCTTTGGAACTTTGTTTTTCCTAGATATGGCTATTATATTGTGATTACTACGTCCTATGGATTTGGATACTGCTTTAAAGCAAATATCTGCAGCGATAGTAAAAATGTGATCAATACATGTTGATGATTTAATTCCTGTGCTGTTTGTAACTACCCCGGTAGGTTGACTGACAACCTGATCCAGGTTGCAGGCACTGGTTACAGTTTTTTCCTGAGTGGGCAGCTTGATGATAGCCAGTCAATATTTTAATCACCCAGAAAATATACTTCTCTGTTGATATCACAAACATTATCAAGCATTTCACACATATTATCCAGATACTGACTGTTAGCACTTGGTGGTCTATAGCAGCTTCCCACAAGAATGGGCTTTAGGTGAGGCAGATGAACCTGTAGCCGTATTACTTCAACAGTATTTGACATTAGATCATCTCTAAGCTTTACAGGAATGTGGTTCTGAATATAGACAGCAACATTGCCTCCGTTGGCATTCCTGTCTTTTTGGTAGATGTTATAACCATGTATTGCTACCACTGTATCAAAGGTATTATCTAAGTGAGTTTCAGAGATAATCAGAATATGAATGTCATCTGTTACAAGCAAGTTATTGACATTGAAGGTCCCCAAGAACACCATGGCCTCCATCATTCTTAAATGGAAGAAGTTGGGAACCACCAAGACTCTCCTAGAGTTGGCCACCAGGCCAAACAGAGCAATCGGGGGAGACGGGCCTTGGTCAGGGAGGTGACCAAGAACGTGATGGTCACTCTGATAGAGCTCTAGAGTTCCTCTGTGGAGATGGGAGAACCTTCCAGAAGGACAACCATCTCTGCAGCAATCCACCAATCAGGCCTTTATGGTAGAGTGGCCAGACGGAATCCACTCTTCAGTAAAAGGCACATGACAGCTCACTTGGAGTTTGCCAAAAGGCACCTAAAGACTCTCAGACCATGAGAAACAAGATTCTCTGGTCTGATGAAACCAAGATTGAACTCTTTGGCCTGAATACCAAGTGTCACGTCTGGAGGAAACCTGGCACCGTCCCTACGGTGAAGCATGGTGTTAGCAGCATCAGGCTGTGGAGATGTTTTTAAGCGGCAGGGACTGGAAGACTAGTCAGGATCGAGGCAAAGATGAACGGAGCAAAGTACAGAAAGATCCTTGATGAAAAGCTGCTCTAGAGTGCTCAGGACCTCAGACTGGGGCTACAGTTCACCTTCCAACAGGACAACAACCCTAAGCACGCAGCCAAGTCAATACAGGACTGGCTTCGGGATGAGTCTCTGAATGTCCTTGAGTGGCCCAGCCAGAGCCCAGACTTGAACCCTGATCGAACATCTCTAGAGAGACCTGGAAATAGCTGTGCAGCAATGCTTCCCATCCAACCTGACAGAGCTTGAGAGGATCTGCAGAGAAGAATGGTAGCATCTCCCCAAATACAGTTGTACCAAGCTTGTCGCATCATACACAAGAAGACACAAGGCTGTAATCACTGCCAAAAGTACTTCAACAAAGTACTGAGTAAAGGGTCTGAATACTTATGTAAATGTCATATTTCATATTTTTATAAATGAGTGTACATTTATAAAAAACAGTTTGTTCTTTGTCATTATGTGGTATTGTGTGTAGATTGACGAGGGAAAAAACGACTTAATTAATTTTAGAATAAGGCTGTAACATAACAAAATGAGGAAAAAGTCAAGAGTTCTGAATACTTTGCGAAGGCACTGTATGTTCCTGTGTTGCTTGGTTTCCAAGTTCCCTTCTTCATGGCGCAATTCGTGACAATAAAATTCTAAATATTCCATTACCGTACTTCGAAGCATGTCAACCGCTGTTTAAAATCAATTTTTACGACATTTTTCTCGTAGAAAAGCGATAATATTCCGACAGGGAATCTCCTTTTCGGTAAACAGAGGAAAAAATCCCAAAGGCGGGGGCGGTCGGGGTCACGCGCATAAGCCCAGTGTCCCTTGATCGGCCACTTGAGAAAGGCGATAATGTGTTTCAGCCTGGGGCTGGAATGACGACATTCTGTTTTTTCCCGGGCTCTGAGCGCCTATGGACGACGTGGGAAGTGTCACGTTAGAGCAGAGATCCTTAGTAAATGATAGAGATGGAAAAGAAGTTCAAGAAATGGTCAGACAGGCCACTTCCTGTAAAGGAATCTCTCAGGTTTTGACCTGCCATTTGAGTTCTGTTATACTCACAGACACCATTCAAACAGTTTTAGAAAATGTAGGGTGTTTTCTATCCAAAGCCAATAATTATATGCATATTCTAGTTACTGGGTAGGAGTGGTAACCAGATTAAATCGGGTATGTTTTTTATCCAGCCGTGTCAATACTGCCCCCTAGCCCTAACAGGTTAACATGCATGAAACCAAGGCTTTTACAGTTACAGAAGTCAACAAATGAGGAGGAGGATAAGTAGGATAAGGGTACGGGCTAAAGGCTATAAGAACTGGTCGTCTAGTACGTTCGGAACAGAGAGTAAAAGGAGCAGGTTTCTGGGCGCGGAAGAATACATTGAAGGCATAATGTACAGACAAGGTTATGGTAGGATGTGAATACAGTGGAGGTAAACCTAGGTATTGAGTGACGATGAGAGAGGTTTTGTCTCTAGAGACATCATATAGACCAGGTGAGGTCACCGCATGTGTGGGAGGTGAAACAAAAGGGCTAGCTAAAGCATTTTGAGCAGGACTGGAGGCTCTACAGTGAAATAAGACAATAATCACGAACCAAAACAGCAATGGACAAGGCATACTGACATTAGGGAGAGGCATGCGTAGTCTAGTGATCATAGGGACCAGTGGGTAGCTAGGAAATCTGGAGACACGGCAATTCAGACAGCTAGAGGGCCGGGGATAGCGGGCTAGCAGAAGGGCCTTAGGGGGACGTCGCGATGGAAGAGTCTGTTGTAGCCCCCATGGATGGTTACGTCGGCAGACCAGTTGTGTTGGATCAACAGGGCTCCGTGTAGGCAGTAAAAAGGTCCAGGCCAATTGGCAAAATAGGTATTGTAGCCCAATAATTTGGCTGATGGTCCTCTTCAGCTAACAGTCCAATATGCTCTAGACATCTAGCGGGCCGCTGCTAGCAGGCTAGTGGATGGGCCTTCAGGGTACATTGTGAATCCCCTCGGGTGGATTACGTTGGTAGACCAGTCGTGATGGATCGGCGGGGCTCCGTGTCGGCAGTAAAAGGGGTCCAGGCCAATTGGCAAAATAGGTATTGTAGCCCAAGGAGTGGCTGATGGACCGCTTCAGCTAGCAGGGAGATGGGCCTAGCATGAGGCTAGCTCCAGGCTCACTGGTGGTTGCTTTGGGACAGAGACGATAGCCAGGGGGTAGCCACTTGGATAGCAGCTAGCTAGCTGCGATGATCCAGGTGAAAAGGTTCAGAGCTTGCGGTAGGAATCCGGAGATGCAGAGAAAAAGCAGTCCGGTATGCTCTGGGTTGAATCGCGCTGTGCAGACTGGCAGGAGTTGACCGGGCTAAGGTTAGCTGATGACCGCTAGCAGTGGCTAACTGACTACTAGCTTGTAGTTAGTTAGCTGGCTAGCTTCTGTTGGGGGTTCCGGTTCTAAAGTATAGAAAATAGCAGATCTATACCAAATTGGGTGAGGCGGGCTGCAGGAGAGTTTGTTGAAACTGAGGTTAAAAATATAAAAAATGCATACGAAATATATACGAAGGAAAAAAAGATATATACACGGGACACGACAAGACGTCTGAACTGCTACGCCATCTTGGTGTCAGCTACACCAGGTGGTGTCAGAGGAAAGCCCTAAAAATTGTCAGACTCCAGCCACCCTAGTCATGAACTGTTCTCTCTGCTCCCGCTCGGCAAGAGGTACCGGAGCGCCAAGTCTAGGTCCAAGAGGCTTCTAAACAGCTTCTACCCCAAGCCATAAGACTCCTGAACATCTAATCAAATGGCTACCCAGACTATTTGCATTGCCCTGCTGCTACTCACTGTTGTTATCATCTATGCATAGTCACTTTAATAACTCTACCTCCATATACATATTACCTCAACTAACCGGTGCCCCCGCACATTGACTCTGTACTGGTACCACCCTGTGTACAGTCTCGCTTATTCTTACTCTAATTTCTTTTAAACTGCATTGTTGGCTTGTAAGTAACATTTCACTGTTGTATTCGGCGCATGTGACTAATACAATTTGATATGACAGAGAGCAGTCAGGTAGTGTCAGTAGAGAGTCTCTCTCTCTCTCTCTCTCTCTCTCTCTCTCTCTCTCTCTCTAAAAGCAGGATGGCAGCAGCAGCTCTCCTGGTGGAACCACGTCGTGTAGTGCCTGACATATCAGTGATGTTTATTAAGAGACAAGTCCATCAGGTCTCATAAGCCCGTTCTCGCAGGTGCCACATCTTTTGTTTCTTTCGGAGGGTGTCATCAATCTTAGTCTTTCTCTGCTTCGCTCTCCTGAGCGGCTGATGGGAGATCACGGATCCCTTCCTCCTTTCCATCCCTCCTTTCTTTCTTTCTTTCTTTCTTTCTTTCTTTCTTTCTTTCTTTCTTTCTTTCTTTCTTTCTTTCTTTCTTTCTTTCTTTCTTTCTTTCTTCCTCCATCCCTCCCATCGGAGTTGACTAGCCTGACCCATCCATCCTCTCTCACTAAAAGGGCTGTGCTTCCCTGCTGAAAAAAACAGCATAGACTAGCATAGGGTGGTGACCAGCCTTTGTTGTGTTTTCGCTGGTGACCAGCCTTCATTGTGTTTTCGCTGGTGACCAGCCTTTGTTGTGTTTTTGCTGGTAACCAGCATTTGTTGTGTTTTCGCTGGTAACCATTCTCCATGGTGTTTTGGAGGATGAGGAGAGAGGACGCGAGGATTATGCAATTGAGATCTTCTACTGGGTCCTCTCTGGCCTCCTTTTGAAAAAAGTCAAAGGTAATCAAGGAGAGGCGGCGAGGAGAGGGAAAGTGGACGAAAATGTGATTGTATAAAATGAGACTCTCCTTCGCCGATCGCGTGTCATCAGGCAAATTACATTTACAGGGTGGAATCCCAGAATAAATGTATAAAGTGATCAAAACAAGTAGCATATCATTTTTACATTTTTGCATGCTTTTCTCCTTCGAGAGAAAAAATGGCTTATTCAAAGGGGGTGTGGCAGATTTCAAAACTCTTCCACCAAGAACTCAGGTAGGATCAGTGCCGATTTTAGCATGTAAATCTTGGCAGGGCAAAGAAATAAAATATGGGATGCATGCCAGCAGCCACTACACTACACAACATAACACTAAACAATACATTAATTGCACTATAATGGTGACAAATGTTGCCCACAAACTGTTAGGGCCTACATAAAGCAGTTCCCACACTTTACCACTGCTATACCTGGCTATCAGCGGAGCCTTGTCTGGCAGAGAAACAGTTCATTAAGCCTCATTTACTGCCTTTAATTAAAAAAAAAAAATCGCTGATATGGCTGACTTGCTTAAGCAATATTCAGTGATTACATTTCTCAAAAACAGGTTATAGGCTACATGCACCATCAAGTCAGAACAGTAGGCGAAATTAAGAGGGGAAAATAGACCAAATTATTAGGGTGAGGCACATGGGCTACTAACAGCTTACTACACAACATACACTGAGTATTACTTTTTTAGCTACAATATGCATATCTCCCTGGCATAGTACATAATTTACGCAGCAGCATACAATACATTTTTCGACTCACCTTGTTGTGCTGTGCTCACTTGAACAGGAAGGTGGCGTGTGGTCCTTCCTGGGCAAATTTTGTCATCAAACTTTGTCATCAAAGTCTGGCATTCTCTGGATGTATGGTGCTTTCAAGACAACTGGGAACTCAGATTTTATTTAATTTTTTACTCATGTTGACGTCAGTGATCATCAGGTCGTAGCTCTAGATAGAGGCCCGAGTTCACGATTTACAATTCCGAGTTGGATGAATGTTCAAAATGTATTTTCCCAGTCGTCGCTCGTTTTTCCCGAGTTCCCAGTTGTCTTGAACTCACTAGATGTTGCAGTTCTGAGCTAACAGTTGTTTGGAGCGAGGCACAAATCATGCTTCATTGACAGCTTTGGCAAATGTTGAATGTTTACTTGGGACCACACAGCCCCTCCACTGAATAGCAGGCGAATAATTGCTTTGCAATGCTTGCAGTTAGCCACTGATTCCTTCCAAACCACTCATTGATGAATTTGCGATTTCCAACTAGTTGTGTAATGTTTATGTCCAATGGCCGATGAGCACAGATACATTTAATCTATAATTTGTCTTCATTATTTCTCTTCATTTGACAAGGAGTAAAAAGGATTTGCCAGTAGATTGTCGACTTGATTCATGATGATGACTGCTAGCTAAGATTTTGAAAGTATGATGTTGACATGATCAGTCCAATCAAAGCTACTGTAGATATAACGTGATTAGATGTCATTTTATCTGTGGCCAATGACCTTGAGCCTTCTTGGATGGGCACTAATGTAACTCTATGGCAGCACCCAAGGAGCTTGAACTGGGTAGGATAGATACACTTGTGCTTACTCACCAAAAGGAGGCTATCAAAGACAGGAGGACCATCTTCCATTTGCCTACTAATGAAGTGATATTGTCCTCGACCACTCAACCACCTATCAGTTTCCGGGTCAGGTAAGAAAGAGGACAGAGGAGAGAGGGCGGAGGACAAACATTTACCCAAATGAGAAAAGGCTCATACTGGACTAGCATGCACAACAACAACAAAAAAGTTTATTGAGGGGTTCTCTGTCAGAGGTGAGGGTGATATATGTAATACAATGTTTGGGCATGTCAGGCAGGGTTCTTTACTGTTGTGATGGTGGTGAAGAACCATCCTCTTTTTTCCCATTTTCACCATGTTTCTTTTTATGCAATGACACGCTACGTTGTTAAAAAGTTCCTGGAATTTTACTGTACACTACAGCATACTGGTTGCACTGAAAGTAAGATAAACAACAACATGTTACTGAATTTTTACAACTGAATTAAGGTGTTATTGCTGTAAAAGGTGAGTATGTTTATCACGTTTTAGGGAAGACCCAGATGCAGACAGTGTTGAAGTAACAAAAGTTTATTACTAGAACAGGGGGCAGGCAAAACGACAGGTCAAGGGCAGGCAGAGGTCAGTAATCCAGTGTGGTGGGACAAGGTATAGGACAGCAAGCAGACTCAGGGTCAGGGCAGACAGAATGGTCAAAACCGGGAAAACTAGAAAACAGGAACTTTAGAAAAACAGGAGCAAGGGGAAAAACGCTGGTAGGATTGACGAACAAAATTAACTGGCAACAGACAAACAGTGAACACAGGTATAAATACACAGGGGATAATGAGGGGAGATGGGAGACACCTGGTGGGGGGTGGAGACAAGCACAAAGACAGGTGAAACAGATCAGGGTGTGACAATGCTGCTGAATGCTGGTTACTTGAGACTATATCCAGAGCTGGGTCGGCCCTATACGTTCACTACGCAAGTTTCGTAGGGCCCCACAAATTACGCAAGGGCCCCGCCTCCCCCTTGTGTCAAAGCAGGTGTACATTTTTACAACTTCGATGAGAGGATGAAGCGAAACTCTCCTGGTCACGAAAGAGAAAAAAACCACCATGAGAGTGAATTGCGGGAACAGCGATCAGGTAAACTTGTGTTCTCTCCTCTCCAAGTTTAATGTCAGCAAATAACAGAAACATTAAGTTGATGTGCTAGCTTGCAGTGCATCTCTCTCTAGTCTGCCTGTCTTGCTAACCAAGCTGGGCAGTGCATCTCTTGGTCTGTCTGTGTCTTGCTTGCTTGCCAGCCACTTCCAAGGCTGTGTTCTGTGACTTTGTGCCTGACAAAAGTGAGAGTGAGATACAACTATTTATTACGTTTTATAAACGCCAACGGGAAACGGTGTTTATAAACTGCAGCTCGGAAAAGATACGTGCACGTGCACGAAATGAAACTGCTGAATTGAAACTGCTTTCCAGCAGCAACCTCTGTGTGGACCAGTCCAGACAACATATGGGCGTGATGGCAATCCTCATAGGTGCACATCATTTTAAAACAAGACAATGATTATCTAGTCTCTCAGTCAAGGTTTAGTTACAACTTTGGACTAATGCAAGATGGAAAGCAATGGATCGAAATTGACTATTGATTTATATATTGAATTTAAAATGTTGATTAGCTGGGCATACTGGGCAATATGGATGCACATCTCTCAGTAAATAATAACCATCAAGTATCCAGCCAAGCCATAGTATAAATAGTATTTTATATTTGAAAATGTATGAAAGGAAATCTCGGGGAGACAGTTTGAATAGGCCTGATGCAGCCGATAAAATTAATCATAGTATTGTCAATAATGTACAGGTGCTATGCTTAAGTTTGTCAGTAGAGGAGATGCTGGATCATCAGCCAGCACAAGCACATCCACATCCAGCCTCAGCCAGTACTAACACAGACCCAGTACAGCCAACTTCAGCAAATACTAACAAAGATCCAGTACTGGCAGCGTCAGCAAGTACTAACACAGAACCAGTACAGCTGGCTTCAGCAAATACTAACACAGACCCAGGTGAAGTACAGGCAGCCTCTGCCAGTACGAGCACAACCAGAGGTGTACAGCCAGCATCAGATACAAGCAGCTCAGACCCTAATAGAACAGTTGCTGCTCCACCAAATGACCTAGCAGATTGGCCCCCAGTCTTAACAGACTTTATGAGGACTGAGTTAGTGCACAGAGGTCCATTCAAACCAGGTCTGGATTTTTCTTACCCTAAAGACAAGTCTAGAAGAGGTTTCCATTCAGGCTTATTACAGAGACAGCTGTCAAATGGGGGAAAGATTACCAGGAGCTGGCTTTCACACACAATCAAAAACAATGCTGTGCATTGTTTTTGCTGTAAGCTCTTTTCTACAAAAGACTACAAAATAATAAAGGAAGGTGTGAATGACTGGTCAATTATGAACACCATTCTGAAACACCATGAGGGTAGTCCTGAACACACAAACAATATGATTAAGTGAAGAGAACTTGATCTGCGCCTAAGTCGGGGACAGACTCTTGAGCCGATACAAATGACAATTTTGGAGGCTGAAAGAAAGAGATGGCGGGATGTCCTTACACGTTTAATAAGTATCATCACCTAGTCTCTGGCTGAAAGAAACCTAGCATTCAGGGGTTCATCAGACAAACTCTTCCAACCAGATAATGGAAACTTCCTAAAAAGAGGTTGAATTACTGGCAACATTTGACCCCATTATGGAAAATCATCTCAGCAAAATTAAAGATGGAGAGACACATGCTCATTACCTTGGGAAGCACACACAGAATGAGCTGATACAGATTGTGAGTGACAAGATTATGGAAGCAATAGTGACTCAAGTAAGAGACTCAAAGTACTTCTCCATTATCTTGGACTGTACACCTGACATTAGTCACAAGAAGCAAATGTCCATTATTCTGAGAAGCGTGGCTTTAAAGGGAAAGCCAGAGATCAAGGAGCACTTCCTTCAGCTTTGTGAATGTTGAGGTTACAACAGGCTTAAGTCTGTCTACTGTCATCTTAGATAAACTGAACGAGTTGAAGATTAAATTTGAAGATTGCAGAGGGCAAGCTTATGATAATGGGGCCAACATGAAGGGCAAGCACCAAGGAGTACAAGACAGACTGCTCAAAAGAAATTCCAGAGCCGTGTTCGTCCCACATACTCTAAACCTTGTCATTGCAGATGCTGCCAAATCTTCAAAAGATGCAGTTGGGTTTTTTGGGCATGTGCAAAAGCTCTTCACCTTTTTTTCAGCTGACACACAAAGATGGAGTGTTTTGAAGAAACACGTGAACATAACTGTGAAATCATGGAGTGACAAAAGATTGGAGAGTAGCTCCAAAGTTTTAATGCAATCAGGTATCAGGCTTCTGAGGTTCGGGAGGCATTACTGGAAGCCAGACAGATGATCAACGATCCTGTTGCCAAAGTGGAGGCACAAGCACTTGCAGAGGAAGTTGGGTCCTACCGCTTCTTGATTTGCTGTGTCGTATAGTGTGAGATACTGACAATGACAAACAAGGTGAACAAGCTCCTCCAATCCACCTCAATGCAGTTGGATATCGCAGTGATTTTAATCTCAAATGCAAAGGCCTCCCTCACTACATATCGGGAAACTGGATTCTCTGAGGCTCAGACAACAGCCAAAAGCACGTGTGAATAAATGAATGTGGAGGCTGTTCTGAAAGAGAAGAGACTGAGAAACAGCAAGAGGCATTTCAGCAATGAGGCTCCTGATTAACCAGTGACTGATGCACTGAAAAATCTTGTCAACTACTTCAACATTATGGTTGACTCTGCTGTGACATCAATGGATGAGAGATTTGTAACACTCAACCAGGTGAAAACCAAATATGGAGTGCTGCTGAACTTCAGCACTCCCTCTCAGATGTCCAGTGAATCTTTAAAGGCTCACTATATGGAAGTTGAAAACACTCTAACCTTCAAAGATGACTGTGACATCAGTGGAATGGATCTGGCAAATGAGATTCCGAATTTACCTGATCTGCCAACAGACAAGATGACTGACTTTGAGCTGCTTTCCTTTCTATGTGTGAGAAAAACCTGGAGGAACTCTATCCTAACCTTTGGATAGCCCTAAGAATTGCAGTCACCCTACCAGTAACAGTAGCATCGGCAGAGAGGAGCTTTTTAAAATGAAAGCTCATCAAAAGCTACCTGAGGTCTTCCATGTCACAGGAACGTTTGAGTGGTCTGGCCATCATGAGCATAAATCATGATGTGGGGAAAAAGATGTCCTATGATGACGTCATTGATGATTTTGCCTCAAGAAGGTGCAGAAGAGGAATATTTTGATGGTAAGATTTTAATTCAAACATTCAAATGTTTACACACTTAGTAACATTTAACATTTATTAAGATTGTATGGCAGAAGTGCATTTGTGTAAATGACTGCTTAACTAGCTATGTGACATACTTTCTCAATTTCCTCCAGATAGTCCAGATAGACTGGTGCCCATGCTGATGCTGAAAATGCCCAGGCTGTAGAGGGAACCAAAGTTAATCACACAGCTGTTATTATATTTTACTATTTTGAGACATATTTTACTATTTTGAGACATATAGCTGCAGCCACAGCCTATAAGCTTATATTTACATTGTATAGCCAAAGCTAATCACACAGCTGTATAGGTTATATTTTACTATTTTAAGACATATAGCTGCAGCTGTAGCCTATAGGCTTATGTTTAAATTGTATAGACAAAGCTAATTGTATAATATTGTGAGTACTGGACTAATTACCAGGTAGCAGAGCCAAAGCTCAGTTATATTTTATTATTTTCTACATTTTATATTTTCTACAATTTCTTATTTATGTTCATGTTAATATTCACTTATCTTAAGATTCTATAGAAAATGTTATATTCAATAAATAGTTTGTTTATACCTCAATAGGTCTACTTATTCTTAGACCGACAGATGGAACAAACTGTTTGAAAGGAGGGAGGATTGTAGTGGGAGCACTGGGGTGTCAGGTGTGACTGTGTGCCGATGGCAAATGGTTTACATGGCTCACGGGTCAGGTAGGAGAGCCCCTTAGCAGAATTTTGCTTAGGGCCCCAGGGAGGGCAGGACCGGCTCTGAACATCTCACTTGGAATTTTAACTCACAACTGCTTGGTTGCAGGTCTGTGGGAATGACAGAGATTTGCAACAGATTTAATGGCAATAATACCTTTCTGCACTTTGCTAAAAGTTGCCCAGAAAAAAATCAAGTCAACAATTGTCTGATTATCTGACAACACCAATGTAAATATAGCAGTGCTCAGTGATACTTGATGTAAAGTGTGGATAAATGAACTTGCAAGCTTTTGGGCGGAAGTGCATTAATGTTTCAGCAGTGTCACCAGGCACATCTTTATTATGAAGAGCATACTGTATATAGACCCACTCTCAGAATTAGTGCACAGTTATGTTACAGTGTTGTTCCCTGGGATACAAAGAGGTCAAAAGGTACACAAAAGGTATCTTCAGGGGTATCTTCTTCAAAGCTAACTTTCTCTCCTCTGCTCTCATCCTTCTAGACCTATCTGCTGCCTTTGATACTGTGAACCATCAGATCCTCCTCTCCACCCTCTCCGAGTTGGGCATCTCCGGCGCAGCTCACTCTTGGATTGCGTCCTACCTGACAGGTCGCTCCTACCAGGTGGCGTGGCGAGAATCCGTCTCCGCACCACGTGCTCTCACCACTGGTGTTCCCCAGGGCTCAGTTCTAGGCCCTCTCCTATTCTCGCTATACACCAAGTCACTTGGCTCTGTCATATCCTCACATGGTCTCTCCTATCATTGCTACGCAGACGACACACTATTAATCTTCTCCTTTCCCCCTTCTGATAACCAGGTTGTGAATCGCATCTCTGCATGTCTGGCAGATATATCAGTGTGGATGACGGATCACCACCTCAAGCTGAACCTCGGCAAGACGGAGCTGCTCTTCCTCCCAGGGAAGGACCGCCCGTTCCATGATCTCGCCATCTAGGTTGACAACTCCATTGTGTCCTCCTCCCAGAGTGCTAAGAGCCTTGGCGTGACCCTGGACAACACCCTGTCATTCTCCGCTAACATCAAGGCGGTGACCCGATCCTGTAGGTTCATGCTCTACAACATTCGCAGAGTATGACCCTGCCTCACACAAGAAGCGGTGCAGGTCCTAATCCAGGCACTTGTCATCTCCCGTCTGGATTACTGCAACTCGCTGTTGGCGGGGCTCCCTGCCTGTGCCATTAAACCCCTACAACTCATCAAGAACGCCGCAGCCCGTCTGGTGTTCAACCTTCCCAAGTTCTCTCACGTCACCCCGCTCCTCCGCACACTCCACTGGCTTCCAGTTGAAGCTCGCATCTGCTACAAGACCATGGTGCTTGCCTACGGAGCTGTGAGGGGAACGGCACCTCCGTACCTTCAGGCTCTGATCAGTCCCTACACCCAAAGAAGGGCACTGCGTTCATCCACCTCTGGCCTGCTCGCCTCCCTACCTCTGCGGAAGCACAGTTCCCGCTCAGCCCAGTCAAAACTGTTCGCTGCTCTGGCACCCCAATGGTGGAACAAGCTCCCTCACGATGCCAGGACAGCGGAGTCAATCACCACCTTCCGGAGACACCTGAACCCCCACCTCTTTAAGGAATACCTGGGATAGGATAAAGTAATCCTTCTAACCCACCCCCCACCCCCCTATCCCCCCCAAAAAGATATAGATGTACTATTGTAAAGTGGTTGTTCCACTGGATATCATAAGGTGAATGCACCAATTTGTAAGTCGCTCTGGATCAGAGCGTCTTCTAAATGACGTAAATGTAAATGGTACACATAAAAACTCACATGCTACTGGTCGGTTCCTTTTAGGGTACATGTGCGGGTAATCTAGTATAAATGGTACATTTTTCTACCCAATATTCTTTATATAAGGTACAATCATCACTGCACTTTGAAATGTAGGTGGGGGCAATGTACCGGTGGGGCTCACTAGAATAGTTGGGGGGCGTGGTCTAATATATGTGTATTTGTGCCAATCTTCAATGGAAGTGTTTTACCAGTTTAGTGGTTGATTTGTATGTTAAGCACCTCTTAACACTGCCAGTTCTGAAATCTTTGTAAGAGCATGTGCCATTAAAGAGCTGCACTGTTAAGAGATTACTGTGTATTTCACAGTAACTTAATGGAAGGTAGTTGTCTGGAAGTTGCTGTGAATTTTGCCTTACCTAATTGTCAACTAGCCATCAGTAAGCTATTGTAAAATTCAAAGTAACTTAATAGCCAGTAACTGCTAGTACAGGGCTATCGTCCTGTAGGTTTTCAATCCAACCCTAATCAAGCACACCTTATTCTAGTAATTAGCTGGTTGATTAGCTGAATCAGGTTAGTTGCAACTGAGGACCTCAGACGGGGGCGAAGGTTCACCTTCCAACAGGACAATGACCCTAAGCATACAGCCAAGACAACGCAGGAAAGGCTTCGGGACAAGTCTCTGAATGTTCTTGAGTGGCCCAGCCAGAGCCCGGATTTGAACCCGATCGAACATCTCTGGAGAGACCTGAAAATAACTGTGCAGCGACGCTCCCCATCCATCCTGACAGAGCTTGAGAGGATCTGCAGAGAAGAATGGGAGAAACTCAAGCTTGTAGAGTCATACTCAAGACTCAAGGCTTTAATCGCTGTCAAAGGTCCTTCAACAAAGTACTGAGTGAAGTGTCTGAATACTTATGTAAATGTGATATTTCAGTTTTTTATTTTGTATAAATATGCTAAGAGTTATAAAAAACAGTTTTTGCTTTGTCATTATGGAGTATTGTGTGTAGATTGATGAGGGAAAAAAACAACTGAATCAATTTTAGAATAAGGTTTTAAGTATTTCTGAATGCACTGTACAGTACGTGGCATCCAAAAGGATTTCCCCGTAGGGACAAAAGAATGTCTATTGGTTTTAATCTTTTAACAATCTATATCATATCAACAGATCCAGTGACGTAGCAGGAAATTCAGGTCGCTGGCCACCTAAAGGTTGTGAGTTCAAATCCCATGTGAGACTGAATCCCAAGTAATTAGAATTTTGCTGGTCTGCAAAACCACGCCCATCTTTATCATATTTCCCAGCATGCTCTATTGCAGTTCGATTTTTTTATATTGTTTGTTTCAATATCTGTGTTTTTGCATGTACTGTACATTGATTGATTAATCTTATGCCACAATGTCCAAAACACAGCAAAGGCTGGTCTCCAGCAAAAACACACCGAATGCTGGTCACCAGCAAAAACACAGTGAAAGCTGGTGAACAGCATAACCAGATCGACCTGGCTGGTCTGACCAGCTTGACCAGCATAGACCAACTTGAAATGTATCCTGGTCTATGCTGTTCTTTTCAGAAGTATTGGCAAAATGAACGTTGTGCGCTTATATACTGAGTATATCAGTGGAGGCTGCTGAGGGGAGGACGGCTCATAATAATGACTGAAACGGAGCAAATGGAATGGCATCGAACACATAGAACCATATGTTTAATGTATTTTGATACCATTCCACTAATTCCACTCCAGCCATTACCATGAGCTCGTCTTCCCCAATTAAGGTCCCACCAACCTCCTCCGGAGTACACCAAACATCCATGTCTCAATTGTCTCAAGGCTTAAAAATCCTTCTTTAACCTGTCTTCCTCTACACTGATTGAAGTGGATTTAAGAAGTGACATCAATAAGGGGTCATAGCTTTCACCTGGATTCACCTGGTCAGTCTACTGTATGTCATGGAAAGAGCAGGTGTTCTTAATGTTTTGTATACTCAGTGGATGTACATGTATATCACATTTATGATGTATTATTCAGTATAGCCACCAGTTCTGGTTGGCCAAAACACACAGCCATTGGGATACGTACCCGTCAGTACTAAAAGGACAAAAATGCATCTACTGGACTTCTGGTTCTTATGTTCTCCTTTACACTTTTTCACAGATCCACTAAAATATAGATTATTGTGAGGTGCAAGTGCAATCAAAAAAGGTTAATTGAATATACAGTGGGGTCCGAAATCATTGACACCCTTGATAAAGATGAGCAATAATGACTGTATAAATAAATAATTCCAAATACTGAGCTATAGAGGTGGAAACAAAGGTTCAAAAGTAGTGTCGCAAAGTTAGTACATGTCTTTTCTGGGGCCTGTAGTTTTTCTTGATCTCATGACCTGTTCAGGTAAATTGGAAAGGTTGATCAAACCCTTTCAAACTACCACAAATTTTGTCATTATTCATTCTGAATATGATATCAAAAGAGCCAGAGACAACAACTTCAATGGACAACATATTCTGTAGTTTAGCAGCCAGGTCTGAGTGTTATACAAAGAATGGTTACAATGTCTTTAAATGTAAATTTCACTCTATACACACCACAAAATTAAGCAGTGGACTTTAAAAAACTAAAGACAGACACGTTTCAATGTAGAAAAGTCTTAATTTTATGTCATAAAACGCCATGATGGCTGTCTGTCTGTAAGTCTGTGTTAACAACCCCCCAGACGAGCTTCAATGCCATACAACTCTCCTTCCGTGGCCTCCAACTGCTCCTAAATACAAGTAAAACTAAATGCATGCTCTTCAACCAATCGCTGCCTGCACCTGCCCGCCTATCCTGCATCACTACTCTGGACGGTTCTGACTTAGAATATGTGGACAACTACAAATACCTAGGTGTCTGGTTAGACTGTAAATTCTCCTTCCAGACTCACATCAAACATCTCCAATCCAAAGTTAAATCAAGAATTGGCTTCCTATTTCGCAACAAAGCATCCTTCACTCATGCTGCCAAATATACCCGAGTAAAACTGACCATCCTACCGATCCTCGACTTCGGCGATGTCATTTAAAAAAATAGCCCCCAATACCCTACTCAACAAACTGGATGCAGTCTATCACAGTGCCATCCGTTTTGTCACCAAAGCCCCATATACTACCCACCACTGCGACCTGTACTCTCTCGTTGGCTGGCCTTCACTTCATAATCGTCGCCAAACCCACTGGCTCCAGGTCATCTACAAGACCCTGCTAGGTAAAGTCCCCCCTTATCTCCGCTCACTGGTCACCATAACAGCAACCACCTGTAGCACGCGCTCCAGCAGGTATATCTCTCTGGTCACCCCCAAAGCCAATTCCTCCTTTGGCCGTCTCTCTTTCCAGTTCTCTGCTGCCAATGACTGGAACGAACTACAAAAATCTCTGAAACTGGAAACACTTATCTCCCTCACTAGCTTTAAGCACCAGCTGTCAGAGCAGCTCACAGATCACTGCACATAGCCCATCTATAATTTAGCCCAAACAACTACCCTCTTCCCCTACTGTATTTATTTATTTTATTTAGCTCCTTTGCACCCATTATCTCTATTTCTACTTTGCACTTTCTTCTACTACAAATCTACCATTCCAGTGTTTTACTTGCTATATTGTATTTACTTTGCCACCATGGACTTTTTTGCCTTTACCTCCCTTATCTCACCTCATTTGCTCACATCGTACATAGACTTATTTTTCTACTGTATTATTGACTGTATATTTGTTTTACTCCATGTGTAACTCTGTGTTGTTGTATGTGTCAAACTGCTTTGCTTTATCTTGGCCAGGTCGCAATTGTAAATGAGAACTTGTTCTCAACTTGCCTACCTGGTTAAATAAAGGTGAAATAAATAAAATAAATAAAAAGTTATGGCGGTGCTAGAATCCATAAATTCTCTCTTTCTGCATTAGCCATCCATCTGTTATGGTTGGACAAATGTGTTCATATTGTCTGTGTAGACTGTTCTGGGTTCGAATTTGTAGGTTTTTTACTTTTAAGACTTAAATTTATGCCACAAACATTTGCGAATAATCACCAGCAGTGGAAATAAAATGGCAACAAACATTACTGGACTAACTGGCTGACTAACCTTTTCAAGAACTTCAGCATTCCCTGGCCTTGGTAATGGTTTCCACTAGATAGCACAGCCAAAAATGTACAATTGGCAATAAAGTAAAAGGTCATGAAAACAATCATTTGCATTTTGGTCTTATTTTAAGGTTAGGGTTAGGTTTAAAAGCACATTTTATGAAAACATTTTTAGAAATAGGCTGAGTTTATGACTTTGTGGCTGTGGTAACTAGTGATGACCTTGGGTAGCAGCAGCAGATTTTTTCATATTCTTTATTCAGTGCCAAAAGCATGTATTCAGTGAGTCTAAGTGATTAATAACGTTAGCAGCTGGCTGCATGATTGCATCAACCTAGCTAGCTATTGTTAGCTAGCTACCAAGCTAGGCTAATATTAGTAGTTTTGTTAGCCAACTATAGATTGGATCATTCTAGCTATTTTTAGAGGATGACTAAACTGCTTTTATTAACTGCTTTTATTAACACACCTTGTTTTCCTTGAAAATGTGTGTTAGCTCTCTCATGAGGCAGGCAAGCAGGACAGGAGGGTTTCCACTAGATAACCCAGCCACAAAGTCAGATTCCACAGACCGAAGAGGAGCGTGAGCGAAGAAAGAAACCAAGTGCAGAGTGCAGAGTCAATCAATGAGGTGCTGGTGCAAGCAAACTAAACTTAATTGTTGAGAGCGGGGTTTCTTAAACTATGGTTTGGGACCCAAAGTGGGCCCTGAGCATGTGAGAGGTGGGTTGCGAGTTATGAGTAAACATAATCACACACCATTTCTTCTTAATTTGGGTTGTTCTAGGACAGTACATTTTTCATTTGCATCTTGAGATGAAAAATCAGAACCTCTGGTTGAGAGAAATCGTTAATGAGGCTCTGTAGGCTGTAGCTAGGAGACCACCGTGACTGACAAGTTAATCCACCTGTCGCAGCAAACGTGAAGTCTCAGGGACAGGGTTGTATTCACGAGACAAAACAGAGGCAAACGGGCTCTGTAGGTACTATGTCAACTTGTCGAATACGAAATGCGTGCTTTTTTCCCCATTGCAAACTGTTTTTCTATGACGTGAACTAATGAATATGTCTGATAAAGCTTTGAAAGTGGTGATTGAAAAGTGCTGGGGCAAATGCTGTCTCACTACACTTTTCCTGTTGTATGCAAAAAAAGGGGAAATTCTATTATTGTATACCTAATAAAATTGCTCAGTGTAGTTCTTTCTCTCTCAAAAAGGTAGTGGTCAAAATTGACACCCCTAAAGATTCTTATAAATAAAGTAGTCAAAAGTGTATTATGTGGTCCCATATTCCTACTGTAGCACACAATGACTACATCAAGTTTGTGACTACAAACTTGTCAGATGTATTTGCAGTTCATTTGCTTGTGTTTCAGATCATTTTGTGCCCAATTTTGTGTAGATTTGGAGTAACTTTTATTATAAGGATACAATATGTTGTTAATGTTTCTAATATGTTTCTAAACACTTCTGCCATGATTAAACACTTCTGCATTAATGTGGATGCAACCATGATTACGAACAATCCGGAATGAATCGTAAATAATGATGAGTGAGACAGTTACAGAGGGCCAGAGATCATACTCTCAAGACACGCTAACCTCAAATCAAATCAAGTCAAATTGATCTGTTCAGATAATTCTCACAATTAGTACTCCAACTGACTCCTGCTTCAAACAATGGACAAAATGAACCTGGGCCTGTCTGTCTGACATCTGACACAGCAGCTCATCTGAAAGCATACTGTACCAAGACTAAAGGATTATTACAAAGTTATGCTGTAATGTAAACTTCCCATTGGGGTTTTAGTTGTTTTGTTGTGTGTATTTTTCTGCCAGATTAAATCCACACACAGATGGTGAAGTTAGAATTAGGCCTGAATGACCAGACTGAAAAACTAACAAGGCCATCACAATTTACACAGTGCCCATGGCAGTGGTGACTTCTTTTCTGGGGTAATTAATACCCTTTTGTTAGATTCTCAGAGACCTTTGGATAGCTATTATACCTAGTGACCTCCATAACATAGGGAATAACGCAGGACAACATGATGACATAATGTTAGCCCTGTTGAGGAACACTTACACAATCCTCCATCCTCACGTCTATCGTACTCTGGATGATGCAGATTAAGTCACTCTTCTTATTCAATGATATAGAATGTTGAAGGTGATAAACCGGGTTGGGGTCAATTACACTAAATTGGGATTTCAGTTTACCGAATGACTGAATTGCAATGGAATCAAATCAAACTGTATTTGTCACATGTGCCAAATATAACAAGTGTAGACCTTACTTTGAAATGCTTACTTACTTAATTAACCAACAGTGCAGTTTAAGAAATATTTACTAAATAAACTAAAGTAAAACATTTTATAAAAAGTAACAATAAAATAATAACGAGGCGATATAATGGGCCTTCCTCTGACACCAACTATTATATAAGTTCTGGATGGCAGGAAGCTTGGCCCCAGTGATGTACTGGGCCATACACATTACCCTCTGTAGATCCTTATGGTCGGATGCCGAGCAGTTGCCATACCAGGTGGTGCCATACCAACCGGTCACGATGCTCTCGATGGTGCTGACGTAGAACTTTAAGAGGATCTGTGGACCCATTTAGGCAGGTTACCTTCGCTTTCTTGGGCACAGGGACTATGGTGGTCTGCTTGAAAACATGTAGGTATTACAGACTCGGTCAGGGACAGGTTGAAAATATCAGTGAAGACACTTGCCAGTTAGTCCACACATGCTCTGAGTACACATCCTGGTAGTCCATCTGGCGGCCTTGTGAATCTGCAACGAGCTTAAATGTCTTGCGCACATCGGCTACGGAGAGCGTGATCACACAGTCACCCGGAACAGCTGGTGCTCTCACGCATGCTTCAGTGTTGCTTTCCTCGAAGCGAGCATAAAAAGCATTTAGCCTGTCTGGTAGGCTCGGGCTTACTGAGCGAGTCAATGTTATTAAACAGGAATCAGGAAGATTGAATTAATGTCCCGTTGGTAGGATAGTCTTAAACAGAGCTCATCCAGTTTATTCTCCAGTGATTGCACGTTGGCCAATAGAACAGATGGTAGAGGCGGGTTACCCACTCGCCAACGAATTCTCACAAGGCACCCCGATCTCCGCCCGCTGTACCTCTGTCTTTTCTTCACGCGAATGACAGGGATTTGGGCTGGTCTTGGAGAAACAGTATATCCTTCATGTCGGGCTCCGTAAAGAAAAAATCTTCGTCCAGTTCGAGGTGAGTAATCACTGTTCTGATATCCATAAGCTCTTTTCATTCATTAGAGACGGTAGCAGCAACATTATGTGCAAAATAAGTTACAAGCAATGCAAAAAAAAACACACAAAAAAGCCCGTAAAACGGCAGTCATACCTTTCGGCTCTATTTTCTCCTCCTTTCACCAGATCTTTGAATCTCTTTGACCCTAGGGGTATGATATATTTTTGGAGCATACAATATAGCTCAGTATATTAATTGTTTATTTTATACAGTCCTTATTGTTCAACTTTTATCAAGGGTGTCAGTAATTTGGGACCCCCATGTACACCAATCAGGCTTATAGATCAGTAGTATTCAAACTTTTTCAGTGGGGACCCAATTTTTCTCGCCGGAATTTCTGGGGGATCATTTGTTTTTGCTAGAATTTCTCCAAATCAATTGACACAACCTTTTAACATCAAAGAATAACCGTCAATTCATTAAATTGTCCTACTAAAATTCTGCACTCTTAAATACATTTTTTTCCCAGAAAAAATTTGGGGTGACCCTACTGCAGTCCCCCTTTCAAACCCACTATGGGTCGCGACCCTGACTTTGAATATCACTGCTTTAAAGTCGCTGCATGGTCAATCAGACATCTGCATTGGCCGTGCAGCATTTATGGTGATATGGCCTCTGCAGAAGTCAGGGCATTCATACTCCTTGCGCTTCGCCGAGCATCACAGAGCTGTTGTGAAGGAAGTTGTCAAGGAAGTGAGTTTGTGCTTATGCAGGACCTCCCGCCCTTACCTACCGTCAACCAATCATGTCAATCATGAACTATATGGAGCCCTGCGCATTGTTACAAAATTTGAGAGAAACTACGGATGCTGTACGGAGTTCAATTTGGCCTCTGCGTGCCTCCGGAGGCTCCGCAATTGTGTCACACCATCCATACGGCGCCTCCGACCACATTTTCGTATCAAGCATAAATTGTCTCTTAGTCAGTGGTTCTCAACTGGTTTTGCCTCAGGACCCAAATTGAACCAGGTTGTCTCAGTCACGACCCAATATACGCATCGCCAAAAAGAATCGGCAAAATACAGTCTGGAATATTTTTTTTATGCTATATTGATATTACATGTAGCAATTATGTGACAAAGGAACAAAATTCCCAACTCTGTCATTGTCAATAACTACATTTTGCACATATTCTTGATGAAGAATGTTAATAAACTCACTGGTTTGTGAGCACAAAATCAACCAAAATGGTGCTGCTACTAACTGTATATAAAAATACTGTGATTGAATAAAATAAATTCTGAGATTAAATGATAAAATGTTTTAAATTCATTATAATTTGTAAACACTTTCTACCTGGTTTAAGTCGTTTAAGTTCAGACTGTAGTATTTTTTCATAAACACCTGCTCAGACACCCTCGACCCATTCTAAACCTCCAGAGACCCAAATGTGGGTCACGGCCCACCAGTTGAGAATCGCTGCTTTAGATCATATTGAGGTAAATATATCAACACAAACAGGGCATTGATGTATTGAGGGGAAGGTAAATATCCATTTAAATGTTTTTTATGATGTGGTCTGGCAGTGAGTGTCTCCACTGTAATATTAAATTGATATACTTGGCCTGTAGCGCTAGTGTGGATAAAAAACTGCGGTCTGAGCCAGCTGAAATGAAATGAAAGTAGATAACGGCGTTGACTTGTAGGCTGAGTGTCATAACTTGTATTTAAATCTCTGTGGCTGGAGCGGGAAGCCTTCATTAAGTGAGCTTGGGTAGATTTATAGACTTAACTGTGCAGAAGTCGTTAGTAGTAAGACACTGTGGTAATATTCCAAATGGCATCCTATTATCTACATAGTGCACTACTTTTGACCAGAGAGAGTGTAGGGTGCCATTTGGGATGTACTCTAAAGCAGTAGAACCTGGACAAGATGTACATGCTCCACTTAGCTTTGGCTCTCTCTGGCTGGACTCCTGAATGTCCAGCCAGAGAGAGCTCGGATGTTCATTCGGATGTTATACTGCACCAGTGTTTCTCTCAACCGTTTTTATACAGGCATGGACCAGCAAGCTATGTAGGGTCCCTCTTGTTTCAGGGTCTGGCAAGCTATTCTCTCCTGTTTATTCCATATTCATTCTCTCACTCTACTGTAAGCATACCACACTGACCTTTTCAGAAGACATGCTAGCCCTTGTCACTCACTCTTGAAATGGGAACCTGTTTCCCCCATTTTCCTTGGACTGTTATTAGGGCTCCATTCTCAGCTGGCAGAAAGGAGGCGCCTGTGCATGTGCATTTTTTTGTCTGTGAATTTTGTATTTAGAAACATAAAAAATGATTGCTTTTCCCCCCATTTCATTTTAATTTGATTAAAATCCAAGCATAGCCTACCCTCCCCTTAATCAAGTGGGGTTTAGCAGCATTGCGTAGGTGCGTCTTTTTATCTTGGCCATTACCAAACTAGCCGATGAATAAAGGGATTTTAAATGGTCGCATACTTTATTTTGCTTGTTTGAGTAGGCTGTCCAACCCCATTTTCATAGAGTGCCCCTCGTCTGATTACCAAAGATACGCGTGCTCCTCCAAACTATTCAATCCTCCTATAATGCCACATCAACGGCAGATTTTTTTACGAATCTGCCTTGCACATAGGCAACAATTCAATGGTCAGGAGCCTAGTAGTTTGTATAGATGAGTGAATGTTACGCTAAAGAAATTTAAGCCTACTTGTGCACACGGTGCCAATGTGCCATTGAACGAGAGAAGCGATTTATGATATCAAGCTTCTGACCCGATCCTATTTAGAAATATTGTTGTTGGTTTAAAAAGCAGATTCATTGTTTTTTGTTTAATCACAACTGCTACTCCTTTAATTGTTTCTGTTATCAAAAATAATAGTTATATTGAATAGCATTAAGCAATTGACTCATGTTTGAAATTCTGATTACAGATATTCTTATTGTCTAGTCTGAGGTGATTGTATTCCAAAGAGAGGTTTGTTTGTTATCAAATCAAATGTATTGGTCACATACACATATTTAGCAGATGTTATTGTGGTTGTAGCGAAATCCTTGTATCCCTCCTGCCTTCTACGCACTCTCTATCCCGATGGTAATGAATCGAAGAGATCATTTCATACTAATTGCTTTCCAGGATGATAATCCAAGCAATAAACTACAGCGAGGCTCTGCTTGTCCGAGGGGAAATAAAGCCAAACGAAATAAACGCCCATTCAATCTGGTCTATTTCAAAGCCAACATTAGAAAATAATGAGCTTTTTTGGCACTTGGTCAGAGAGAGAGAGAAAGATAGTGAGGGAGTGTGAGAGGGAGAGAGAGAGAGAAAAAATGGGGAGGACATTTGAATCAATATTTCCTATTAGAGAAGCTGATGCTTAAACCAATAATAGGCCTAGCTGAATGAGGTCCAGAACATTGTGTATTCAGGTGTGTGGGGTAATTGAATTCTCTAGTGAAAAGGCTCTCCTGATTAAAACTGCAGAATAAAAGGGAAAATGCAATCAAAGAGACAAAGAGTTACTATTCAAAGTTTCATGTCAAAGATATTTTGATTAATGTGATAGTGTGTATTTGAAAGAATGGGTTTTGTGGTAGGAATGTGTGAGAGGGAGGGAATACATGGAAGGAGTATATTTGTAAGTGTATTTGTGTCTGTGTGTGATTGTGTGTGTGTGGGGGAATGTGAATGGGTCATGTGTTTATGCAACGGTTTGTGTACGTGCGTTTGGGGTATCCATGTCTTGAGTGTGGATTGTGTTTTGTTTTTGAAGTGAATTATGTTTATCCGAGTGGAAGTTGTGTATGTACTGTGTGTGTGTGCATATGCCTGTGTGTGTGTGTGTGTTTGTGGCTGCCAGGTGGTGTATTGTGTTAATAGACAGAGATAGAGATCAGTAAGGAAATGGCGCTCCCTCCCAGCCCAGTGTGTTGACCCCAGCTCCACCCCAGCTATATCTATCAAGCTGTCCTCCCTGTGACTTTTCACCTCCTTATCCCTGTCTCCCTCTCCCTCCACACTAAGGGAAAACAGACCAGGCCAGACCAACATTTTTGGAGCAATGTGGAGACTAGTTTACAAATGATACAAAAATGCTTTAAACACATACACCCACAAATACACATACTCATGCAAACACACACGCATGCATGCACGCACATAGTGGACTAAACTCCACTGCATGGTAAAGGAAGTTTCTGATGAACTTCACTAATGGCGTGTAGCTGAGACCAGGCTTTGTGGAATCTACCTCCGACTACATTGATTCGCCCAAGGTCAATACTAAATACTATGAAACGCCAACTTGTACCTATGTTTGTCCTCTGTAGTTGTGTGCCTTTCTTTGTTTGCTGAAATCCATACCTTTTCAATAAACGTTAATCAAATACACCCACTGACTGTTTCCTTGTTGAGATTCAATGGGCGCATACGCATTTGCGCTGAGTTGCCATGTTAGAGCAACAGCAATGAGCAAGTAGTCTGTAAAAATTAAGTTAGCCACACATGTAAACATAATTATGGTCTGTTTTCTTTTTTTACTTTCAAAGTATTCCTTTGATAATCTCAGCTCCTGTGTCCCCATGGATACCAGTGGCCGATACCAGCGACATATTTAGTCTGTAGCTTCATCCCAAATGGCACCCCCTGTTCCCTATATAGTATACTTTTTTTGACCAGGCCCCATAAGCTTCTGGTCAAAAGTAGTGCACTATGTAGGGAATAGGTTTCCATTTGGGATGCACACACAGACAAAAAGTAAGCAGCAAAGCCACTGATTCATACCTTTCTCCTGCACAAGCACTTCCTCACAGAACATTCAATCAGAGCTGATAGGCCACTGGTACCAGTGGGGACACATGGGAGCCGAGATTATCGAAGGAATACTTTGAAAGTGTGTCAGATAATAATCTATTTGGAAGTTTCAATTGTGTCTTATCTCTCCTGGTAATCCACCTGCCCAACTTTGTCTCTGTCTCTCTCTGGCTTCTCATCCGGTTTGTCTTTCTTTGAGAGAGAGAGTGAGAAAAGAGAGACAGAGAGAGAGAGAGAAAGGAGTGAGTGAAAGAGAGTGAGAAAAGAGAGAGCGAGAGGAGAGCATAAGGGCTGGGGTGAGTGGACAGACAGACATCTAGAGTGGTGAAGGAGACTTGTCTTTCTCTCTTTTTAAAGCTCTAATCTGATAGTACAAGGCACAAAAGAGCCTAATCAGAGTTGTGCTGAAGTTTGTAAATTGGAGAATCATACACCACTGACCCAACAGTCACCGATCGGAGAGGGAAAAAAGAGAGAGAGAGATTGTAAGGAGGGGTAGAAACAGAAAAACAGAGAAGAGAGAGAGAGAGAGAGATTGGATAGAGGGGAGAAACAGAAAAACAGAGAAGAGAGAGAGAGAGAGAGATTGGATAGAGGGGAGAAACAGAAAAAGAGAGAAAAGAGAGAGACAGAGTGAGAGAGAGAGAGCGAGAGAGAGAGAGAGAGAGAGAGAGAGAGAGAGAGAGAGAGAGAGAGAATGGAGGGGAGAAACAGAAAAAGAGAGAAAAGAGAGAGACAGAGCAAGAGAGAGCGAGGGAGAGAGAGAGAGAAAGAGAGAGAGATTGGATGGAGTGGAGAAACAGAAAAAGAGAGAAAAGAGAGAGACAGAGAGTGAGAGAGAGAAGAGAGAGAGATTGGATGGAGTGGAGAAACAGAAAAAGAGAGAAAAGCGAGAGACAGAGAGTGTGAGAGAGAGAGAGAAAGAGAGAGAGATTGGATGGAGTGGAGAAACAGAAAAAGAGAGAAAAGAGAGAGAGCGAGAGCAAGAGGTGATTGGATGTAGGGGAGAAACAGAAAAAGAGAGATAGAGAGAAAGAGAGATTGGATGGAGGGGAGAAAAAGAAAAAGAGAGATAGAGAGAAAGAGAGATTGGATGGAGGGGAGAAACAGAAAAAGAGAGATAGAGAGAAAGAGAGATTGGATGGAGGGGAGAAGAAGAAAAAGAGAGACAAGAGAGACAGAACGAGATAGAGAGAGAGAGAGATTGCTTGGTAACCTTTCCTATAGATTTCTCTGCCTCTTTTCCCACTGCAAACTCAAATTGATGAGCTGTTAGTATTTCATCATCGTCTTCGTCCTCGTCCTAACTTCTGGCCCTAATGAACCATTAGGAATTAGTTATTTTCCCTGTGATGATAAAAGCCACGTTCACATCTTCATTCTCAGTTAGTGAAAATGTTTGTGATATTTTGTGTTATTGTAGTATTGTGTTGTCAGGTTGCAGACAGATGCCTCTAGTGGCATACCGGGAATACCTGAGAGGAATACATGACGACGATCCCAGACAGTCCAAACAGATGTGATGACTGGCAAGCAGCTGGATCAACTGCTGTGCTGCTAACAATTTGCTGTATTTTAAGATAATCCAGATTTTAAAAATCTAAAACGCATCCATTGTGACAGTGGGTGTCAATAATTATAATAACTGAATTGTACATAGACAGTTGGGAAACATCTACTCACAGCCACAGCCATGGTCATGGCCCTTCTAGAAGAAGATTTTAGGCAGAAGAACATCCCAGGCGGATGAAGCTATTAGATTATTCCAGGAACCAAACAGCAGGGCTGGGAGAGGAAGAGTCAGGGGAGATGAGGCAGGCAGGGCAGAGGCTGAGAGGAGGCAGGGAAGTGTAACGTTTGTCGTATTGAGTGGACCAAAACGCAGCGGGAACGTGTATACTCATCTTCTTTATTAGAAGGAAAAAACACAAACAAAATACTCATACAAAATAAACGACGAAGACAGTCCTGTAAGGCTAAACGCTATACATGGAACAACTACCCACAAACACAGTGACAAAAACCCCTTACTTAAATATGTCCTCCAATTAAAAGCAACGAAGAACAGCTGCTTCTAATTGAAGGCCAAACCAAAAACCCTGAACATAGAAATAGACTAAATAGATAGACATAGAAATATACTAACATAGAACATTGGCCAAAAAACCCCGAAACACACTAAACAAACACCCCCTGCCACGCCCTGACCAAACTACAATAACAAACAACCCCTTTTACTGGTCAGGATGTGACAGTACCCCTCCCCCCCAAAGGTGCAGACCCCGGATGCACCTCAAACAAAAAACACAAAAATAAACCCCAAAACTAAAATAATCCCAAACTAAAAGGAGGGAAGGGAGAGTGGCCACCGTCACCGACAGTTCTTGTGCTACACCTCCCCCTCCCCAATCCTCCTACTACGGAGGTGGCTCAGGATCTGGCTTAGGTCCATAAACTAGCCTGCCCACCCCCCTTGAAAGCTGATGCCTGTATACCCCTACAGAAGTCTAAGGCGCGTCGCTGGAGACATCGGGCTGAGGCGTGTCGCTGGAGACCTCGGGCTAGAAGGCGACTCTGGGAGCTCCGGACTGGAGGGCGACTCTGGCTGCGACGGTTCCGGACTGGAGGGCGACTCTGGCTGCGACGGTTCCGGACTGGAGGGCGACTCTGGCTGCGACGGTTCCGGACTCTGGCTGCGACGGTTCCGGACTGTGGGCCGTCTCTGTCGGTTCCGGACTGTGGGCCATCTCTGTTGGTTCCGGACTGTGGGCCGTCTCTGTCGGTTCCGGACTGTGGGCCGTCTCTGTCGGTTCCGGACTGTGGGCGGTCTCTGTCGGTTCCGGACTGTGGGCCGTCGCCAGAAGCACTGGACAGGGCACTGTCGCTGGAAGCTCTAGACGGGGAACTGTCGCCGGAAGCTCTAGACGGGGAACTGTCGCCGGAAGCTCTAGACGGGGAACTGTCGCCGGAAGCTCTAGACGGGGAACTGTCGCCGGAAGCTCTAGACGGGGAACTGTCGCCGGAAGCTCTGGACGGGGAACTGTCGCCGGAAGCTCTAGACGGGGCACTGTCGCCGGAAGCTCTAGACGGGGAACTGTCGCCGGAAGCTCTAGACGGGGAACTGTCGCCGGAAGCTCTGGACGGGGAACTGTCGCCGGAAGCTCTAGACGGGGCACTGTCGCCGGAAGCTCTAGACGGGGCACTGTCGCCGGAAGCTCTAGACGGGGCAGTGTCTCTGGAAGCTCTAGACGGGGCAGTGTCGCTGGAAGCTCTAGACGGGGTACTGTTGCCGGAAGCTCTAGACGGGGCACTGTCGCCGGAAGCTCTAGACGGGGACTGCGCACTAAAGGCCTGGTGCGTGGGGCTGGCTTTGGAGACACCAGACTAGGGACGCACACCACAGGGCTAGTGCGAGGAGCAGGACGTACTGGACTAGGCTGATGCACTGGAGGCCTGGTGCGTGGGGCTGGTACTGGAGGTACCAGACTGGAGACACGCACCTCAAGGCTAGTGCGAGGAGCAGGAACAGGACGTACTGGACTGGGCTGACGCACTGCAGGCCTGGTGCGTGGGGCTGGCTTAGGAGGCGCCAGACTATTGACACGCATCTCAAGGCTAGTGCAAGGAGCAGGAACTGGATACACTGGGCCATGAATAAGCACTGGAGGTCTGGAGCGCACAGCCTGCACAACCCGTCCTGGCTGGGTTGTAACAGTAGCCCTGCACGGGCGGAGTGCTGGCACAGGGCGAACTGGGCTGTGCAGAGTACTGATGGCTGCCGTGCGTAGAGCAGGCGCAGGGTAGCCTGGACCCAGGAGATGCACTGGTGGCCAGATGTACTGTGCCGGCGCACTTCTCCCAGGCTGGATGCCCACTCTAGCACGGCACTTACGGGGGGCTGGTATCGCTCGCACTGGACTGTGCTTGCGGATGGGCGAGATCGTGCACACTTCCGCATAGTCCGACGCTCTCACTGCCAAACGCTCCCCATAATAAACACGGGGAGTTGGCTCAGGTCCATTGCCTGACCTAGCCAATCTTCCCGTGTGCCCGCCCCCCCCCCAAAACATTTATTGGGGCTGCCTATCAGGCTTCCTTGCCAGCCGTGTTCCCGCATAGCATTCCCGGTCCTCTCCAGTCTTCCTCCATGGTCCTTCTCCAGCTAATATCTCCTCCCAAGTCCATGACTCCTTATACTCCTCTTTCTGCTCCTTCCTCCGCTGCTTGGTCCTTTTTTGGTGGGTAGTTCTGTAACGTTCGTCGTATTGAGTGGACCAAAACGCAGCGGGAACATGTATACTCATCTTCTTTATTAGAAGGAAAAAACACAAACAAAATACTTATACAAAATAATTGTCGAAGACAGTCCTGTAAGGCTAAACGCTATACACGGAACAACTACCCACAAACACAGTGACAAAAACCCCTTACTTAAATATGTCCTCCAATTAAAAGCAACGAAGAACAGCTGCTTCTAATTGAAGGCCAAACCCAAAAACCCTGAACATAGAAATAGACTAAATAGATAGACATAGAAATATACAGGGGAGAGGAGGAGGAAGGGGAGAGTAGGGGAGAGGAGGAGAGAAGGCAGGGGAGAGGAGGAGAAAGTGGAGAGGAGAGGAGGAGGAAAGGGAGAAGAGACAGGCTGTGGAAAGGGAATGGAGATGCAGGGGGAGAAGGAAGCAGGGGAGAGGCATGCGGCAGGCTGGTAGAGGAGAGGAGGAAGGGAGAGGCGGCAGGCTGGGAGAAGGAGGCAGGGGATGTAAGGGAGGTAGGGGAGAGGTTGACACAGGAGAGAGGATGAGAGGAGGCAGAGGAGAGGAGGAGGCAGGGGAGAGGCAGAGTGGCAGGCTACGGAGAGGGATCCTGTGGCGTGTTAACAATCAGGAGGTGTTAGGTCCTACCAGTGAGAGGCATCAGTGATGCATACAGTGCAGGGTATTAGCTGTACATGTGTGCATACTCTCAGCCCATCATCCCAGATACATTAATGGGAAAACAGATAGCTAACCTATCAAACTGATCTGTCAGCCAGGCTGGATGCTGAGGCGTACGCGCATGTGTGTGTGTATGGTAGCAGCTCAGCAGTAAATTTAAAAACACATCTTTGCTATAGTTTTATTGTATGCAGAGATCCTAAAATCTATCTTTCTTTTATGGAAAATCTCCACTGCATTTTTAGCTTTGGAGAAAGACACTTCCATTCCAACCCACTGTTGTTTTGATGGACACAGAGAGATCCCCACTGATGGTTACTATTGATAGAGGCCCTGAGGACCAAGCATTCCAGCAGACATTACCCCCCACCCCACCCCCCGCTCTTTCTGTGGCTCTCTGGCTGCATCCCAAATGGCACCCTATTCCCTATGTAATGCACTGCTTGTATGGACTCTGGTCAAAAGTGGTGCGTTATATTGGGAATAGGGTGCCATTTGGGATGCAGATTATTTTTGTTGAGGGGCTCTCTGCTTTGGCTCTACCCCGGCTTTGGTTCACTTCATGCAGCCGCAGCATCGGGTGAGTGTGGGTCAGGGTCCCCAGGGGCTCTCTCTCTCTCTCTCTCGGGGGACCAACAGGGAGTAGGCTAACACTAGGGAGCCTTATATGAGCGCACTATCAAAACGAATCAGACTCTGTCGAGTCCACCACCCACCGACCGGCTCCACCACCCTCCGCCTATTGACTGTGACTCAGGGCTGCAGGGTGTGTGTAGCATGGCGTGCCGAGGTAATGAGACCATGGTGCCTCCTCAGTACCCCTCCCCACCACCGCCCACCATCTCCACTATGAGACACTAACAACTACAGTACTAGTGCCCCAGGGACATCCATGACACCGGCAGGGAGAGGGAGACAGAGAGCGAACGAGAAAGGGTGAGAGAGAAAGAGAGAGAGAGGGGAAGGAAGAGAGAGAGAGAAAGGAAGAGAGAGTGAGGGAATGGGAACGATGAGAGAGAAAAAGAGAGATGGGGCAGTGAGAGAGAAAGAGAGAAAGAGAAAGAAAGAGAGAGACCATGCTACACAGCCTGAGCCGACCTACAGTAACCAGCTGAAGTGGAAGTCATCCTTATGAAGTGTGTGAGTGGCTCAAGAACTGCCAGGGGTTGGGGGGGGGGGCTGAAGGACGTCACCCTCAACCGCAGTCCCTGCACCTCACACAGGAGCAACAGAGCAAAGGACACTGCGCCCAGACCTGCAAGACCCCCTCCCGAAGGACCTCCAACGAGAGAACCTACGCCAAGAGGACCTACACCCAGACCACAGCTTCACCAGCTACACCCAAACCGAGAGAAATGTCCTCATGTGTGCTACCTATATCCCCCCAATAGAATCCCAATACTTTAATGATGACAGCTTCTCCATCCTTGAAGGGGAGCTCAACCATTTCCAGGCCCAGAGACATGTACTAGTCTGTGGTGACCTAAATACCAGAACTGGACAAGAACTTGACACTGTCAGCACAGAGGGTGTCACGCTCTGACCTAAGAGAGCTGGTTTTTCTCTGTTTAGTTAGGTCAGGGTGTGATAGGTGGGTGGGCATTCTATGTTTTGTTTTTCTATGTTTGGACTGGGTATGGTTTCCAATCAGAGGCAGCTGTCTATCTTTGTCTCTGATTGGAAGCCATACTTAGGCAGCCTGTTTTTCCCTTTGTTTTCGTGGGTAGTTGCTTTCTGTTTAGTTTGTGTAACCTGACGGAACTGTTGGCTGTCATTTTGTTTATTTTGTCTAGTGTTCGTTTTCATAAAAATATAACGATGAGCACTCAACACGCTGCGCCTTGGTCTCCTCTATATGAAGGCCTGTTACAGAACTACCCACCACGATTGGATCAAGCGGCGTGCCCGGGCAGAGATGGATACCTGGTCGATGGAGGATTGGATTGAAAGGAGAAACTGGACTTGGGTCCAGGTAATAGACAGGTATCGTAGCCTACCGGGGAAGAACGAGAGGCAGCCCCAAAAAATGTTTTTTTGGGGGGGCACACGGGTAGTTTGGCGGGGCCAGGGGTGAGACCTGAGCCAACTCCCCGTGCTTATTGTGGTGAGCATGTGCCTGCCTCTCGCACTCTCCCTCCAGTGCGCCTCCATAGCCCAGTACGGCCGGTGCCTGCTCTGAGCACCCGGTCCTCAGTGCGTCTCTCCAGTCTGGTGAGACCTGTTCCAGCTCCACGAGAAAAGCCTCCAGTGATAATCTATGGTCCGAAGCCTGTAGAGATGTTCCATGGCACGAAGCCTCCAGTGATGATCCATGGCCCGGAGCCTGTAGGGATAATCCATGGCAAGAAACCTGTAGGGATTATCCATGGTCCGGAGCCTGTAGGGATAATCCATGGCAAGAAGCCTGTAGGGATGATCCATGGCCCGGAGCCTGTAGAGATGATCCATGGCACGAAGCCTCCAGTGATGATCCATGGCGCGGAACCTGTATTGATGATCCATGGCATGGAGCTTGCAGCAACCGTCCCTAGTCCGGAACCTACAACGACGCTCTCAGTCCGGAGCCTCCGGTGACACTCCTCAGTCCAGAGCCTTCAGTGGCGGTCTGCAGCCCAGAGTCTTCAGCGGCGGTCTGCAGCCCAGAGTCTTCAGTGGCGGTCTGCAGCCCAGAGTCTTCAGCGGCGGTCTGCAGCCCAGATTCTTCAGCGGCAGTTGGCGTTCCAAAGCCTCCAGCGATGATCCACCCTCTGGTTCCTCCGGACACACAGAAGTGGGGGGATCAGCAGGCGGTGGGGGTGCTAAGCCCTGAACCAGAGCAGCCGCCAAGTACAGATGCCCACCCGGACCCTCCCCTATAGTTTCAGGTTTGCGGCCGGGAGTCCGCACCTTTGGGGGGAGGGGTACTGTCACGCTCTGACCTAAGAGAGCTGGTTTTTCTCTGTTTAGTTAGGTCAGGGTGTGATAGGTGGGTGGGCATTCTATGTTTTATTTTTCGGTGTTTGGGCCGGGTATGGTTTCCAATCAGAGGTAGCTGTCTATCGTTGTCTCTGATTGGAAGCCATACTTAGGCAGCCTGTTTTTCCCTTTGTTTTCGTGGGTAGTTGTTTTCTGTTTAGTTTGTATAACCTGACGGAACTGTTGGCTGTCATTTTGTTTATTTTGTCTAGTGTTCGTTTTCATTAAAATATAACGATGAGCACTCAACACGCTGCGCCTTGGTCTCCTCTATATGACGCGCGTTACAGAGGGGGACAAAAACCTACATGGAAGTGACCGTATTCCCTCCAAAATATGCCCCCCTAGACACAACTATGATGGGTCACAACTCCTACAGCTCTGTCACACGCTGATCCTGTAGTTCATTGATTAAACTACAGGACAAAATACAAACCCTCCAACCCAAAAAGGCCTGTGGTGTTGATGGTATCCTACATGCAATTATAAAATATACAGACCACAAATTCCAGTTGGCTATACTTAAACTCTTTAACATCATCCTCAGCTCTGGCATCTTCCCCAATATTTGGAACAAAGGACTGATAACCCAAATCCACAAAGGTGGAGACAAATTTGACCCCAATAACTACCGTGGGATATGCGTCAACAGCAACCCTGGGAAAATCCTCTGCATTATCATGAACAGAAGATTTGTACATTTCCTCAGTGAAAACAATATACTGAGCAAATGTGAAATCTGCTTTTTACCAAACTACCGTATGACTGATCACGTATTCACCCTGCACACCCTAATTGACAAACAAACAAACCAAAACAAAGGTATATTATTTTCTCATGCTTTGTTGACTTCAAAAAAGCTTTCCACTCAATTTGGCATGAGGGTCCGCTATACAAATTGATGTAAAGTGGTATTGGGGGAAAAACATACGACATTATAAAATACATGTACACAAACAACAAGTGTGCGGTTAAAATTGGCAAAACACACACACATTTCTTTCCACAGGGCCGTGGGGTGAGACAGGGATGCAGCTTAAGCCCCACCCTCTTCAACATATATATCAACGAATTGGTGAGGGCACTAAAACAGTCTGCAGCACCCGGTCTCACCCTACCAGAATCTAAAGTAAAATGTCTACTGTTTGCTGATGAACTGGTGCTTCTGTCCCCAACCAAGGAGGCCCTACAGCAGCACCTAGATCTTCTGCACAGATTCTGTCAGATCTGGGGCCCTAACAATAAATCTCAATAAAACTAAAATCATGGTGTTCCAAAAAAGGTCTAGTTGCCAGGTCCATAAACACAAATTCCATCTAGACACCGTTGCCCTAGAGCACACAAGAAACTATTCATACCTCGGCCTAAACATCAGCGCCACAGGTAACTTTCACAAAGCTGTGAATGATCTGAGAGACAAGGCAAGAAGGGCCTTTTATGCCATCAAAAGGAACATAACATTTGACATGCCAATTAGGATCTGGCTAAAAATACTTGAATCAGTTATAGAACCCATTGCCTTTTATGGTTGTGAGGTCTGGGGTTAGCTCACCAACAAAGAATTCACAAAATGGGACAAACACCAAATTGAGACTCTGCATGCAGAATTCTGCAAAAATATCCTCCGTATACAACGTAAAACACTAAATAATGCATGCAGATCAGAATTAAGCTGATATCTGCTAATTATCAAAATCCAGAAACAAGGCATTAAATTATACAACCACATAAAAGGAAGCGATTCCCAAACTTTCCATAACGAAGCCATCATCTACAGAGAGTTACACGATCGAGACCATCCTGACCGGTTGCATCACCTCCTGGTATGGCAACTGCTCGGGCATCTGACCATAAGACACTACAGAGGGTAGTGCTCCGGCCCAGTACATCACTGGGGCCAAGCTTCCTGCCGTCCAGGACCTATATAATAGGCGGTGTCAGAAGAAAGCCCAGATAATTGGCAGAGACTCCAGTCACCCAAGTCATAGACTGTTTTCTCTGCTACCGCATGGCAAGTGGTACCGGAGCACCAAGCCTATGACCAAAAGGCTCCTTAACAGCTTCTACCCCCAAGCCATAAGACTGCTGAACAATTAATCAAATGGCCAACGGACAATTTACATTGTACACTGCTGCTCGCTGTTTATTATCTATGCATAGTCACTTCACACCTACCTACATGTACAAATTACCTCACCTAACCTGTACCCCCGCACACTGACTCGGTACCAGTACCCCCTGTGTATAGCCTCCTTATTGTTATTTTATTGTGTTAATTTTTATTATTTTTGACTTTAGTTTATTTGGTAAATATTTTCTTAACTCCTCTTGATCTGCACTGTTGGTTAAGTAAGCATTTCACAGTACGGTCTACACTTGTTTTATTTTTTGAGTTTGATTTGATTTGAACCTAGAGAAAGTCCGCTAAGCAATCTGGTCCTGGGGCTCTGTTCACAAACAAAAACAGATCCCCACAGAGCCCCAGGACAGCAACACAATTAGACCCAACTAAATCATGAGAAAACCAAAAAATAATTACAAAAAAACAGAGCATACCTCGGCCGAAACTAGAATGCTATTTGGCCCTAAACAGAGAGTACACAGTGGCAGAATACCTGACCACTGTGACTGACCCAAAATTAAGGAAAATGATGTTCAGACTCAGTGAGCATAGCCTTGCTATTGAGAAAGGTCGCCGTAGGCAGACCTAGCTGTCAAGAGAAGACAGGCTATGTGCACACTGCCTATAAAATGAGGTGGAAACAGAGCTGCATTTCCTAACCTCCTGCCAAATGTATGACCATATTAGAGACACATATTTCCCTCAGATTACACAGACCCACAAAGAATTCGAAAACAAGTACAATTTTAGTAAACTCTCATATAATTTGGGTGAAATACCACAGTGTGCAAACCACCATTGTAAATACAATCCATATTTATTTATTTTTGCTTTTCTACTTAAATTATTTGCACATCGCTACAACACTGTATATAGACATAATATGACATTTGAAATGTCTTTATTATTTTGGAACTTGTGTGTGTGTAATACTTACTGTTCACTTTTTATTGTTTATTTCACTTTTGTTTATCCATTTCACTTGCTTTGGCAATGTAAACATATGTCCCAGAATTTAATTGAGATAGAGAGAAAGAGAGAGCGAGAGAGAGCGAGAGAGAGAGGGGGAGAGAGAGAGAGACTAGTAGGGAGCCATGCCAAGCTGTGTGGATGTCCCCCAGGTTGCCAACAGGTGCTGTGCAGTGAATTACAGAGAGGAAACATGCATGTGCTCACTTCCTCTGCAGGTCAGATATACTGAAAAGTCAGTGTATCTGATCTGTCGTTATTAGTTGATGGCCATACTCTGTGTAGCATACAGCAAAGAAAGTGATACACGTTTTTTTGCAATACTTATGTGGGACTATTTATGTAAATCTGAGGATTTCATTTGAACTGAAATAGGTTCTATCTTAAGTAGCAATCTTTTACCAGGGACTTTGAATCCCATACTAGCAGGTCAGTACCTCTATTATTTGGCATCTCTATATCTACATACAGTACATGTAGAGGTTTCCAGAGGAGGAAAAACAGCTCTTACGTAATAATATATATCATGATTTACATACTCTTCTGTACTGTTCAGGACATCCTGGGGATTCAAGTGGAATGGTGGGAAATCATAAGCCTACTCACCGCTAGTTTACATCATTCATAGAAGTAGGAGCACTGGAAGAGGGTTGTTACCATGCACATACTATAGCATATTATTGTTAAGGGTCTAAACATGATGGTGTATTCACAGCTACTGTAAGAGATAACATTCCCAGGATGTTACTGATTAGGTTAGGGCTATTATAAGTAGTCAAATTCTCCAGCTTTCAGAGAATTCATGTGTAGTACAATCAAAAGCATGTTTTTATGTAGTGATTCATCATACAACATATTATGTATAACTACAACACAGCATATTTATTTTGGAGTGGATTCACTTATTGGCTTAACTTTATTGCTTTAGACCCAGTCAATAATTTGAGATGTAATTTCAGCACAAATTAAAGTAGTGAACAGGAGGGTATCCTCACAGCAGCATGTGATACACAAACTCAAGCTGTTAGCAGTGACAGACACACACACGCACGCACGCACGCACACACACACACACACTCGTTGGGCCTCAGGGGAGTTAAGCATCATTCTGTCTGTCCTCACCTATTTCCCTCCTTCTCCTTCTCTTTTCTTTCCCCTCCTTCTCCTCCTCTTTACTTTCCACTCCTTCTCCTTCTCTCTTCTGAGCTGTAAGAGGAGCGTCTGCCTTTCCATCTGGGCCCAGTTTGAGAGGAAGGCTGAACTGTAGTCAACGTCACACAAGAAGTTGGTGAATTATTAAGAGCTCCAGATTTTCTGTGCAGCGCACATCTTCCCTCCATCTGTTGGAGAGCCACTCAGAGATGGCCAAGTATACCTTTTGCTGCTGCTGGCAATCTGTTGCGAGTCATTGTTTGGTGGTTGGTGGAGATACTTATTGTCGTGATCAAGAAGTTTGACTTCCATACTGTACCTAAACTTCTAGAAAAAAACAGGTGCTATCTAGAACCTACACTCGCTACACAAGCATTTCGCTAAACTCGCAATAACATCTGCTAACCATGTGTTTGTGACCAATAAAATTTGATTTGATTTTAAAAGTTTTTTTTGGGCTGTCCCCATAGGAGAGCCCTTTGAAGAACCTTATTTGGTTCCAGGTATAACACTTTTGGTTCCAGCTGGAACCCTTTTGGGTTAAATGTAGAACCCTCTTGGTTCCCGGTGGAACCCTTTTGGGTAATATGTAGAACACTTTCCACAGAAGGTTCTACATGAAACCCAAAGGGGTTCTCCTATGGAGACAGCCGAAGAACCCTTTTGGAACCCTTTTTTCTAAGAGCTATTAAATGTGATTCCATCTTATCTTGCAGAGCTTGTTACTATTCTCTAGAATAGTAACAATGTTTTCTCCATTTGACCAGACTGTTCATGTCAAGCAAGGACAACTATTGTTCATTTGACTTCTACATTAACTTATATTTTTTCATACTCAGTTTGCATGTAAAGCCATGCTCTGGCTTCTGTTACCTGAGATCCAAACTGCTCTACACTTGCATGAAGGCATGAGGGGAGAGTCAGGAGAGTGAGTTTAAGTGTGTCACCAGAGTGTAAAAATAGCATCCCACTAACAGATCCATAATCATATCCCATCTCCTCTAGGGGCTATGACAACGAGGTTAACACTATAGGAGCTCACTGAGAATATATATATATTTGTGTATGTCACAAATGGTACCCAATTTCCTATATAGTGCACTACTTTTGACCTGAACCCCGATCAAAAGTAGTGCACTATAGAGGGAATAGGGTGCCATGTAGGATGCAGACCTAGGTGCTCAGTGAGAATATCTATGTGGAACATTAGCTTCTGACACCAGAGCCTTTCATTACAACAGCCATTAGACATGTACTTGATTCCATTACCCTTTATTAACATTATATCACTATTAATCTCACAAACCACACCCTAATCTAGCATGCGCTGGCCAGCTATGTTAAGTGTCTCATGATGAGACTTGCTACATCCTTTTTGTTACAGATCTTAATTTGAACCAGTTTGCTACAGATGGAAAATAATCTTGTAGCAGCAGGAAATGTAAATTATTATATGGATTATAATGAAAGGACCTTTTTTGTAGGGGTTTATACAGTTTTTGTTAGGGCAAATCAAGTCTGACATTTTAAAGTGGAAATTACAAGCCTTTTTAAACATTGAATACACTACATTTCCTGTGCAGGACCATTTTCAGCAACAAAAGAGTCATCAAATTAAGATCCTACATCTGTATTACTATTAATCTCAGAAACCAGAACCTAATCTAGCATTAAATCAAATCAAATGGTATTTGTCACATGCGCCGAATACAACAGGTGCAGTGAAATACTTACTTACAAGCCCTTCACTAACAATGCAGTTTTAAGAAAATACCTAAAAGAAAGTATGAGATAACAATAACAAATTATTAAAGAGCAGCAGTAAATAACAATAGCAGGGCTATATACAGGGGGTACCAGTACAGAGTCAATGTGCGGGGGCACCGGTGTCAAGGTAATTGAGGTGTAATATGTACATGTAGGTAGAGTTACTAAAGTGAATATGCATGGATAATAGATAATAATAACAGAGCAGAAGCAGCATTCCAGAGGGCATGGGGGGGGGGGGGGGGGGGGGGGGGCAATGCAAATAGTCTGGGTAGCCATTTGGTTAGCTGTTCTTATGGCTTGGAGGTAGAAGCTATTTAGGAGCCTATTGGAACTAGACTTGACGCTCCGGTACCGCTTGCAGTGCGGTAGCAGAGAGAACAGTCAATGACTAGGGTGGCTGGAGTCTTTGACAATTTTAAGACCTTCCTCTGACACTGCCTGGTATAGAGGTCTTGGATGGCAACCCGTCAGGATGCTCTTGATGGTGCAGCTGTAAAACCTTTTGAGGATCTGGGGACCCCTGACAAATCTTTTCAGTCTCCTGAGGGAGAATAGGTTTTGTTGTGCCCTCTTCATGACTGTCTTGGTGTTTGGTTTTCTCTGTCTGTTTGTTGTGGCAGACTTGGGCCTGGTCGGCTGTGGTGTGGCATACTCTACTGTTGTATTTGGTTTTCTCTGTCTGCTGTGATTTGTCAGACTTCGCACTTGACATTTCCAATGATTCATTACTGGTGTGATGGCTGGCCTGAAGGCTCGCAGAACCTTTAGTGTGGGCCAGAACACAGCCAACCAGGCCGCTTTTGAGTGTGCATGCTCAGAAAGCAACATGAGCTAGACAGTGCAGTGTTTGTTTGGTTCACCACACTCTCCACCCCTTAAAGGTATTGATGAGAGCAGATCTGAGACTGGATAGATTTGTCAATTTATAATTTGAGCCCCAGACTTTAAGGGCACTGTGAGTAAGTGCTGCCCTGTTAATATAAAATGTTAAAGTTATTTTGTTGCCCTGAGTTGCATAATTATTATGAGCCTCTTGGATTTTGTTAAATATGGTCCCTTACTCAGATATGTAGAATTTTTCAGTTTTAAATTCCAATGCAATACAACATTTACATTTACGTCATTTAGCAGACGCTCTTATCCAGAGCGACTTACAAATTGGTGCATTCACCTTATGATATCCAGTGGAACAACCACTTTACAATAGTACATCTATATCTTCTTCTTTTTTGGGGGGGGGGGGGGGGGTTAGAAGGATTACTTTATCCTATCCCAGGTATTCCTTAATGAGGTGGGGTTTCAGGTGTCTCCGGAAGGTGGTGATTGACTCCGCTGTCCTGGCGTCGTGAGGAAGCTTGTTCCACCATTGGGGTGCCAGAGCAGCGAACAGTTTTGACTGGGCTGAGCGGGAACTGTGCTTCCGCAGAGGTAGGGGGGCCAGCAGGCCAGAGGTGGATGAACGCAGTGCCCTTGTTTGGGTGTAGGGCCTGATCAGAGCCTGAAGGTATGGAGGTGCCGTTCCCCTCACAGCTCCGTAGGCAAGCACCATGGTCTTGTAGCAGATGTGAGCTTCAACTGGAAGCCAGTGGAGTGTGCGGAGGAGCGGGGTGACGTGAGAGAACTTGGGAAGGTTGAACACCAGACGGGCTGCGGCGTTCTGGATGAGTTGTAGGGGTTTAATGGCACAGGCAGGGAGCCCCGCCAACAGCGAGTTGCAGTAATCCAGACGGGAGATGACAAGTGCTTGGATTAGGACCTGCGCCGCTTCCTGTGTAAGGCAGGGTCGTACTCTGCGAATGTTGTAGAGCATGAACCTACAGGATTGGGTCACCACCTTGATGTTAGCGGAGAACGACAAGGTGTTGTCCAGGGTCACGCCAAGGCTCTTAGCACTCTGGGAGGTGGACACAATGCAGTTGTCCACCGTGATGGCGAGATCATGGAAAGGGCAGTCCTTCCCCGGGAGAAAGAGCAGCTCCGTCTTGCCGAGGTTCAGCTTGAGGTGGTGATCCGTCATCCACACTGATATGTCTGCCAGACATGCAGAGATGCGATTCGCCACCTGGTTATCAGAAGGGGGAAAGGAGAAGATTAATAGTGTGTCGTCTGCGTAGCAATGATAGGAGAGACCATGTGAGGATATGACAGAGCCAAGTGACTTGGTGTATAGCGAGAATAGGAGAGGGCCTAGAACTGAGCCCTGGGGGACACCAGTGGTGAGAGCACGTGGTGCGGAGATGGATTCTCGCCACGCCACCTGGTAGGAGCGACCTGTCAGGTAGGACGCAATGCAAGAGTGAGTCGCGCCGGAGATGCCCAACTCAGAGAGGGTGGAGAGGAGGATCTGATGGTTCACAGTATCAAAGGCAGCAGATAGGTCTAGAAGTATGAGAGCAGAGGAGAGAAAGTTAGCTTTGAAGAAGATACCTCTGAAGATACCTTTTGTGTACCTTTTGACCTCTTTGTATCCCAGGGAACAACACTGTAACATAACTGTGCACTAATTCTGAGAGTGGGTGTATATACAGTATGCTCTTCATAATAAAGATGTGCCTGGTGGCACTGCTGAAACATTAATGCACTTCCGCCCAAAATCTTGCAAGTTCATTTATCCACACATTACATCAAGTATCACTGAGCACTGCTATATTTACATTGGTGTTGTCAGATAATCAGACAATTGTTGACTTGATTTTTTTCTGGGCAACTTTTAGCAAAGTGCAGAAAGGTATTATTGCCATTAAATCTGTTGCCGAGGATCTGATGATTCACAGTATCAAAGGCAGCAGATAGGTCTAGAAGGATGAGAGCAGAGGAGAGAGAGTTAGCTTTAGCATTGCGGAGAGCCTCCGTGACACAGAGAAGAGCAGTCTCAGTTGAATGACCAGTCTTGAAACCTGACTGATTTGGATCAAGAAGGTCATAATGAGAGAGATAGCAAGAGAGCTGGCCAAGGACGGCACACTCAAGGGTTTTGGAGAGAAAAGAAAGAAGGGATACTGGTCTGTAGTTGTTGACATCGGAGGGATCGAGTGTAGGTTTTTTGAGAAGGGGTGCAACTCTCTCTCTCTTGAAGACGGAAGGGACGTAGCCAGCGGTCAAGGATGAGTTGATGAGCGAGGTGGGGTAAGGGAGAAGGTCTCCGGAAATGGTCTGGAGAAGAGAGGAAGGGATAGGGTCAAGCGGGCAGGTTGTTGGGCGGCCGGCCGTCACAAGTCGCAAGATTTCATCTTGAGAGAGAGGGGAGAAAGAGGTCAAAGCATAGGGTAGGGCAATGTGAGCAGGACCAGCGGTGTCGTTTGACTTAACAAACGAGGATCGGATGTCGTCGACCTTCTCTTCAAAATGGTTGACGAAGTCATCCGCAGAGAGGGATGAGGGGGGGAGGGGAGGAGGATTCAGGAGGGAGGAGAAGGTGGCAAAGAGCTTCCTAGGGTTAGAGGCAGATGCTTGGAAGTTAGAGTGGTAGAAAGTGGCTTTAGCAGCAGAAACAGAGGAGGAAAATGTAGAGAGGAGGGAGTGAAAAGATGCCAGGTCCACAGGGAGGCTAGTTTTCCTCCATTTCCGCTCGGCTGCCCGGAGCCCTGTTCTGTGAGCTCGCAATGAGTCGTCAAGCCACGGAGCAGGAGGGGAGGACCGAGCCGGCCGGGAGGATAGGGGACATAGAGAGTCAAAGGATGCCGAAAGGGAGGAGAGGAGGGTTGAGGAGGCAGAATCAGGAGATTGGTTGGAGAAGGATTGAGCAGAGGGAAGAGATGATAGGATGGAAGAGGAGAGAGTAGCAGGAGAGAGAGAGCGAAGGTTGCGACGGCGCAGTACCATCTGAGCAGGGGCAGAGTGAGTAGTGCTGGAGGAGAGCGAGAGGGAAAAGTATACAAGGTAGTGATCGGAGACTTGGAGGGGAGTTGCAGTGAGATTGGTAGAAGAACAGCATCTAGTAAAGATGAGGTCAAGCGTATTGGCTGCCTTGTGAGTAGGGGGGGACGGTGAGAGGGTGAGGTCAAAAGAGGAGAGGAGTGGAAAGGAGGAGGCAGAGAGAAATTAGTCAAAGGTAGAGGTAGGGAGGTTAAAGTCACCCAGAACTGTGAGGGGTGAGCCATCCTCAGGAAAGGAACTTATCAAGGCGTCAAGCTCATTGATGAACTCTCCAAGGGAACCTGGAGGGCGATAAATGGTAAGGATGTTAACCTGTCTGGGCCAGTGGGACGCTCCCACCCTAATCAACAGCCAGTGGAATCGCGTCGCGCTAAATGCAAATCCTCATAAATGCTTTAACTTCAATTTCTCAAACATATGACTATTTTACACCGTTTTATAGATACACCTCTCCTGAATCGAACCACGTTGTCCGATTTCAAAAAGGCTTTACAGCAAAAGCAAAACATTAGATTGTCAGCAGAGTACCCAGCCAGAAATAATCACACAGCCATTTTCAAAGCAACTAGCATGCATCACAAATACCCAAAACACAGCTAAATGCAGCACTAACCTTTGACAACCTTCATCAGATGACACTCCTAGGACATCATGTTACACAACGCATGCATTTTTTGTTCGATAAAGTTCATATTTATATATAAAAACAGCATTTTACATCGGCGCATGACGTTCAGAAAATCTTTTCCCTCAAATGCTTCCGATGATCAGCGCTACAATTTACAAAATTACTATTCGAAAACATTGTTAAAATGTAATATTGTCATTCAAAGACTTATAGATTAACATGTCTTGAATGCCATCTCTTTGCCAGATTTAAAAATAACTTTACTGGGAAATCACACTTTGCAATAAACGACGTGGTATGCCCAGAAAAAAAGTCTAGGCTAGAAATGTTGGAGCCATCTTGGAACGATCAACCATCAAAAATACTATTGTAAATAATCCCTTACCTTTGATTATCTTTATCAGAAGGCACTTCTAGGAATCCCAGGTCCATAACAAATGTAGTTTTGTTCAAAAAAGTTAATAATTTATGTCCCAATAGTGTTAGCGCGCTCCGAAGGCTAGTGAAAATGTACCGTGTGCGTCTGACTTGTCGTCAGGAATGAGCAAAAAAAATATATTTAAGTTCGTTCAAACATGTCAAACGTTGTATAACATAAATCTTTAGGGGCTTTTTCAACCAGGGCTTCAATAATATTCCATTGGGACGGTTGCATTGTCTTTCAAAACGTTTCGAAAAGGGAGAGTACCCATGGGCGCCGACGTCACAATGGTAATGGCCCATCCCCTGTGACCAAGGTAAACATCCTCTCTTTCAGTCAATTTTGATAGTAGGAGGCTCAAACCACTTTGTAAAGACTGGGGACATCTAGTGGAAGCCATAGGAAGTGCTAAATGAATCACAAGCCCCTGTGTGTTTCAATGGCAAATGTTTGAAGTGATATCCACACATCAGATTTCAGTTTCCTGTCAGGATTTGTCTCAGGGTTTTGACTGCCATATGAGTTCTGTTATACTCACAGACACCATTCAAACAGTTTTAGAAACTTTAGGGTGTTTTCTATCCAAATCAAACAATTATATGCATATTCTAGTTACTGGGTAGGAGTAGTAACCAGATTAACCTCTCTGGGCTAGGCGGGACGAATTCGTCCCACCTACGCAACAGCCAGTGTAATCCAGTGGCGCGATTTTCAAATACCTTAAAACCTGTTAGGGCTAGGGGGCAGCATTTGCACGTCTGGATAAAAAAAATGTACCCGATTTAATCTGGTTACTAATCCTACCCAGTAACTAGAATATGCATATACTTATTATATATGGATAGAAAACACTCTAAAGTTTCTAAAACTGTTTGAATGGTGTCTGTGAGTATAACAGAACTCATTTGGCAGGCAAAACCCTGAGACATTTTCTGACAGGAAGTGGATACCTGATGTGTTGTATTGACTTTAAACCTATCCCATTGAAAAACACAGGGGCTGAGGAATATTTTGGCACTTCCTATTGCTTCCACTAGATGTCACCAGCCTTTACAAAGTGTTTTGAGTCTTCTGGAGGGAGATCTGACCGAACAAGAGCCATGGAACGATGATGTCCCATTAGACACCTGGCGCGCGAGTTCATGTTGGGTACCCTCGTTCCAATACGTTATAAAAGAGTATGCATTCGTCCACCTTGAATATTATTCATGTTCTGGTTAAAAAAGGCCCTAATGATTTATGCTATACAACGTTTGACATGTTTGAACGAACGTAAATATATTTTTTCCCCTCGTTCATGACGAGAAGTCCGGCTGGCTTAGATCATGTGCTAACAAGACGGAGATTTTTGGACATAAATGATGAGCTTTTTTGAACAAAACTACATTCGTTATGGACCTGTGATACCTGGAAGTGACATCTGATGAAGAGAATCAAAGGTAATGGATTATTTACATAGTATTTTTGATTTTAGATCTCCCCAACATGATGTCTAGTCTGTATCGCAACGCGTATTTTTCTGGGCGCAGTGCTCAGATTATTGCAAAGTGTGATTTCCCAGTAAGGTTATTTTTAAATCTGGCAAGTTGATTGCGTTCAAGAGATGTAAATCTATAATTCTTTAAATGACAATATAATATTTTACCAATGTTTTCTAATTTTAATTATTTAATTTGTGACGCTGACTTGACTGCCGGTTATTGGAGGGAAACGATTTCCTCAACATCAATGCCATAGTAAAACGCTGTTTTTGGATATAAATATGAACTTGATAGAACTAAAAATGCATGCATTGTCTAACATAATGTCCTAGGAGTGTCATCTGATGGAGATTGTAAAAGGTTAGTGCATCATTTTAGCTGGTTTTATGGTTTTGGTGACCCTGTCTTTGACTTGACAAAACATTACACACAACTCTTGTAAATGTACTGTCCTAACATACTCTAAATTTATGCTTTCGCCGTAAAACCTTTTTGAAATCGTAAAACGTGGTTAGATTAAGGAGATGTTTATCTTTCAAAGGGTGTAAAATAGTTGTATGTTTGAAAAATTTGAATTTTGACATTTATTTGGATTCAAATTTGCCGCTCTTGAAATGCACCTGCTGTTGATGGAGTGCACCACGGGTGGCACGCTAGCGTCCCACCTAGCCCATAGAGGTTAAAAATCCTATTACTTCAATTTCTCAAACATATGACTATTTTACAGCTATTTAAAGACAAGACTCTCGTTAATCTAACCACACTGTCCGATTTCAAAAAGGCTTTACAACGAAAGCAAAACATTAGATTATGTCAGCAGAGTACCCAGCCAGAAATAATCAGACACCCATTTTTCAAGCTAGCATATAATGTCACACAAACCCAGAAGACAGCTAAATGCAGCACTAACCTTTGATGATCTTTATCAGATGACAACCCTAGGACATTATGTTATACAATACATGCATGTTTTGTTCAATCAAGTTCATATTTATATCAAAAAACAGCTTTTTACATTAGCATGTGACATTCAGAACTAGCATACCCCCCGCAAACTTCCGGGGAATTTACTAACAATTTACTAAATTACTCACGATAAACGTTCACAAAAAACATAACAATTATTTTAAGAATTATAGATACAGAACTCCTCTATGCACTCGATATGTCCGATTTTAAAATAGCTTTTTGGTGAAAGCACATTTTGCAATATTCTAAGTACATAGCCCAGCCATCACGGGCTAGCTATTTAGACACCCGGCAAGTTTAGCCTTCACCAAAATCAGATTTACTATAACAAAAATGTTATTACCTTTGTTGTCTTCGTCAGAATGCACTCCCAGGACTTCTACTTCAATAACAAATGTTGGTTTGGTCCCAAATAATCCATCGTTATATCCAAATAGCGGCGTTTTGTTCATGCGTTCCAGACACTATCCTAAAGGGTAAATCAGGGTTAAGAGCATGGCGCAATTCGTGACAAAAAAATTCTAAATATTCCATTACCGTACTTCGAAGCATGTCAACCGCTGTTTAAAATCAATTTTTATGCAATTTATCTCGTAAAAAAGCGATAATATTCCGACCGGGAATCTCCTTTTCGGTAAACAGAGGAAAAAACACAAAGACGGGGGCGGCCAGTGCACGCGCCTAAGCCCACAGTCCCTTTATCGGCCACTTGAGAAAGGCGATAATGTGTTTCAGCCTGGGGCTGGAATGACGACATTCAGGTTTTTCCCGGGCTCTGAGAGCCTATTGGAGCCGTGGGAAGTGTCACGTTACTGCAGAGATCCTAGGTATTGGAAAGAGATGTCAAAGAAAGACAATAAATGGTCAGACAGGCCACTTCCTGTAAAGGAATCTCTCAGGTTTTGACCTGCCATTTGAGTTCTGTTATACTCACAGACACCATTCAAACAGTTTTAGAAACTTTGGAGTGTTTTCTATCCAAAGCCAATAATTATATGCATATTCTAGTTACTGGGCAGGAGTAGTAACCAGATTAAATCGGGTACGTTTTTTATCCAGCCGTGTCAATACTGCCCCCTACACTCAACAGGTTAAATCGGGTACGTTTTTTTATCCGGCCGTGCAAATACTGCCCCCTAGCCCTAACAGGTTAAGCTTGAATGGGTTAGTGATTGTGACAGCATGGAATTCAAAGGAGGAGATAGACAGATGGGTCAGGGGAGAAAGAGAGAATGTCCACTTGGGAGAGATGAGGATTCCAGTGCCACCACCCCGCTGACCAGATGCTCTCGGGGTGTGCGAGAACATGTGGGCAGACGAGGAGAGAGCAGTAGAAGTAGCAGTGTTTTCTGTGGTAATCCATGTTTCCGTCAGCGCCAAGAAGTCGAGGGACTGGAGGGTAGCATAGGCTGAGATGAACTCTGCCTTGTTGGCCTTAGATCGGCAGTTCCAGAGGCTGCCGGAGACCTGGAACTCCACGTGGGTCGTGCGCGCTGGGACCACCAGGTTTAGAGTGGCAGCGGCCACGCGATGTGAAGCGTTTGTATGGCCTGTGCAGAGAGGAGAGAACAGGGATAGACCGACACATAGTTGATAGGCTACAGGAGAGGCTACGCTAATGCAAAGGAGATTGGCATGAAAATTAACTAAACAACTGGGGAAGCGAGAGAGCTGGGCCTCCCTCACTAACAATTCACTGAAACACTAAAATATAACTTTCCTAGCTTCCACTTAGAAATTATAATTGATATGAACTACAGTGGTTCAATGTTTCCAGGAATAGGCTCAAACTTAGTTTATTCAGCTAGATAACTTGGTACAGTATTCTTCCGTGAAACCCACCTAGTGCACCGTATCCTATGACGCCGTAGCTAACTAGCATGCTAGCATCCAATAACGGTTAGCACCAACACTTGGTTACAACAAACTACCAATGGCTCATTCATTTCCGTGTCTAGTTCGTAACGCAGAAGTAATTAAATGTTGGCTAGCTAACACAAAGTCAGTCCTGCTAGCTACACAAATGGACTACACATCTCGTTTGTTCAGAAAGTTAAGCTTACGTTGCAAAAATCTTATTGACTAAAAATGATACAGCTAGCTGGTAGAGTTGGCTAGCTAGCAGTGGCCGCGTTGTTGACTTTTGTTAGAAAATGTAGCTGGCTAGCTAACCTCGATAGTTACTCTGTACGACACCTTTATCTTTGATACAAAGACAACTATGTAGCTAGCTAACATTACACTACACTAGTCAAATCGTTCCGTTGTAATGTATTTAGTTTCTACAGTACCGCTAGTTGGTGAAGTTGGCTAGCTAGAAGTGGCTGTGGTGTTCACTTTGTCCCTGGAGCAAACAGCAACTAAAGATGGAGGGATGCACAGCAGATGAAAGAGTGTATGTATGTGCCTGTGTGTGTGCCTGTGTGTGTGTGTGTGTGTGTGTGTGTGTGTGTGTGTGTGTGTGTGTGTGTGTGTGTGTGTGTGTGTGTGTGTGTGTGTGAATATCAGTGCATTGATCATACCAGCCTACTGCAAGAAAGGAGATGAGTTCTGTGGGTATCCATGACGGTGTCCCTTAAAGTGGAAGTACACTGTACCCCTTTCCTGCAGTCAAATGACCTAGTGGCCTCATAGGGGGAATGTTATTAATATTTTTGATGATTTCATTATTTATTTATTTTGCCGAAAATGTGTTGTTTCTATGTCAAACAGTTTTGTTATATTTCAGTCTTCCATGGTGTATGTAAAGTGTAATATTGGGATGCAAACTCAAAATGTAGTACATTTCAAGTCTATAACTGACATGGTACAGGTGTCTTCTTTTTTTAAGCCCATAACCATGTGTGTGAGGTGTATACTTTTGTTTCAAAGAAGATTTGTTTAGGACTACCAAGAAACACTCTGTGTGACCCTGATTTGCCAGTTGCAGTAAAAGGTTAATTGTCATGTTTTTGTCGTCACTCTACTCTGTAATGTAAAAGTGGAAGAAAAATTCTAACATCTGTACAAGAAAAAAAGAAAAAAAGAAAGAAAAATAAACACTCGTATAAAAATATACTGTATATACATACATTTATATAATATCGTTCAAAAGTTTGGGGTCACTTAGAAATGTCCTTGTTTTTGAAAGAAAAGCACATTTTTTGTCCATTAAAATAACATCAAATTGATCAGAAATACAGTGTAAACATTGTTAATATTGTAAATACAGTGTTGAAAATGTTGTAAATACAGTGTTGTAAATGACTATTGTAGCTGGAAACGGCTGATTTTTAAAGGAATATCTACATATGCGTACAGAAGCCCATTATCAGCAACCATCACTCCTGTGTTCCAATGGCACGTTGTGCTAGATAATCCAAGTTGATCATTTTAAAAGGCTAATTGATCATTAGAAAACCCTTTTGCAATTATATATATATATATATATATATATATATATATATATATATATATATATATATATATACAGTTGAAGTCTGAAGTTTAGCCAAATACATTTAAACTCAGTTTTTCACAATTCCTGAGATTTAATCCTAGTAAAAATTAGGATCACCACTTCATTTTAAGAATGTGAAATGTCAGAATAATAGTAGAGAGAATGATTTATTTCAGCTTTTATTTCTTTCCATCACATTCCCAGTGGGTCAAAAGTTTACATACACTCAATTAGTATTTGGTAGAATTGCCTTAAATTGTTTAACTTAGGTCAAACGTTTCGAGTAGCCTTCCACAAGCTTCCCACAATAAGTTGGGTGAATTTTGGCCCATTCCTCCTGACAGAGCTGGTGTAATTGAGTCAGGTTTGTAGGCTTCCTTGCTCACACACGCTTTTTCAGCTCTGCCCACAAATGTTCTATAGGATTGAGGTCAGGGCTTTGTGATGGCCATTCCAATATCTTGACTTTGTTGTCCTTATGCCATTTTGCCACAACTTTGGAAGTATGCTTGGTGTCATTGTCCATTTGTAAGACCCATTTGCAACCAAGCTTTAACTTCCTGACTGATGTCTTGAGATGTTGCTTCAATATATCCACTTAATTTTCCTCCCTCATGATGGCATCTATTTTGTGAAGTGCACCAGTCCCTCCTGCAGCAAAGCACCCACACAACATGATGCTGCCACCCCCGTGCTTCACGGTTGGGATGGTGTTCTTCGGCTTGCAAGCCTCCCCCTTTATCCTCCAAACATAACAATGGTCATTATGGCCAAACAGTTCTATTTTTGTTTCATCAGACCAGAGGACATTTCTCCAAAAAGTACGATCTTTGTCCCCATGTGCAGTTGCAAACCGTAGTCTGGCTTTGTTATGTCGGTTTTGGAGCACTGGCTTCTTCCTTGCTGAGCGGCCTTTCTGGTTATGTTGATATAGAGCTCGTTTTACTGTGGATATAGATACTTTTGTATCCGTTTCCTCCAGCATCTTCACAAGGTCCTTTGCTGTTGTTCTGGGATTGATTTGCACTTTTCGCACCAAAGTACGTTCATTTCTGTGAGACAGAACGCGTCTCCTTCCTGAGCGGTATGACAGCTGCGTGGTCCCATGGTGTTTATACTTGCGTACTATTGTTTGTACAGATGAACATGGTACCTTCAGGGATTTGGAAATTGCTCCCAAGGATGAACCAGACTTGTGGAGGTCTACAATGTCTTTTCTGAGGTCTTGGCTGATTTCTTTTGATTTTCCCATGATGTCAAGCAAAGAGGCACTGAGTTTGAAGGTAGGCCTTGAAATACATCCACAGGTACACCTCCAATTGACTTAAATGGTGTCAGTTAACCTATCAGAAGCTTCTAAAGCCATGACATCATTTTCTGGAAATTTCTAAGCTGTTTAAAGGCACAGTCAACTTAGTGTATGTAAACTTCTGACCCACTGGAATTGTGATACAGTGAATTATAAGTGAAATAATCTGTCTGTAAACAATTTTGGGAAAAACTACTTGTGTCATGCACAAAGTAGATGTCCTAATTGACTTGCCAAAACTATAGTTTGTTAACAAGAAATTTGTGGAGTGGTTGAAAAACTAGTTTTAATGACTCCAACCTAAGTGTATGTAAACTTCCGACTTCAACTGTATATAGTGCCAGTCAAAAGTTTGGACACACCTACTCATTTAAGGGTTTTTCTTTATTTTCACTATTTTCTACATGGTAGAATAATACTGAAGTCATCAAAAACTATGAAATAACACATACGGATTCATGTAGTAAACAAAAAAGTGTTAAACAAATATAAATATATTTTAGATTTTAGATTCTTCAAAGTAGCCACCCTTTGTATTGATGACAGCTTTGCACACTGGCATTCTCTCAACCAGCTTCACCTGGAATGCTTTTCCAAAAGTCTTGAAGAAGTTCCCACATATGCTAAGCACTTGTTGGCTGCTTTTCCTTCACTCTGCGGTCCAACTCATCCCAAACCATCTCAATCGGGTGATTGTGGAGGACAGGTCATCTGATGAACCACTCCATCACTCTCCTTCTAGGTCAAATAGCACTTACACAGCCTGGAGGTGTGTTGGGTCATTGTCCTGTTGAAAAACAAATCCCGCTAAGCGCAAGTCAGATGGGATGGCATATCGCTGCAGAATGCTGTGGTAGCCATGCTGGTTAAGTGTGGCTTGAATTCTAAGTAAATCACTGACAGTGTCACCAGCAAAGCACCCACACACCATCACACCTCCTCATCCATGCTTCATGTTTGGAACCACACATGCAGAGATCATCCATTCAACTACTCTGCGTTTCACAAAGACACGGCGGTCGGATCCAAAAATCTCAAATTTGGACTCATTAGACTAAAGGACAGATTTCCACCGGTCTAATGTCCATTGCTCGTGTTTCTTGGCCCAAGCAAGTCTCTGCTTCTTATTGGTGTCCTTTAGTAGTGGTTTCTTTGCAGTAATTCGACCATGAAGGTCTGATTCACGCAGTCTCCTCTGAACAGTTGATTTTGAGATGTGTCTGTTACTTGAACTCCGTAAAGTATTTATTTGGGCTGCAATCTGGAGTGCATTTAACTCTAATGAACTTATCCTCTGCAGCAGAGGTAACTCTCGGTCTTCCTTTCCTGTGGCGGTCCTCATGAGAGCCAGTTTCATCATAGAGCTTGATGGTTTTTGGGACTGCACTTGAAGAAACGTTCAAAGTTCTTTCGTATTGACTGACCTTCATGTCTTAAAGTAATGATGGACTGTCATTTCTCTTTGCTTATTTGAGCTGTTCTTGCAATCATATGGACTTGGTATTTTACCAAATAGGGCTATCTTCTGTATTCCACACCTACCTTGTCAGAAAACAACTGATTGGCTCAAACGCATAAAAAGGAAACAAATTCCACAATTAACATGCACTGCTGTTAATTGAAATGCATTCCAGGTGCCTACCTCATGAAGCTGGTTGAGAGAATGCCAAGAATGTTCAAAGCTGTCATCAATGCAAAGGGTTGCTTCTTTAAAGAATCTCAAATATAAAATATATTTTGATTTGTTTAACACCTTTTTGGTTTCAACATGAATTCATATGTGTTATTTCATAGTTTTGATGTCTTCACTATTATTCTACAATGTAGAAAATTGTAAAAATAAAGAAAAACCCTTGAATGAGTAGGTGTGTCCAATCTTTTGACTGGACACTCTATTTACGTGTTCAACACCCTGAGTCAATACATTATAGAAACACAGCTGTGAGTCTTTCTGGGCAAGTCTCTTAGAGCTTTCCACACCTGTATTGTACAATATTTGCACAGTATTCTTGTTAAAACTATTCAAGGTCTGACAAGTTTGTTGTTGATCATTTCTAAACAGCCATTTTCAGGTCTTGCCATAGATTTTCGAGCTTGCCATAGATTTTCGAGTTTTAGTCAAAACTGTAACCTGGACACTCAGGAACATTAAATGTCGTCTTGGTAAGCAACTCCAGTGTATATTTGGCATTGTGTTTTAGGTTATTGTCCTGCTGAAAGGTGAATTAATCTCCCAGTTTATGGTGGAAAGTAGACTGAACCAGGTTTTCCTCTAGGTTTTTGCCTGTGCTTAGCTCTATTACATTAATTTTGATCCCCCAAAAACTCCCTCGACCTTGCCGATAACAAGCATACTCATAACATGATGCAGCCACCACAATGCTTGAAAATATGGAGAGTTGTACTCGGTGATGTGTTGGATTTGCCTCAAACATATCCATTTGTACTGAGGACAAAAAGTTAATTGCTTTGCCACATTTTTTTACAGCGTTACTTTTGTGCCTTGATACAGGATGTATGTTTTGGAACATTTTTATTCTGTACAGGCTTTCTTATTTTACCTCTTTCAATCATGTTAGTATTGTGTAGTAACTACAATGTTGTTAATCCATCCTCAGTTTTCTCCTATCCCAGCTATTAGACTCCGTAACTGTTTTAAAGTTACCATTGGTCTCATGGTGAAATCTCTGAACAGATTCCTTCCTCTCCGGAAAGTGAGTTAGGAAGGACTCCTGTAACTTTGCAGTGACTGGGTGTATTGATACACCATGCCAAGTGTAATTAATAACTTCACCATGCTCAAAGGGATATTTAATGGCTGCTTTTTTATTTTTAACCATCTACCAATAGGTGCCCTTCTTTGCGAGGCATTGGAAAACCTCCTTGGTCTTTGTGGTTGAATCTGTGTTTGAAATTCACTGCTCGACTGAGGGACCTTACAGATAATTGTATGTGTGGGGTACAGAGATGAGGTAGTCATTCAAAAATCATGATACACACTATTATTGCGCACAGAGTCCATGCAACTTATTATGTGACTTGTTAAGCACATTTTTACTCCTGAGCTTATTTAGGCTTTCCATAACAAAGTGGTTGAATACTTATTGACTCAAGACATTTCAGCTTTTCATTTTTTATGAATTTGTAAAAATTTCTAAAAACATAATTCCACTTTGACATTATGGGGTATTGTGTGTAGGCCAGTGACACAAAACCTAAATCTAAATGTAATCCATTTTAAATTCAGGCTGCAACACAACAAAATGTGGAAAAAGTCAAGGGGTGTGAACTATTTCTGAAGGCACTGTAAGCCAAACATCTGTACAGATTTCCTATCTTTTCATTCAAAATCTTTCTCTCAAGCTGCCAGTTCTGGTCATGGACCGCACATAAACGGGCCCATGGAGATGAATAGAGGGCACAGTTGCCACTAGATGGTGAAGCCCTCTATGTGGGCTCTACTATCACAGAAGCAAGCAATGGCAACGATCAGGGGAATGTCCTCTATACATTTATATGGAGAGCAGCTGCCAATACATTTCTCCAAACAGTGTTTCTCCACTTACTCGAGAGCTAAATAAGGAAACAAGTCAAGATATGATCATGGAAACACGCGCCTGGTAGAGACAAGATTCTGAAAGTAACGCATGCTGTCACACTGATCTGTTTCACCTGTCTTTGTGCTTGTCTACACCCAACTCCAGGTGTCGCCCATCTTCCCATGTGTATTTATACCTGTGTTTTCAGTTTGTCTGTTGCCAGTTCGTCTTGTCTTGTCAGGTCAGGTCTAACCAGTGTGCTTTCCAGTCTTCCTTTTTCTCAAGTTCTGTTTCCTAGTTTTCCCAGTTCTGACTATTCTGCCTGCCCTGACCCAGGGCCTGCCTGCCGTCCTGTACCTGCCTGACTCAAAACTGATCACAAACTGCTGCCTTTTCTCGACCTGCCTTTTGTCTGCCCGGTGTTTACAATAAATCATCTGAGAACTGTACGATCTGCCTCCTGTGTCTGCATCTGGGTCATATCCTGAGTCGTGATAGCATGCTTTGTTTGACAAGGTAACTGTAATAATATTACCCAACTTGAAAAAGTAGCTTGTTAGTTTACTTGGTTACTCATAAAAGTCATTTGATTAGGTAATGCAACACTGATCCCTGATATCCAAAGGGGGCAGATTAACACGAATCATATCCTGTACTTCCATTATAGAATGTGGTGACGAGTTTTCCAACTTTTCTCACTCTGAATGCATTGTTTACATGCAACCTATTTTTAACCCTTAATGATAGAAGTTCCTTTAGCCATACCTGCAATGTTCACTTACATGTAGTAATTGAAGCAGTGATAACTGAAGGAATTCACCTTTGCATTCTGTTTTCCCTTTTCCCCATTCACAAATACTAGCTCCTTGCAGCCTCTGTGTGGTGACAACTCTGCTCTGCCTATACTGTACTGTACCTGTGGAACTGTGACACAGTGTCACCATCTCTTTTGCTCTCTCTCCCCAGACCTGGTGACAGCCTTTAAGAAGCCAGTTATGCCATAATGCTAAACATTTTGCTTCTAAGACAGCTTTAGAATAATAAGAAGATAAAACCTTCCTGTAGTTACAGCTGGTACATAGGTGAGTGGTACAGTATGTAAGGCTTTGTGTCTTCCTTCTCCAGATTGTGTTAAGGGAGAACTGTTTTCTTTGTGTGAATCTGAGGGAATCGAAGCTGTGTTTGTGCTTAGGTGAGTGGGTACAGTATGCCAGTTGCCTGTTGGCTCTCAAAGGGATATACATGGTTGCGGCTTGGTGGTATACAGCTACGGACGGAAGTAACACATAAATTGTAAAAATCACAATTTTCGAGTAATTTTCAAGAGAATTCAAGCATTTTAACTGACTCAAAACCAAACCATTGTCCTAACCTTAAATCAAATCAAATCAAATTTTATTTGTCACGTGCGCCGAATACAACAGGTAGACCTTACAGTGAAATGCTTACTTACAGGCTCTAACCTATAGTGCAAAAAAGGTGTTAGGTGAATAATAGGTAAGTAAAGAGATAAAACAACAGTAAAAAGACAGGCTATATACAGTAGCGAGGCTATAAAAGTAGCGAGGCTACATACAGACACCGGTTAGTCAGGCTGATTGAGGTAGTATGTACATGTAGATATGGTTAAAGTGACTATGCAATTATGATGAACAGAGAGCAGCAGTAGCGTAAAAGAGTGGTTGGCGGGTGGTGGGTGGAGGGACACAATGCAGATAGCCCAGTTAGCCAATGTGCGGGAGCACTGGTTGGTCGGCCCAACTGAGGTAGTATGTACGTGAATGTATAGTTAAAGTGACTATGTATATATGATAAACAGAGAGTAGCAGCAGCGTAAAAAGAGGGGTTGGGGGTTGGGGGGGGGGGGGGGGGCACACAATGCAAATAGTCCGGGTAGCCATTTGATTACCTGTTCAGGAGTCTTATGGCTTGGGGGTAAAAACTGTTGGGAAGTCTTTTTGTCCTAGACTTGGCACTCCGGTACCGTTTGCCATGAGGTAGTAGGGAGAACAGTCTATAACTGGGGTGGCTGGGGTCTTTGACAATTTTTAGGGCCTTCCTCTGACACCGCCTGGTGTAGAGGTCCTGGATGGCAGGCAGCTTAGCCCCAGTGATGTACTGGGCCGTATACACTACCCTCTGTAGTGCCTTGCGGTCAGAGGCCGAGCAATTGCCGTACCAGGCAGTGATGCAACCAGTCAGGATGCTCTCGATATTGCAGCTGTTGAACCTTTTGAGGATCTCAGGACCCATGCCAAAACTTTTTAGTTTCCTGAGGGGGGAATAGGCTTTGTCGTGCCCTCTTCATGACTGGCTTGGTGTGTTTGGACCATTCTAGTTTGTTGTTGATGTGGACACCAAGGAACTTGAAGCTCTCAACCTGCTCCACTACAGCCCCGTCGATGAGAATGGGGGCGTGGTCGGTCCTCCTTTTCCTGTAGTCCACAATCATCTTCTTAGTCTTGGTTACGTTGAGGGATATGTTGTTATTCTGGCACCACCCGGCCAGGTCTCTGACCTCCTCCCTATAGGCTGTCTCGTTGTTGTCGGTGATCAGGCTGTTGTGTCATCTGCAAAGTTAATGATGGTGTTGGAGTTGTGCCTGGCCATGCAGTCATGGGTGAACAGGGAGTACAGGAGGGGACTGAGCACGCACCCCTGTGCAGCTCCAGTGTTGAGGATCAGCGTGGCAGATGTGTTGCTACCTACCCTCACCACCTGGGGGGGCCCGTCAGGAAGTCCAGGATCCAGTTGCAGAGGGAGGTGTTTAGTCCCAGGATCCTTAGCTTAGTGATGAGCTTTGAGGGTACTACGGTGTTGAACGCTGAGCTGTAGTCAATGAATAGCATTCTCACATAAGTGTTCCTTTTGTCCAGGTGGGAAAGGGCAGTGTAGTGTGCAATAGAGTGTGTAATAGAGATTGCATCATCTGTGGATCTGTTTGGGCGGTATGCTAATTGTAGTGGGTCTTGGATTTCTGGGATAATGGTGTTGATGTGAGCTATTACCAACCTTTCAAAGCACTTCATGGCTACGGACGTGAGTGCTACGGGTCTGTAGTCATTTAGGCAGGTTGCCTTAGTGTTCTTGGGCACAGGGACTATGGTGGTCTGCTTGAAACATGTTGGTATTACAGACTCAATCAGGGACATGTTGAAAATGTCAGTGAAGACACCTGCCAGATGGTCAGCACATGCCCGGAGCACACGTCCTGGTAATCCGTCCGGCCCCACAGCCTTGTGTATGTTGACCTGTTTAAAGATCTTACTCACATCAGCTACGGAGAGCGTGATCACACAGTCATCCGGAACAGCTGATGCGCTCATTCATGCCTCAGTGTTGTTTGCCTCAAAGCGAGCATGGAAGTGATTTAGCTCGTCTGGTAGGCTCGTGTCACTGGGCAGCTCGTGGCTGTGCTTCTCTTTGTAGTCTGTAATAGTTTGCAAGCCCTGCCACATAAGACGAGCATCGGAGCCGGTGTAGTATGATTCAATCTTAGTTCTGTATTGATGCTTTGCCTGTTTGATGGTTCGTCGCAGGGCATAGCAGGATTTCTTGTAAGCTTCTGGGTTAGAGTCCCGCACCTTGAAAGCGGCAGCTCTACCCTTTAGCTCAGTGCCAATGTTGCCTGTAATCCATGGCTTCTGGTTGGGGTATGTACGTACAGTCACTGTGGGGACGACGTCCTCGATGCACTTATTGATGAAGCCAGTGACTGATGTGGTGTACTCCTCAATGACATCGGAAGAATCCTGGAACATGTCCTGTCTGTGATAGCAAAACAGTCCTGTAGTTTAGCATCTGCTTCATCTGACCACTTTTTTATAGACCGAGTCACTTCCTGCTTTAATTTTTGCTTGTAAACAGGAATCAGGAGAATAGAGTTGTGGTCGGATTTACCAAATGGAGGGCGAGGGAGAGCTTTGTACGCATCTCTGTGTGTGGAGTACAGGCGATCTAGAATTTTTTCCCTCTGGTTGCACATTTAACATGTTGATAGAAATTTGGTAGAACTGATTATCCTAACCTGGTAACCTAATTATCCTTACCTGTTACGTTAAATATCCTAACCTGCTGCCTACGTTCTCCTTACCTGCTATGAAAAGTAAATTCTGTTCATAGCTGTATACCATCTAGTCCTCACCGATATACAGGCTGTCAGGGTTTCTGACTACGTCTCATGGTTGTCTGATGGTTTGACTGTACCAGCTGCTTATTTGTGACACTTACATGAGGTATATGCTTTTCTTTTCTGCATTCGTGAAACAATACTCTGTTCCAACTATTACCAGGAACCTGTCCTCTTCAATTAAGATGCCACCAAAGTCCTGTGCTAACCTCCTATGACATTTAATGTATGAACTGTCAGTGGTGATTTGACAGGGACTTGGCCAATGGGACAAAATGTTATAGAATGTGGGTGCTTTACTGATCACATTTTTCCAAACTATAGGCTGCTGTTTTCCTCTATCATTGTACAGTTACATAATTTGTAAGTCGCTCTGGATAAGAGCGTCTGCTAAATGACTTAAATGTTAAATGTTAAATGTTACATGGTAGGTGAACAGAGAAGATTTCAGAAAACCACTTGAGTGTCTCAATATGGACCCTTTCTCTGTGGCTTGTGTTGGGCAGGCCAACCTCCAGTCTACCCATATGTTATTATGGTCCCTCCAGGAGTGTATTGACTTGTGAGGACTAATGCATCAGCACCATGAACATGTTGTCAGAGAAGCCATGTAATTGTGAGAGGCTCAGACCCAAATGGAACCTATTCCCTATTTAGTGCACTACTTTTGACCAGGGCCCATCGAGCTCTGGTCAAAATTAGTGCACTATATAGGGAATAGAGTTCCTTTTGGGACACAGAGAGAGACTCGGTTTACCAGATCTGCCGGAGGCTTGGATTGTTATTACACTGCAAATCCATGGAGATGGGCTTTCCCCACCACTAAAGCACAGCAACAAAGAGACAGGCCATACAGTGTGAGTGTTCAGTTGTTAACATTTAGAGGGGGTGAAATAGTTACGAGCACATACAACTTGATTGCCCCCCTTAGATAAGTTATTAGCTACAGTAAAGTTGGTGCACAGCACTGCTGGATCGATGTGCTCACTGTTTCTATTGTCTGTATTTCTCCATATCTCCTTCCTCCCCCAGTGGCTCCTTGATCTTCAGGCCACAGTGGAGGTATAGCTTGTCTACTTCATTCCTTCAGCTCAGAATGCTGCATGTTCCATGTATTGGGGCGTTATTCAATCCGTTGACCTGAAGATTAGTTTTATAGAGACTGCATTCACGGTAAACAATGCACGTGTCGGCTCAACAGTAAATTACCTTTATATTTTAACACGGATCTCCACGATACTTCAGCGACACGAATTGAATCCAGTCCTTAGACCTGAACCAAAGGCTGTTTATTATTGAATACATATATGGTAAAACATAACATACCTTCAGAGAGTATTCACACCCCTTGACTTTTTCCACATTTTGTTTTGTTACAGCCTGGATTTAAAATTGATTAAATTTAGATTTTTTTTCCTCACTGGCCTAAGCATTTTGTTGTGTTACAGCTTGAATTTTAAAATGGATTGAATTTTTTATTTTTTTTACACACACAATACCCGATAATGTCAAAGTGGAATTATGTTTTTAGACATTTGTACAAATTAATTAAAAATAAAAAGCTGAAATGTCTTGAGTCAATAGTGTTCAACCCCTTTGTTATGGAAAGCCTAAATAAGTTAAGAAGTAAAAATGTGCTTAACAAGTCACATAAAAAGATGCATGGACTTTGTGTGCAGTAATAGTGTTTAACATAATTTTTGAATGACCACCTCATTTCTGTACCCCACTCATACAATTATCTGTAAGGTCCCTCAGTCGAGCAGTGAATTTCAAACACAGATTAGACCATATATACCTTTGAGCATGGTGAGGAAGGAGAGGAAGGAACCCGCTCAGGGATTTCAGAGCCCTAAATAGTGACCTACTTTTGACCAAGGCTCATACGGCTCTGGTCAAAAGTAGTGGACTATATGAGGAATAGAGTGCCATTGGTGATACAGACCCTGTGTCACTTGGTGAAAACATGATGGCCCCACCCTGCAGGACAGCAGTAACTGGCAAGCCCTGGTTCAGATTAGAGCTGTGATGTGATCTTTTACAAAGCCCCTGGGGCCTCGTTTGCTAACCCCTGTAATGATGGAGTTCTTAACTCTGGCACGTACACGCCGTAAAAAGGATAGGTGCCTCGTTATAGACAATGAATGGAAATTATGGGTATTTCACTCACTGATATCCAGCTTTTGAGCAGGGGTTGGATGACGATGACATCACATTAGCTCCACAACAGATTCTGAGCCCAAATGGCAACCTATTCCCTATTTAGTGCCCATAAGTGCACATAGGTCCCTGGTCAAAATTAGTGCACTACATATGAAACAGGGTGTCATTTGGGACGCAACGAGGGCCTGTTAAGTTGTATTTTATTTCGGTAGGGAGGTGTGGCCTGTAATTAAGGGGTTAACATAAACACAAAGGCAGTTTGGAGAGGAGGACAGGGGGACATGGTAATGGGTTTATCTGTTTATGTGAGTGAGTGAGTGAGTGAGTGAGTGAGTGAGTGAGTGAGTGAGTGAGTGAGTGAGTGAGTGAGTGAGTGAGTGAGTGAGTGAGTGAGTGAGTGAGTGAGTGTATTTGTGTGTTTGTGTGTGTGTGTGTGTTAATGGGTTTATGAGAGAGAGCAAGGCGAGCTAATCACCATGTAGCTGTTAACTACCACCGGGCTCGTTCCAGGGTTTAACTAAACTGAGGCGTGACACATAGCTGCTTTTTATGGGCCGAGAGGTGTGTGTGTGTCGGTGTGTGTGTGTGTGTGTGTGTGTGTGTGTGTGTGTGTGTGTGTGTGTGTGTGTGTGTGTGTGTGTGTGTGTGTGTGTGTGTGTGTGTGTGTGTGTGTGTGTGTGTGTGTGTGTGTGCGTGTGTGCTCTTGTGTGTGCGTGTATGGGGCCCAATGCGATCAGGGAGAGAGGGGTGTGTGTGTGAGGGGGCCTGCAGAATGACGCTAAACAGCCCATAATAATGACGGCAATTACGGCAATGGGCTTAAACAAACGGGAGCCCTGTGAAATCTCATCATACTCTGATCAGATTGGCCCTAATGAGATAAAGATGACAATTAATCCTCCGTTAATTGCTGTGGCTCGTTTTCAGAAAACACTTAAATATTATGCAGCACATGCAAATGAATGACTAGGGCCTGCTGCTGTGTAGTTAACAAAATCCTTCAGGGCTTTTGTTTGTTAACTACAATGTGAAGTGTTGGAGTTGTTTTAATGGAGAGGATAGTGATGGTGGTGGTGATGATGATGATGATGATGTCAATATTAGTTGTACTGTATCATCATCTGTGTCAGTGTCTCTAGCTGTCACATGCATCGAAAGGATTGGACCAAAACGCAGCGTGTTGAGTGCTCATCTTCCTTTTATTATGAGAGAACACTTGAACAAAATAAACAAACGCCAAACAACAGTTCCGTAAGGACAAGGACTATATGAAAAACAACCACCCACAAAACCCAAAGGAAAACAGGCTGCCTAAGTATGGCTTCCAATCAGAGACAACGAAAGACACCTGCCTCTGATTGGAAACCACACTAGGCCAAACCTGGAAAACAAAACATAGAAAATGAATACTAGAGCACAATCCCCTGGAAACAAACAAACCCCAAAACACACAAAACAACCCCCCTGCCACGCCCTGACCATTCTACTATGGCAAATGACCCTTTTCACTGGTCAGGACGTGACACTAACATTGATATAACATTCCCCCCTATAAGACATCAGATCTGAGTGAGTGCTTCCTAGAGTCCCAGAGAGCCTGATGTTTGCGTTAATATAATGGAGATCCCTTTGATCGGCAATGAGTTAGGTACATCTGCTTTTAGTCTTTTTTGTGCCTTACTTGTTGAATAATCTCCAATATTTTCTAAAATCCAATGATTTGATGCGTCGAGGGCAATTCAGATGTCTATTGAGGACATTTTTACTGAAGAATGTGTTTGTTTTCTATGATTTTTTTGGTATCTTTGTTTTGCTTTTCGTATGTATTGATCTTTTTTTGTAATTACAGTGCTCATCTGTAAAAGAAACATTGGTCTCTGCATGACTCGCTGTCAAAATAAAGGTTAAATAAAATACATGTTATGTGACTGATGCTGCCTGTATAATGATTCAGGATGCTATCACCACTACCTTGCTAACCACTCCCACTTCAGTCTCAGCCACACACTCTGCACTAAGCATGAACTCCGAAGTGCTGATATGACTCTGGTTATGACACCATTACATGTATTACTACAGACTGGATACAGATTTATCCCACACAGGTCCACAATCACCAAAAGTCATAAATAAAATACATTAGCTCCTATTAGAGAAGTCCAATACCGTAACACTCTCATCAGGCTGGGATACTCAGATTCTACCCCTCCACCCCTCCATCCCTCTATCCCCTCCACCCCTCCATCCCTCTATCCCTCTACCCCCTCCACCCCTCCATCCCTCTATCCCCTCCACCCTCCCCTCCATCTCCTCCACCCCTCCATCCCTCTATCCCTCTATCCCCTCCATCCCTCTATCCCTCTATCCCCTCCACCCCTCTATCCCTCTATCCCCTCCACTCCTCTATCCCTCTATCCCCTCCACCCCTCTATCCCTCTATCCCCTCCACCCCTCCACCCCTCTATCCCTCTATCCCCTCCACACCTCATCCCTCTATCCCCTTCATCCCTCTATCCCCTCTATCCCTCTATCCCCTCCACCCCTCCATCCCTCCACCCCTCCGTCCCTCTATCCCTCTATCCCCTCATCCCTCTACCTCTCTATCCCTCCACCCCTACACCCCTCCATCCCTCTATCCCCCTATCCCCTCAACACCTCCATCCCTCTATCCCTCCATCACCTCCACCCCTCCATCCCCTCCACCCCTCCACACCTCCACCCCTCTATCCCCTCCATTCCCTCCATCCGTCTATCCCCTCAACCCTTCCATCCCTCTATCCCCTCCATCCCTCCATCCCCTCCATCCATCTTTCCCCTCCACCCTTCCACCCCTCCACCCTTCCATCCCTCTATCCCCTCCATCCCTCCATCCCCTCCATCCATCTATCCCCTCCACCCTTCCACCTTTCCATCCCTCTATCCTCTCCATCCATCCCCTCCATCCGTCTATCCCCTCCACCCTTCCGTCCCTCCACCTATCCATTCCTCTATCCCCTCCATCCGTCTATCCCCTCCACCCCTCCATTCCTCTATCCCCTCCATCTATCCCCTCCATCCGTCTATCCCCTCCACCCTTCCACCCCTCCACCCTTCCGTCCCTCTATCCCCTCCATCCGTCTATCCCCTCCACCCTTCCACCCCTCCATTCCTCTATCCCCTCCATTCCATTCCTCCTCCATTACAGGGGCCAATTTTCATTCCCTCTGTATAGGTCTGAGTTTCCCTGTGTTCTGACAGGGTCCTTTCAAATCATCCTCACGTGTAATTGCGCCCTACTTACCCAAATGGCTCTGGTCTGCCTGTATTTGCCTAAGTGCATTAGGTTCCAGTGGTGTCTCGTACTATCGGTCAGTCAGTGTGAGGAAACATTGACTTCGGAATTCCTAGATAAACCTCCATGACATGATAAAATCTCATGCTGTGCCTTTTTATTGCACATTCTACATGGGACAGCATAGCTGTCTTCATAGTATGCTAATATTCAGGGATGATTAGCAAGTAATCACCAAAAACACATAAAGTCACTAAATAGGATCATTGATGGTAAAACGTCAAGTGGTGTAAAAGCATTTAACCTGTTAGGGCTAGGGGGCAGTATTTGCACGGCTGGATAAAAAAAATGTACCCGATTTAATCTGGTTACTAATCCTACCCAGTAACTAGAATATGCATATACTTATTATATATGGATAGAAAACACTCTAAAGTTTCTAAAACTGTTTGAATGGTGTCTGTGAGTATAACAGAACTCATTTGACAGGCAAAACCCTGAGACATTTTCTGACAGGAAGTGGATACCTGATGTGTTGTATTACCTTTAAACCTATGCCATTGAAAAACACAGGGGCTGAGGAATATTTTGGCACTTCCTATTGCTTCCACTAGATGTCACCAGCCTTTACAAAGTGTTTTGAGTCTTCTGGAGGGAGATCTGACCGAACAAGAGCCATGGAACGATGATGGCCCATTAGACACCTGGCGCGCGAGTTCATGTTGTGTACCCTCGTTCCAATACGTTATAAAAGAGTATGCATTCGTCCACCTTGAATATTATTCATGTTCTGGTTAAAAAAGGCCCTAATGATTTATGCTATACAACGTTTGACATGTTTGAACGAACGTAAATATATTTTTTCCCCTCGTTCATGAAGTGAAGTCCGGCGGGCTTAGATCATGTGCTAACAAGACGGAGATTTTTGGACATAAATGATGAGCTTTTTTGAACAAAACTACATTCGTTATGGACCTGTGATACCTGGAAGTGACATCTGATGAAGAGAATCAAAGGTAATGGATTATTTACATAGTATTTTAGATCTCCCCAACATGACGACTAGTCTGTATCGCAACGCGTATTTTTCTGGGCGCAGTGCTCAGATTATTGCAAAGTGTGATTTCCCAGTAAGGTTATTTTTAAATCTGGCAAGTTGATTGCGTTCAAGAGATGTAAATCTATAATTCTTTAAATGACAATATAATATTTTACCAATGTTTTCTAATTTTAATTATTTAATTTGTGATGCTGACTTGACTGCCGGTTATTGGAGGGAAACGATTTCCTCAACATCAATGCCATAGTAAAACGCTGTTTTTGGATATAAATATGAACTTGATAGAACTAAAAATGCATGCATTGTCTAACATAATGTCCTAGGAGTGTCATCTGATGGAGATTGTAAAAGGTTAGTGCATCATTTTAGCTGGTTTTATGGTTTTGGTGACCCTGTCTTTGAATTGACAAAACATTACACACAACTCTTGTAAATGTACTGTCCTAAGATACTCTAAATTTATGCTTTCGCCGTAAAACCTTTTTGAAATCGTAAAACGTGGTTAGATTAAGGAGATGTTTATCTTTCAAAGGGTGTAAAATAGTTGTATGTTTGAAAAATTTGAATTTTGACATTTATTTGGATTCAAATTTGCCGCTCTTGAAATGCACCTGCTGTTGATGGAGTGCACCACGGGGGGGACGCCTGCGTCCCACCTAGCCCATAGAGGTTAAGAAGGAGTCGTCACTGGACACACACACACACAAAATCATAGCGTCAGCTAGTAGATTGTAGAACTCCACAAAGGTCTGGGACACTATGAAGTCCATGAAGAATAAGAGCACCTCCTCCCAGCTGCCCACTGCACTGAGGCTAGGAAACACTGTCACCACCGATAATCTACGATAATCGAGAATTTCAATAAGCATTTTTCTACAGCTGGCAATGCTTTCCACCTGGCTACCCCTACCCCGGTCAACAGCGCTGCACCCCCCACAGCAACTTGCCCAAGCCCCCACCATTTCTCCTTCTCCCAAATCCAGATAGCTGATGTTCTGAAAGAGCTGCAAACTCTAGACCCCTACAAATCAGCTGGGCTAGACAATCTGGACCCTCTCTTTCTAAAATGATCCACTGCAATTGTTGCAACCCCTATTACTAGCCTGTTCAACCTCTCTTTCGTATCGTCTGAGATCCCCAAAGGTTGGAAAGCTGCCGCGGTCATCCACCTCTTCAAAGGGGGAGACACTCTAGACCTATATCTATCCTACCCTGCCTTTCCAAGGTCTTCGAAAGCCAAGTTAACAAACAGATCACCAACCATTTCGAATCCCACAATACCTTCTCCGCTATGCAATCTGGTTTCCGAGCTGGTCATGGGTGCACCTGAGCCACGCTCAAGGTCCTAAATGATATCATAACCGCCATTGATAAAAGACAATACTGTGCAGTCTCATCGACCTGGCCAAGGCTTTCAATTCTGTCAATCACCGCATTCTTATCGGCAGACTCAACAGCCTTGGTTTCTCAAATGACTGCCTCGCCTGGTTCACCAACTACTTCTCAGACAGAGTTCAGTGTGTCAAATCAGAGGGCCTGTTGTCCGGACCTCTGGCAGTCTCTATGGGAGTGCCACAAGGTTCAATTCTCTGGCCAACTCTTTTCTCTGTATACATCAATGATGTTGCTCTTGCTGCTGGTGATTCTCTGATCCACCTCTATGCAGACTACACCATTCTGTATACTTCCAGCCCTTCTTTGGACACTGTGTTAACAAACCTCCAGACGAGCTTCAGTGCCATACAACTCCCCTTCCGTGGCCTCCAACTGCTCTTAAATGCAAGTAAAACTAAATGAATGCTCTTCAACCGATCGCTGCCCGCACCTGCCCGCCCGTCTAGCATCACTACTCTGGACGGTTCTGACTTAGAATATGTGGACAACTACAAATATCTAGGTGACTGATGAGACTGTAAACTCTCCTTCCAGACTCACATTAAGCATCTCCAATCCAAAATTTAATCTAGAATCAGCTTCCTATTTCGCAACAAAGAATCCTTCACTCATGCTGCCAAACATACCCTCGTAAAACTGACTATCCTACCGATCCTTGACTTCGGCGATGTCATTTACAAAATAGCCTCCAACACTGTACTCAGCAAATTGGATGCAGTCTATCACAGTGCCATCCGTTTTGTCACTAAAGACCCATTTACTACACACCACTGCGACCTGTATGCTCTCGTTGGCTGGCCCTCGCTTCGTATTCGTCGCCAAACCCACTGGCTCCAGGTGATCTCTAAGTCTTTGCTAGGTAAAGCCCTGCCTTATCTCAGCTCACTGGTCACCATAGCAGCACCCACCCGTAGCACGTGCTCCAGCAGGTATATTTCACTGGTCACCCCCAAAGCCAACTCCCCCTTTGGCCGCCTTTCCTTCCAGTTCTCTGCTGCCAATGACAGGAACAAATTGCAAAAATCACTGAAGCTGGAGACTCATATCTCGTTCACTAACTTCAAGCATCAGCTGTCAGAGCAGCTTACAGATGTCACGCCCTGGCCATAGAGAGGGTTTTGTTCTCTATTTTGGTTAGGCCAGGGTGTGACTAGGGTGGGCATTCTATGTCCTTTTTTCTATGTTTTGTATTTCTTTGTTTTGGCCGGGTATGGTTCTCAATCAGAGACAGCTGTATATTGTTGTCTCTGATTGGGAGCCATACTTAGGCAGCCTGTTTTCCTTTGGGTTTTGTGGGTGGTTACTTTCTGTTTAGTTGATGTTCCTGACAGAACTGTTTGGCTGTCGTTCATTTTCTTGTTTTGTTGAAAGTGTTCTATTAAAAGTTAATGATGAGCACTCACCACGCTGCACCTTGGTCTACTCCTTGCAACAGCCGTTACAGAACCACCCACCACAAGAAGACCAAGCAGCATGGTATGGAGGAACAGAGGTTTATGGACTCCTGGACTTGGGAGATGATTTAGGACGGAAAGGGACCCTGGACAACGCCTGGGGGAGATCGCCCGCAGTGGGAGATCGAGGCAGCGAAGGCGGAACGGCGATACTGGGAGGAACAGGCAAGTCAGCTACAGGAGCCTGAGAGGCAGCCCCAGATTTTTTTTTTGGGGGGGGGGGGGGCACACGGGGAGTTGGGGTAAGTCAGGTTGGAGACCTGAGCCAACTCCCCGTGCTTATTATGTGGAGCGACGGATCAAGCAAGCACCCTGTTATGCTGAGTTACGCACTGTGTCACCAGTGCGCAGCTATAGCCCGGTGCGGTCGATACGGGCTCCTCAGCATTGCCGTGCTAGAGTTTGCACTCAGCCAGGGAGAAGTCCGCCGGCGCAGCACATCTGGCCACCAGTGCGTCTCCTAGGTCCAGCCTACCCTGCGCCTGCTCCACGCACAGCAGCCATCATTCCCCAGCACAGCCCAGTTCGCCCTGTGCTAGCGCTCCGCCCGTGCTGGGCTATAGTGACCATCCAGCCAGGACGGTGTGTGCCAGCCCTGAGCTCCAGATCTCCGGTATGCCTCCATAGCCCAGTACGTCCTGTTCCTGCTCCCCGCACTAGCCCTGTGGTGCATGTTACTAGTCTGGCGCCTCCAAAGCCAGTCCAACACATCAGGCCTCCAGTGCGCCTGCCCAGTCCAGTACATCCTGTTCCTGCTCCTCGCACTAGCCCTGAGGTGAGTGTTACTAGTCTGGCACCTCCAAAGCCAAACCCACGCATCAAGTCTCCAGTGCGCATTCCCAGTCCGGAGCTGCCAGCGTCCCCAGCCTGTAAGGAGCCGCCAGATAGCCCGCCTGTCCGGAGCAGCCAGAGTCGCCAACCTGTCCGGAGCAGCCAGAGTCGCCCGCCTGTCCGGAGCCGCCAGAGTCGCCCGCCTGTCCGGAGCCGCCAGAGTCGCCCGCCTGTCCGGAGCCGCCAGAGTCGCCCGCCAGTCAAGTGCCGCCAGAGTCGCCCGCCAGTCAAGAGCCGCCAGAGTCGCCCGCCAGTCCGGAGCCGCCAGAGTCGCCCGCCAGTCCGGAGCCGCCAGAGTCGCCCGCCAGTCCGGAGCCGCCAGAGTCGCCGGCCTGTCCGGAGCCGCCAGAGTCGCCAGCCTGTCCGGAGCCGCCAGAGTCGCCCGCCAGTCCGGAGCCGCCAGAGTCGCCCGCCAGTCCGGAGCCGCCAGAGTCGCCCGCCAGTCCGGAGCCGCCAGAGTCGCCCGCCTGTCCGGTGCCGCCAGAATCGCTGTCATGGGAATTCTGTTCCCAATGTTCATAAACCGAACTTCAATTAAACTACTCAGTCTGCCTCCCAAAGGGTGTAAGATTCTGGTTGAATGAAGCAGACGGAGAGCCAGCCTACAATTGGTCAGAATGTTTATTTACGAGAGCTCTGAATATCATACAATGTACACAGCCTTTTATACCTGACATTTGGTCATACCATATGTCATACCCCTTACAAATGCCCCTCCTCTTCTTTAACCTCTTACATCTAGATGTTCCGCTAGCGGAACACCTGCTCCAATATCCAATGATAGACGTGGCGCGAATTACAAATTCCTCAAAAATACAAAAACTTCAATTTTTCAAACATATGACTATTTCACAGCATTTTAAAGACAAGACTCTCCTTTATCTAACCACACTGTCCGATATCAAAAAGGCTTTACAGCGAAAGCAAAACATTAGATTATGTCAGCAGAGTACCCAGCCAGAAATAATCAGACACCCATTTTTCATGCTAGCATATAATGTCACATAAACCCAAACCACAGCTAAATGCAGCACTAACCTTTGATGATCTTCATCAGATGACACACCTAGGACATTATGTTATACAATACATGCATGTTTTGTTCAATCAAGTTCATATTTATATCAAAAAACAGCTTTTTACATTAGCATGTGACGTTCAGAACTAGCATACCCCCCGCAAACTTCCGGGGAATTTACTAACAATTTACTAAATTACTCACGATAAACGTTCACAAAAAGCATAAAAATTATTTTAAGAATTATAGATACAGAACTCCTCTATGCACTCGATATGTCCGATTTTAAAATAGCTTTTTGGTGAAAGCACATTTTGCAATATTCTAAGTACATAGCCCAGCCATCACGGGCTAGCTATTTAGACACCCGGCAAGTTTAGCCTTCACCAAAATCAGATTTACTATAACAAAAATGTTATTACCTTTGTTGTCTTTGTCAGAATGCACTCCCAGGACTGCTACTTCAATAACAAATGTTGGTTTGGTCCCAAATAATCCATCGTTATATCCGAATAGCGGCGTTTTGTTCGTGCGTTCCAGAAACTATCCGAAATGGTAAATCAGGGTCGCGCGCATGGCGCAATTCGTGACAAAAAATTTCTAAATATTCCATTACCGTACTTCGAAGCATGTCAACCGCTGTTTAAAATCAATTTTTATGCAATTTATCTCGTAAAAAAGCGATAATATTCCGACCGGGAATCTCCTTTTCGGCAAACAGAGGAAAAATCACAAAGACGGGGGCGGCCAGGGCACGCGCCTAAGCCCACAGTCCCTTGATCGGCCACTTGAGAAAGGCGATAATGTGTTTCAGCCTGGGGCTGGGATGACGACATTCAGGTTTTTCCCCGGGCTCTGAGCGCCCATGGAAGACGTAGGAAGTGTCACGTTAGAGCAGGGATCCTTTGTAAAAGATAGAGATGGCAAAGAAGTTCAAGAAATGGTCAGACAGGCCACTTCCTGTAAAGGAATCTCTCAGGTTTTGACCTGCCATTTGAGTTCTGTTATACTCACAGACACCATTCAAACAGTTTTAGAAACTTTGGAGTGTTTTCTATCCAAAGCCAATAATTATATGCATATTCTAGTTACTGGGCAGGAGTAGTAACCAGATTAAATCGGGTACGTTTTTTATCCAGCCGTGAAAATACTGCCCCCTAGCCATAACAGGTTAACACTGTCAATGCTTATTTACAAGTCTTCTCCATCTCATACATTGCTTATCATATCCTGCCCCATGTTACATAATCTACTGCAAGCCTAAAGGTTTCTCCCCTCCCTGGGTGTGGAGACCTTCTTCCTGTTATCAGTTTCACAGTGGTCACAAGTTGTCTGCTGTCTGGTAACAGTTCCCCTTTTCCCTTGAATGTCTTGTTTACATTGCTAAATCATTAAGCTTCAACTTTTCCGACACACACACATTAGTACATTCATCTTATAATCACTCGGTTATAACTTTTCAGGGTGAAATCATTTAGTCAAACCTTTAATCATATAATTTCCATTACAGTCGCCAGCCTGTCCGGAGCCACCAGAGTTGCTCGCCAGTCCGGAGCCTCCAGAGTCGCCCGCCTGTCCGGAGCCGCCAGAGTCGCCCGCCTGTCCGGAGCCGCCAGAGTCGCCCGCCTGTCCGGAGCCGCCAGAGTCGCCCGCCTGTCCGGAGCCGCCAGAGTCGCCCGCCAGTCCGGAGCCGCCAGAGTCGCCCGCCAGTCCGGAGCCACCAGAGTCGCCCGCCAGTCCGGAGCCGCCAGAGTCGCCCGCCTGTCCGGTGCCGCCAGAATCGCTGTCATGGGAATTCTGTTTCCAATGTTCATAAACCGAACTTCAATTAAACTACTCAGTCTACCCCCCAGAGGGTGTAAGATTCTGGTTGAATGAAGCAGACGGAGAGCCAGCCTACAATTGGTCAGAATGTTTATTTACGAGAGCTCTGAATATCATACAATGTACACAGCCTTTTATACCTGACATTTGGTCATACCATATGTCATACCCCTTACAAATGCCCCTCCGTTTCTTTAACACTGTCAATGCTTATTTACAAGTCTTCTCCATCTCATACATTGCTTATCATATCCTGCCCCATGTTACATAATCTACTGCAAGCCTAAAGGTTTCTCCCCTCCCTGGGTGGAGAGACCTTCTTCCTGTTATGAGTTTCACAGTGGTCACAAGTTGTCTGCTGTCTGATAACAGTTCCCCTTTTCCCTTGAATGTCTTGCTTACATTGCTAAATCATTAAGCTTCAACTTTTCCGACACACACACATCAGTACATTCATCTTATAATCACTCGGTTATAACTTTTCAGGGTGAAATCATTTAGTCAAACCTTTAATCATATAATTTCCATTACAGTCGCCCGCCTGTCCGGAGCCGCCAGAGTTGCTCGCCAGTCTGGAGCCGCCAGAGTCGCCCGCCTGTCCGGAGCCACCAGAGTCGCCCGCCTGTCCGGAGCCGCAAGAGTCGCCCGCCTGTCCGGAGCCGCCAGAGTCGCCCGCCTGTCCGGAGCCGCCAGAGTCGCCCGCCTGTCCGGAGCCGCCAGAGTCGCCCGCCTGTCCGGAGCCGCCAGAGTCGCCCGCCTGTCCGGAGCCGCCAGAGTCGCCCGCCTGTCCGGGGTCCGCTGCGAGGGTCCCCAGTCCGGGGTCGGCGGTGAGGGTCCCCACTCCAGAGGCACCACCTAAGTGGGCCAAGCCGAAGGTGGAGCGGGGTCCACGTCCCGCACCAGAGCCGCCACCGTAAGGAAGGCCCACCCGGACCCTCCCCTTTAGAGTCAGGTTTTGCGGCCGGAGTCCGCACCTTTGGGGGGGGTACTGTCACGCCCTGGCCATAGAGAGGGTTTTGTTCTCTATTTTGGTTAGGCCAGGGTGTGACTAGGGTGGGCATTCTATGTCCTTTTTTCTATGTTTTGTATTTCTTTGTTTTGGCCAGGTATGGTTCTCAATCAGGGACAGCTGTACATCATTGTCTCTGATTGGGAGCCATACTTAGGCAGCCTGTTTTCCTTTGGGTTTTGTGGGTGGTTACTTTCTGTTTAGTTGATGTTCCTGACAGAACTGTTTGGCTGTCGTTCGTTTTCTTGTTTTGTTGAAAGTGTTCTATTAAAAGTTAATGATGAGCACTCATCACGCTACGCCTTGGTCTACTCCTTGCAACAGCCGTTACAACAGATCATTGCACCTGTACATAGCCCATCTGTAAATAGCCCACCCAACTACCTCATCCCCATATAGTTTTTTTGTTGTTGCTCCTTTGCACCCCAGTATCTCTACTTGCATATTAATCTTCTGCACATCCATCACTCCAGTGTTTAATTGCTAATTTGTAATTACTATGGCCTATTTATTCCCTTACCTCCCTAATCTTACTTCATTTGCACACACTGTATATAGACTTTTCTATTGTGTTATTGACTTTATGTTTGTTTATTCCATGTGTAACTCTGTGTTGTTTGTGTCGCACTGTTTTGCTTTATTTTGTCTGGTTCGCAGTTCTAAATGAGAACTTGTTCTCAACTGGCCTACCTGGTTAAGTAAAGGTGAAAACATTTTCAGGTTTAGAAGGACATTATGTGTGTGTGGGGGGGGGAACGACACACACACGTCCCAGGCACACTCAGCGTCAGAAGCGCATCACTTAACCCCAACGATCTCCACTCGCCTCTGTTCCCTCTCTGCTCCCTCCGCATGAGAAGCCAAAAGCCTCTTCCAGTTAGTCCGTGCCCGCCTGTCTTCCCTCCATTGATTTTGTGACAATAGAAGGTCTGGTGTCAAATTAAGCAGCAAAACACCGTGAGAAAGTTTCAATTAGGCTTTGTGGCTGAAATTAAAGGCCACAATGGATTCACGCCTCTCTCTCTCCCCAAATGGCATACTATTTCCTATATAGTGGGTCCTGGTCAGAAGTAGTGCACTATTTAGGGAATAGGGTGCCATTTGGGGCGCAAGCCTGTGTGTTCAGGCAGGGGCAAGGGTAATGGTCTGGTCGTGGGAGGCTGGAGGAGAAAGGGGGGCTGCATCTGGAAGTATATAAACCCTGGAGCTGTTTCTATAGAAAACCAACCTGCTGTTGTTTTGAATGGCGGCATGCTCACCAGTTTTCAGAGTTCATAGTTAAAGATGCACTCTGGAACTTTTGTTTAACCGTAGCCAGTAGTTTTGGAAGAGGTGCCAGAGAGGAATAGGTGAAGCGAGACGATTTACTCCCCCCAAAATCTGTCCTTGTGAGATAAGCCCTTTTTGTACGCATGTCTAGGAGAGAGTATCGAATTACATGAGGCTTATTTGATCGAATATAAGTTTCGTAACGATTGATGATTAGGCTATTACAAATGCACTAATATAATGTACGTGACATTCTGCCTTTGAGAAAAACTTTGAGAAAAACAACTTAGTTTTGCCTGTTGTTCACATGCGTATCTAACCTCTTATTGGCCAGAATGGTCTCATCCGATCTCGCCTGGCTTTAACCTCTATGGGCTAGGTGGGACGCTAGCGTGCCACCCGTGGTGCACTCCATCAACAGCAGGTGCATTTCAAGAGCGGCAAATTTGAATCCAAATAAATGTCAAAATTCAAATTTTTCAAACATACAACTATTTTACACCCTTTGAAAGATAAACATCTCCTTAATCTAACCACGTTTTACGATTTCAAAAAGGTTTTACGGCGAAAGCATAAATTAAGAGTATGTTAGGACAGTACATTTACAAGAGTTGTGTGTAATGTTTTGTCAAGTCAAAGACAGGGTCACCAAAACCATAAAACCAGCTAAAATGATGCACTAACCTTTTACAATCTCCATCAGATGACACTCCTAGGACATTATGTTAGACAATGCATGCATTTTTAGTTCTATCAAGTTCATATTTATATCCAAAAACAGCGTTTTACTATGGCATTGATGTTGAGGAAATCGTTTCCCTCCAATAACCGGCAGTCAAGTCAGCGTCACAAATTAAATAATTAAAATTAGAAAACATTGGTAAAATATTATATTGTCATTTAAAGAATTATAGATTTACATCTCTTGAACGCAATCAACTTGCCAGATTTAAAAATAACCTTATTGGGAAATCACACTTTGCAATAATCTGAGCACTGCGCCCAGAAAAATACGCGTTGCGATACAGACTAGACGTCATGTTGGGGAGATCTAAAATCGAAAATACTATGTAAATAATCCATTACCTTTGATTCTCTTCATCAGATGTCACTTCCAGGTATCACAGGTCCATAACGAATGTAGTTTTGTTCAAAAAAGCTCATCATTTATGTCCAAAAATCTCCGTCTTGTTAGCACATGATCTAAGCCAGCCGGACTTCTCGTCATGAACGAGGGGAAAAAATATATTTCCGTTCGTTCAAACATGTCAAACGTTGTATAGCATAAATCATTAGGGCCTTTTTTAACCAGAACATGAATAATATTCAAGGTGGACGAATGCATACTCTTTTATAACGTATTGGAACGAGGGTACCCAACATGAACTCGCGCGCCAGGTGTCTAATGGGACATCATCGTTCCATGGCTCTTGTTCGGTCAGATCTCCCTCCAGAAGACTCAAAACACTTTGTAAAGGCTGGTGACATCTAGTGGAAGCAATAGGAAGTGCCAAAATATTCCTAAACCCCTGTGTTTTTCAATGGGATAGGTTTAAAGTCAATACAACACATCAGGTATCCACTTCCTGTCAGAAAATGTCTCAGGGTTTTGCCTGCCAAATGAGTTCTGTTATACTCACAGACACCATTCAAACAGTTTTAGAAACTTTAGAGTGTTTTCTATCCATATATAATAAGTATATGCATATTCTAGTTACTGGGTAGGATTAGTAACCAGATTAAATCGGGTACATTTTTTTATCCAGACGTGCAAATGCTGCCCCCTAGCCCTAACAGGTTAATCATTGAGGACATGCATTTCCATTGTTAGAGCGGTCACTCGGCTATCTTGTCAATATAATAGATCATCTTTGGTGGTGCTCACAAGCCAAAAGTGACCCCTGTTTTTTGTATACTACGTCATCAGATTGTGTACTACGTCATCCATTTCGTATGATATGTTCAATCTGAAGAAAAAAAAATATACAGTGTATATAAACTGCTCAAAAAAATAAAGGGAACACTTAAACAACACATCCTAGATCTGAATGAAAGAAATAATCTTATTAAATACTTTTTTCTTTACATAGTTGAATGTGCTGACAACAAAATCACACAAAAACAATCAATGGAAATCCAATTTATCAACCCATGGAGGTCTGGATTTGGAGTCACACTCAAAATTAAAGTGGAAAACCACACTACAGGCTGATCCAACTTTGATGTAATGTCCTTAAAACAAGTCAAAATGAGGCTCAGTAGTGTGTGTGACCTCCACGTGCCTGTATGACCGCCCTACAACGCCAGGGCCTGCTCCTGATGAGGTGGCGGATGGTCTCCTGAGGGATCTCCTCGAAGACCTGGACTAAAGCATCTGCCAACTCCTGGACAGTCTGTGGTGAAACGTGGCGTTGGTGGATGGAGCGAGACATGATGTCCCAGATGTGCTCAATTGGATTCAGGTCTGGGGAACGGGCGGGCCAGTCCATAGCATCAATGCCTTCCTCTTGCAGGAACTGCTGACACACTCCAGCCACAAGAGGTCTAGCATTGTCTTACATTAGGAGGAACCCAGGGCCAACCGCACCAGCATATGGTCTCACAATGGGGTCTGAGGATCTCGTCTCGGTATCTAATGGCAGTCAGGCTACCTCTGGCGAGCACATGGAGGGCTGCGCGGCCCCCCAAAGAAATGCCACCCCACACCATGACTGACCCACCGCCAAACCGGTCATGCTGGAGGATGTTGCAGGCAGCAGAACGTTCTCCACGGTGTCTCCAGACTCTGTCACGTCTGTCACATGCTCAGTGTGAACCTGCTTTCATCTGTGAAGAGCACAGGGCGCCAGTGGCGAATTTGCCAATCTTGGTGTTCTCTGGCAAATGCCAAACGTCCTGCACGGTGTTGGGCTGTAAGCACAACCCCCACCTGTGGACGTCGGGCCCTCATACCACCCTCATGGAGTCTGTTTCTGATCGTTTGAGCAGACACATGCACATTTGTGGCCTGCTAGAGGTCATTTTGCAGGGCTCTGGCAGTGCTTCTCCTGCTCCTCCTTGCACAAAGGCGGAGGTAGCGGTCCTGCTGCTGGGTTGTTGCCCTCCAACGGCCTCCTCCACGTCTCCTGATGTACTGGCCTGTCTCCTGGTAGCGCCTCCATGCTCTGGACACTACGCTGACAGACACAGCAAACCTTCTTGCCACAGCTCGCATTGATGTGCCATCCTGGATGAGCTGCACTACCTGAGCCACTTGTGTGGGTTGTAGACTCCGTCTCATGCTACCACTAGAGTGAAAGCACCGACAGCATTCAAAAGTGACCAAAACATCAGCCAGGTAGCATAGGAACTGAGAAGTGGTCTGTGGTCCCCACCTGCTGAACCACTCCTTTATTGGGGGTGTCTTGATAATTACCTATAATTTCCACCTGTTGTCTATTCCATTTGCACAACAGCATGTGAAATTTATTGTCAATCAGTGTTGCTTCCTAAGTGGACAGTTTGATTTCACAGAAGTGTGATTGACTTGGAGTTACATTGTGTTGTTTAAGTGTTCCCTTTATTTTTTTGAGCAGTGTATATATATATATATATTTCTTTTTCAATTCATATGATATTTGCAGGTGGAATCGTCGTGCTAACTGACATAAGACAATGCATGAAATGAGAAGTGTGGTATGGTGTTACTCCAGTGATTTCATTACTTTAGGTCCGTCATCTTTTTACTGCTACCCATTTCAAATGACTCTAGCATGGTGCCCTGCCATCAGTCCTAACCTTGAGGTTGTCATTGAGCAATGTCACAAGTGCAGTGTATTTCTGGAGTCTGACTGCAATGAAAGAAAGTTCTGCTAAAATGATTACTGTTCCACTTGATCATTCTCAGCTAAATTGGTCTTATAATCATCATCTCAGGTATTTCACATCAGCAGGATGCTGTGGAGTAGTTATAATTGAGTTATTTCACTCAAACAAACATAAACCTGTTCTGTTAAATTACACTCTCTCTGTCAGAGGAAATCTGTAATTCAGTATGCCTAATTAGGAACTGAATGCTTTTACAAGATTGATGAATAATTTTTAGAATTAATTTAAAATGTGATAGACTCGCCCTTCATCCCCATGATGCTACTGTTCATTAGCGAACATTAGTCCCATAGTCTGTCAGTAAACACTGTCATAACTTTGTCACAACAAACTGTTTAGAGAATAACTACTCTTTCTACGGGTCTCTGTTTGATCCTCACAGAGCAATCAGCCAGTCAGAGGATATTTATAGCTAGCTACCTCAATCTTCACAGCAATTAATATTCCTCTTGCAAATGAAGGAGCTCTGTCTTCTAATTCCGTCAGTATATCCTGAGGCTGTGTGTTGTTGATTAGTGATTGTGTTGCTGCTGGTTGGTAAAGCTTCTTTGAGCATGTTACCCCATTCCCTCAATCACATGACTGATCTATCACTCCAAATAAGTGATGCATCCCAAATGGCACACTGTTCTAGTTTCAACTTTTATTAGCTGTATGTGCAGGATACACATGGTATACACCATCCAATGAAATGCTTACTTGCAGGTTCCTTCTTAACAATGCAACAACAATAATAAATAATAAGAGACAAGAATACAAACATAAAGTAAATGGCTTAGTAGAATAGAATAAACATTTTAACTTAAGTATAATAGAGGAAGGCACAATGTGTAACAGCTGTTGAAAGGATGGGACCAAGGTGCAGCGGAGAATGTATTCATCTTGACTTTTAATAGAAAGAATGAACACTTTACAAAATAAACAAAAATGACTAGCAACAGTTCTGTCAGGTTATCAAGAACTAAACAGGAAAATAACTACCCACAAACCCCAACGGAAAAACAGGCTGCCTAAGTATGGCTCCCAATCAGAGATAACGATAGACAGCTGTCCCTGATTGAGAACCAAACCCGGCCAAAACAAACAAATGCAAACAAATAGAAAAAGGGACATAGAATGCCCACCCAAATCACACCCTGACCAAACCTAAATAGAGACATAAAAAGGCTCTCTCGGGTCAGGGCGTGACACAATGTATAGTCCAAAATGGACATTGGTTTTGGGGAAGGAGGAATTGGGGAGCAAATGAACCTCTTACATCTAGACGTTCCGCTAGCGGAACACCTGCTCCAATATCCAATGATAGGCGTGGCGCGAATTACAAATTCCTCAAAAATACAAAAACTTCAATTTTTCAAACATATGACTATTTCACAGCATTTTAAAGACAAGACTCTCCTTTATCTAACCACACTGTCCGATTTCGAAAAGGCTTTACAGCGAAAGCAAAACATTAGATTATGTCAGCAGAGTACCAAGCCAGAAATAATCAGACACCCATTTTTCAAGCTAGCATACAATGTCACAAAAACCCAGAAGACAGCTAAATGCAGCACTAACCTTTGATGATCTTCATCAGATGACACACCTAGGACATTATGTTATACAATACATGCATGTTTTGTTCAATCAAGTTCATATTTATATAAAAAAAAACAGCTTTTTACATTAGCATGTGACGTTCAGAACTAGCATACCCCCCGCAAACTTCCGGGGAATTTGCTAACAATTTACTAAATTACTCACGATAAACGTTCACAAAAAGCATAACAATTATTTTAAGAATTATAGATACAGAACTCCTCTATGCACTCGATATGTCCGATTTTAAAATAGCTTTTTGGTGAAAGCACATTTTGCAATATTCTAAGTACATAGCCCAGCCATCACGGGCTAGCTATTTAGACACCCGGCAAGTTTAGCACTCACCAATATCAGATTTACTATTATAAAAGTTTGATTACCTTTTGTTGTCTTCGTCAGAATGCACTCCCAGGACTGCTACTTCAATAACAAATGTTGGTTTTGTCCAAAATAATCCATCGTTATATCCGAATAGCGGCGTTTTGTTCGTGCGTCCCAGACACTATCCGAAATGGTAAATCAGGGTCGTGCGCATGGCGCAATTTGTGACAAGAAAATTCTAAATATTCCATTACCGTACTTCGAAGCATGTCAACCGCTGTTTAAAATCAATTTTTATGCAATTTATCTCGTAAAAAAGCGATAATATTCCGACCGGGAATCTCCTTTTCGGCAAACAGAGGAAAAATCACAAAGACGGGGGCGGCCAGGTCACGCGCCTAAGCCCACAGTCCCTTGATCGGCCACTTGAGAAAGGCGATAATGTGTTTCAGCCTGGGGCTGGGATGACGACATTCTGTTTTTTCCTGGGCTCTGAGCGCCTATCGAAGACGTAGGAAGTGTCACGTTAGAGCAGAGATCCTTAGTAAAAGATAGAGATGGCAAAGAAGTTCAAGAAATGGTCAGACAGGCCACTTCCTGTAAAGGAATCTCTCAGGTTTTGACCTGCCATTTGAGTTCTGTTATACTCACAGACACCATTCAAACAGTTTTAGAAACTTTGGAGTGTTTTCTATCCAAAGCCAATAATTATATGCATATTCTAGTTACTGGGCAGGAGTAGTAACCAGATGAAATCGGGTACGTTTTTTTATCCAGCCGTGAAAATACTGCCCCCTAGCCATAACAGGTTAAATTGTGAACTACTGAGCAATCATAATAATTGTCTGGTAGCAGCAGTTAAGATGTTTGACTAGCATGAATTTGTGTGTGTCTGTGTTTGGGTACAGTGTGTGTGAGTGCGTGTGGGTGGGTGTGTGCGGTTGTGTGCGTGCGTGCACGAGTGAGTAGGTGAGAGTGAATGTGTGCAAAGGTGAGGAGAATCAAACCAGGTAGGTGGTCAGTCCAATATAGCAGGAATCAGTCCTACATAGCAGCTGGTCAGTCCTGCATAGCAGCTGGTCAGTACTATATAGCAGGTGGTCAGTCCTATATAGCAGGTGGTCTGTCCTATATAGCAGGTGGTCAGTCCTATAACAGGTGGTCAGTCCGATATAGCAGGTGGTCTGTCCTATACAGCACGTGGTAAGTCCTATATAGCAGGTGGTCTGTCCTATATAGCAGGTATCAGCCCTATATAGCAGGTATCAGCCCTATATAGCAGGTATCAGCCCTATATAGCAGGTATCAGCCCTATATAGCAGTAACAGTCCTATATAGCAGGTTATCAGTCTTATATGCAGGTATCAATCCTATATAGCAGGTGGTCTCTCCTATATAGCAGGTGGTCAGTCCTATATAGCAGTTATCAGAACTATATAGCAGGTATCAGTCCTATATAGCAGGTATCAGTGTCAAGCCCTGACCTGAGAGAGCCTTTTTATGTCTCTATTTAGGTTTGGTCAGGGTGTGATTTGGGTGGGCATTCTATGTCCGTGTTTCTATGTTTGGGATTTCTTTGTTTCGGCCGGGTATGGCTCTCAATTAGGAACAGCTGTATTTTGTTGTTGCTGATTGGGAGTCATACTTAGGCAGCCTGTTTTTCCTTTGGTTTTTGTGGGTAGATGTTTTCTGTATAGCTACTTTGCCTTATGGAACTGTGTAGTCGTTGTTTTGTTTATTTTGTAAGTGTTCACTTTTCTTAATATTAAAAAGATGAGCATTCATATTCCCGCTGCGTTTTGGTCCTGTGTTCACGACGACCGTTACAATCAGTCTTATTTTTCAGGTGGTCAGTCCTATATATCAGGTATCAGTCCCTATATAGCAGGTCTGTCCTATATAGCAGGTGGTCTGTCCTATATATCAGGTGGTCTGTTCTATATATCAGGTGGTCTGTCCTATATATCAGGTGGTCTGTTCTATATATCAGGTGGTCTGTCCTATATATCAGGTGGTCAGTCCTATATAGCAGGTATCAGTCGTATAAAGCAGGTGGTCAGTCCTATATAGCAGGTGGTCTGTCCTATATAGCAGGTGGTCTGTCCTATATATCAGGTATCAGTCCTATATAGCAGGTATCAATCCCTATATAGCAAGTGGTCTGTCCTATATATCAGGTGGTCAGTCCTATAAATCAGGTGGTCAGTCCAATATAGCAGGTGGTCTGTCCTATATATCAGGTGGTCTGTCCTATATAGCAGGTGGTCAGTCCTATACAGCAGGGGGTCAGTCCTATATTGCAGGTGGTCAGTCCTATATAGAAGGTATCAGTCTTATATAGCAGGTATCAGTCCTATATAGCAGGTATCAGAACTATATAGCAGGTGTTCTCTCCTATATAGCAGGTATCAGTCTTACATAGCAGGTATCAGTCCTATATAGCAGGTATCAGAACTTACATAGCAGGTATCAGTCTTATATAGCAGGTATCAGTCTTATATAGCAGGTATCAGTCCTATATAGCAGGTTTCAGTCTTATATAGCAGGCGCCTGCAGGGGTCAGTCCTATATAGCAGGTGGTCAGTCCTATATAGCAGGTGGTCAGTCCTATATAGCAGGTATCAGTCCTATATAGCAGTAACAGTCCTATATAGCAGGTATCAGTCTTATATTGCAGGTATCAATCCTATATAGCAGGTGGTCTCTCCTGGGGCGGCAGGTAGCCTAGTGGTTAGAGCATTGGGTCAGTAACTGAAAGGTTGCAAGATCAAATCCCTGAGCTGACAAGGTAAAACTCTGTCGTTCTGCATCTATACAAGGCAGTTTACCCACTGTTTCTAGGCCATCATTGAAAATAAGAATTTGTTCTTAACTGACTTGCCTAGTTAAATAAAGGTTAAATAAAAAATAAATAAAAATATAGCAGGTGGTCTGTCCTATATAGCAGGTATCAGTCCTATATAAATATAACGGTACTATATAGCAGGTATCAGTCTTATATTGCAGGTATCAATCCGATATAGCAGGTGGTCTCTCCTATACAGCAGGTGGTCAGTCCTACACAGCAGGTATCAGAACTATATAGCAGGTGTTCTCTCCTATATAGCAGGTATCAGTCTTATTTTGCAGGTGGTCAGTCCTATATATCAGGTATCAGTCCTATATAGCAGGTATCAATCCCTATATAGCAAGTGGTCTGTCCTATATATCAGGTGGTCAGTCCTATAAATCAGGTGGTCAGTCCAATACAGCAGGTGGTCTGTCCTATATATCAGGTGGTCTGTCCTATATAGCAGGTGGTCAGTCCTATACAGCAGGGGGTCGGTCAGTCCTATATTGCAGGTGGTCAGTCCTATATAGCAGGTATCAGTCTTATATAGCAGGTATCAGTCCTATATAGCAGGTATAAGAACTATATAGCAGGTGTTCTCTCCTATATAGCAGGTATCAGTCCTATATAGCAGGTATCAGTCTTATATAGCAGGTATCAGTCCTATATAGCAGGTGGTCAGTCCTATATAGCAGGTGTTCTCTCCTATATAGCAGGTATCAGTCCTATATAGCAGGTTTCAGTCTTATATAGCAGGTATCAGTCCTATATAGCAGGTGGTCAGTCCTATATAGCAGGTATCAGTCCTATATAGCAGTAACAGTCCTATATAGCAGGTATCAGTCTTATATTGCAGGTATCAATCCTATATAGCAGGTGGTCTCTCCTATATAGCAGGTGGTCAGTCCTATATAGCAGGTGGTCAGTCCTATATAGCAGGAATCAGTCTTATGTAGCAGGTATCAGTCTTAAACAGCAGGTATCAGTCTGAAACAGCAGGTATCAATCCTATATAGCAGGTATCAGTCCTATATAGCAGCTATCAGTCCTCTATAGCAGGTGTTCTCTCCTATATAGCAGGTATCAGTCTTATATAGCAGGTATCAGTCCAATATAGCAGGTTTCAGTCTTATATAGCAGTTATCAGTCCTATATAGCAGGTGGTCAGTACTATATAGCAGGTGGTCAGTCCTATATATCAGGTATCAGTCATATATAGCAGGTGGTCAGTCCTATATAGCAGGTGGTCAGTCCTATATAGCAGGTGGTCAGTCCTATATTGCAGGTATCAGTCCTATAAAGCAGGTGGTCAGTACTATATAGCAGGTGGTCAGTCCTATATAGCAGGTGGTCAGTCCTATTAGCAGTTGGTCAGGCATAAATACCAGGTGGTCAGTCCTATATAGCAGGTGGTCAGTACTATAAAGCAGGTGGTCAGTCCACTTCTCCTTACGACAACCGTGACAGAATCTCCCACCACCAAAGGACCAAGCAGCGTGACCAGGAGAAACAGGAATGGACTTGGGAGGAAATTCTGGATGGGAAAGGACCCTGGAGTCAGGCTGGGGAGTATCGCTGTCCGAAAGAGGAAATTGAGGCAGCTAAAGCGGAGCGGCGATATTACGAGGCACTATACCAGCCACGAGGCAAGTGCGAGAGGCAGCCCCAAAAAATGTTCGGGGGGGCACACGGGGAGATTGGCAGAGTCAGGTTGGAGACCTGAGCCAACTCCCCGTGCTTACCGTGGGGAGCGAGTGATGAAGCACACGGAGCGGGATGCGCCTGTGTCGCCAGGGCGCATTCACAGGCCGGTGCGATCTGTGCCCGCGCCCCGCATTTGTCGAGCTAGGTTGAGCATCCAGCCAGGGCGGGTTGTGCCAGCTCTGCGCTCGAGATCTCCAGTGCGCCTCCACGGCCCAGTATATCCTGTGCCTGCCCCACGTAGCCGGCCTCCAGTGAGTCTATTCAGCCTGGTACGCCCTGTGCCTGCTCCTCGCACTTGCCCTGAGGTGCGTGTTACCAGTCTGGTGCCACATGTGCCAGCCCCACGCATCAGGCTTCCTGTGCGCCTGCCCAGTCCAGGATGTCCTGTTCCTGCTCCCCGCACTCGCCCTGAGGTGCGTGTTACTAGTCTGGCGCCACCTGTGTCAGCCCCACGCATCAGGCCTCCAGTGCGCATTCCCAGCCCAGAGCTTCCGGCGACAGTTCCCATCCAGAGCTTCCGGCGACAGTTCCCAGTCCGGAGCTTCCGGCGACAGTTCCCAGTCCGGAGCTTCCGGCGACGCTTTACAGTCCGGAACCTCCTGAGACGGCCTACAGTCCGGAACCTCCTGAGACGGCCTACAGTCCGGAACCTCCTGAGACGGCCTACAGTCCGGAACCTCCTGAGACGGCCTACAGTCCGGAACCTCCTGAGACGGCCTACTTTCCGGAACCTCCTGAGACGGCCTACAGTCCGGAACCTCCTGAGACGGCCTACAGTTCGGAACCTCCTGAGACGGCCCACAGTCCGGAACCTCCTGAGACGGCCCACAGTCCAGACCCACCAGCGGCGGTCTGCAGTCTGGAACCTCCAGCGGCGGTCTGCAGTCCGGAACCTCCAGCTGCGTTATGCAGTCCAGAACCTCCAGCCGCGGTCGGCAGTCCAGAACCTCCGGTGATGATCCACAGTCCGGTGACACAAAAACAAAGATATCAGCGGGCGGAGCGGGGGGTTACGCCTTGAACCGGAGCCGCCTCCTCTGTTGGAGGTTCCGCGGGATGAGAAGGTTCTGCTTACTGCACCAGAGCCTCCATAGACATTTGCACCCTCCCTAACTCTCCCTTTTTTTGGGGGGGTTCTTTTGTTGTCGGTGCATTCAGAGTCCGCACCTTTGGGGGGGGGTACTGTCACGTCCTGACCATAGAAAGATGTTATTTTCTATGGTAGAGTAGGTCAGTGCGTGACAGGTTTTTTTCTATGTTTTCTATTTCTATATTGTCAGGGTCTAGTTTTGTATTTCTAGTTTTGTTTGGGATGATCTCCAATTAGAGGCAGCTGGTCCTCATTGTCTCTAATTGGAGATCATACTTAAATAGGGTTTCTTTCCACCTGGGTTTGTGGGAGATTGTTTTTGAGTAGTGTATGTTTCACCTCTGTGTCATGGTTTGTTGTTTTGTTCATTAGTTTATGTTTATGTATTGCATAGTTTCACAGTGTAAATAAAATGTGGAACGACACACACGCTGCACTTTGGTTCGCTTCTCCTTACGACAACTGTGACACAAAGCAGTTCGACACATACAACAACACAGAGTTACACATGGAGTAAAACAAACATACAGTCAATAATACAGTACAAAAACAAGTCTATATACAATGTGAGCAAATGAGGTGAGATAATGGAGGTAAAGGCAATAAAAAAGCCATGGTGGCGAAGTAAATACAAAATAGCAATTAAAACACTGGAATGGTAAATTTGCAGTGGATGAATGTGCAAAGTAGAAATACTGTGGTGCAAAGGAGCAAAATAAATAAACATGGTGGCGAAGTAAATACAATACAGCAAGTAAAACACTGGAATGGTAGATTTGCAGTGGATGAATGTGCAAAGTAGAAATACTGGGGTGCAAAGGAGCAAAATAAATAAATACAGTAGGGGAAGAGGTAGTTGTTTGGGCTATTATAGATGGGCTATGTACAGGTGCGGTAATCTGTGAGCTGCTCTGACAGCTGGTGCTTAAAGCTAGTGAGGGAGATAACCTCTATGGGCTAGGTGGGACGCAAACCTTTAAGTGTTTCCTGTTTCAGAGATTTTTGTAGTTCGTTCCAGTCATTGGCAGCAGAGAACTGGAAGGAGAGGCGGCCAAAGGAGGAATTGGCTTTGGGGGTGACCAGTGAGATATACGTGCTGGAGCGCGTGCTACGGGTGGGTGCTGCTATGGTGACCAGCGAGCTGAGATAAGGGGGGACTTTACCTAGCAGGGTCTTGTAGATGACCTGGAGCCAGTGGGTTTGGCGACGAGTATGAAGCGAGGGCCAGTCAACGAGAGCGTACAGGTCACAGTGGTGGGTAGTATATGGGGCTTTGGTGACAAAACGGATGGCACTGTGATAGACTGCATCCAATTTATTGAGTAGGGTATTGGAGGCTATTTTGTAAATGACATCGCTGAAGTCGAGGATCGGTAGGATGGTCAGTTTTACGAGGGTATGTTTGGCAGCATGAGGGAAGGATGCTTTGTTGCGAAATAGGAAGCCAATTCTAGATTTAACTTTGGATTGGACATGTTTGATGTGAGTCTGGAAGGAGAGCTTACAGTCTAACCAGACACCTAGGTATTTGTAGTTGTCCACATATTCTAAGTCAGAACCGTCCAGAGTAGTGATGCTGGACGGGCGGGCAGGTGTAGGCAGCGATCGGTTGAAGAGCATGCATTTAGTTTTACTTGTATTTAAGAGCAGTTGGAGGCCACGGAAGGAGAGTTGTATGGCATTGAAGCTCGTCTGGAGGGTTGTTAACAGAGTGTCCAAAGAAGGGCCAGAAGTGTACAGAATGGTGTCGTCTGCGTAGAGGTGGATCAGAGACTCACCAGCAGCAAGAGCAACATCATTGATGTATACAGAGAAAAGAGTCGGCCCAAGAATTGAACCCTGCGGCACCCTCATTGAGACTACCAGAGGCCCGGACAACAGGCCATCCGATTTGACACATTGAACTCTATCAGAGAAGTAGTTGGTGAACCAGGCGAGGCAATCATTTGAGAAACCAAGGCTATTGAGTCTGCCGATGAGGATGTGGTGATTGACAGAGTCGAAAGCCTTGGCCAGGTCAATGAATACGGCAGCGCAGTATTGTTTCTTATCGATGGCGGTTACAATATCGTTTAGGACCTTGAGCGTGGCTGAGGTGCACCCATGACCAGCTCTGAAACCAGACTGCATAGCGGAGAAGGTGCGGTGGGATTCAAAATGGTCGGTAATCTGTTTGTTGACTTGGCTTTCGAAGACCTTAGAAAGGCAGGGTAGGATAGATATAGGTCTGTAGCAGTTTGGGTCAAGAGTGTCCCCTCCTTTAAAGAGGGGGATGACCGAAGCCTCTTTCCAATCTTTGGGAATCTCAGACGACATGAAAGAGAGGTTGAACAGGCTAGTAATAGGGGTTGCAACAATTTCGGCAGATCATTTTAGAAAGAAAGGGTCCAGATTGTCTAGCCCGGCTGATTTGTAGGGGTCCAGATTTTGCAGCTCTTTCAGAACATCAGCTGACTGGATTTGGGAGAAGGAGAAATGGGGAAGGCTTAGGCGAGTAGCTGTGGGGGGTGCAGTGCTGTTGACCGCGGTAGGGGTAGCCAGGTGGAAAGCATGGCCAGCCGTACAAAAATGATTATTGAAATTCTCAATTATAGTGGATTTATCAGAGGTGACAGAGTGTATATATATATATATATATATATATATATATATATATATATATATATATATATGTATAGCAGGTGGTCAGTCCTATATAGCAGGTGGTCAGTCCTATATAGCAGGTGATCAGTCATAAATACCAGGTGTCAGTCCTAGTTAGCAGGTGGTCTGTCCTATATAGCAGGTGGTCATTCCTATATAGCAGGTGGTCAGTCATACGTATCAGGTGGTCAGCCCTATATAGCAAGTATCAGTCCTATATAGCAGGTGGTCAGTCCTATATTGGAGGTGGTCAGTCCTATATAGCAGCTGGTCAGTTCTATATAGCAGGTGTCAGTCCTGTATAGCAGTTGGTCTGCCATATATAGCCTGTGGCCTGTCCTATGTAGCAGGGAGTCAGTCCTATATAGCAGATATCAGTTCTATATAGCAGGTGGTCAGTCCTATATAGCAGTTTGTCAGTCCTATATAGCAGCTGGTCAGTCCTATATAGCAGGTGGTCAGTCCTATATAGCAGGTGATTTGTCCTATATAGCAGCTGGTCAGTCCTATATAGCAGGTATCAGTCCTATATAGCAGGTGGTCAGTCCTATATAGTAGGTGGTCAGTCCTATGTAGTAGGTGTTCTGTCCTGTATAGCAGGTGGTCAGTCCTATATAGAAGGTGGTCTGTCCTATATAGTAGGTGGTCAGTCCTATATGGCAGGTGGTCAGTCCTGTATAGCAGGTGGTCAGTCCTATATGGCAGGTGGTCAGTCCTGTATAGCAGGTGGTCAGTCCTATATAGCAGGTGGTCAGTCCTATATAGTAGGTGGTCAGTCCTATATGGCAGGTGGTCAGTCCAATATTGCAGGGAGTCAGTCCTATATATCATGTGGTCAGTCCTATATATCAGGTGGTCAGTCCTATATAGCAGATGTCCTGTATATATATATATGTTCCCTATATACTGCACTACTTTTGACCAGTGCCCTATGGGTCGTGCACTAAATAGATAATAGGGTGTCATTTGGGACGCACATTTGTTTGGATTGTAAGAATGTCGGGATTTTTTCCTAGCAGCTTTTAGCCCCAGCTACTTCTTCGACACGCGCGCATGCACACACACTCACGCACTCACACACTCACACAGCTGCTGCTCCTGTTGGTGTTGCTCATTGGCTAATTACTCAGTCATCCTAGTATTGGCAGATCACCGCACACATATCGATCACAGTGCTTAGGCTCTGACTCAAACACAAATTAATCAAGCATTATTTTTATTGCAGCCGAGGACAAATATTACATTTAATTACACTAGCCCAGCTCCACACTTGACAGAATTCTGCCTATTGTTTTGAAAAGCAATTGAAATGTTAGGGTGAGATCAGGCTCAAAATAAGTGAATGAAAGAAGTGAACAGGAATTTTATTAGAGTTCTACCAGAGACCGGGAGCACTACTGAAAACACTTATGGTGTTTTGAGTCCTGTGTAGTGCAGGAGTAAATCCCTTCCCTTCTGGTGCCGTTTCCTCCCTCTAAAGCTCCTAAACACTATGATGGTGTTTCTCAAATGTGACTACCCTCTAAGTGTACAACAATATGCATGATTAAATAATTAGGGGTTCCTGACTGGTGAGAGATGATGCCCATCAAGCGTGGGACTCTGGTTCGGGATCAGACGGAAGCAGATATGCAGTTATGAGTCTTTATATATATATATATATATATATATATATATATATATATATATATATATATACGGTATATATATACAGTATAAACTACATATCTGACCTGAGTCTTTATATTCAGATGCAACAAGCTCCAACAGTCTTTATACAACAAGCTCCTGAGTCTTTATATTCAGATGCAACAAGCTCCCACAGTCTCACTGCAGAATTAAACGTTCATCCACATTCTCCAAATGTCTAAGTGTTTTTGTTGCTCTTTATCATTTCTCCAAATGTCAATTTTCAAAGTTAGAAGGAGAGGGTTAAGATTTGGGATAGATGTTTTGATTGTAACATTATTTATAATCTCACAATGGGCCTTGCAAATGTAGTAGCCTATAATTGTCTACCTATGAAAAATATAAAATTCCCAGTTCCTTCTTTAAAGTGTTAACATATTTCAGCAAAACATATTTCAGCTAATTGTTGAAGAATATGACAGCTCTGTCTCTTAATCTCAATATATGTCTCAAATTAGTGTAATAGCCTACAATAAGCGGTAAAATATTGATTGAAAATGATCATCAATCAAATTTAGGCTATAAACTATGTAAACCATTTGATTGTATGAGAGACACAGTCAGCAAAAACATTTTTGCGGTGTGTTTTGATCAAATCAAATCAAATTGTATTGGTCACATACACATGTTTAGCAGATGTTAATGCGAGTGTAGCGAAATGCTTGTGCTTCTAGTTCCGACCGTGCAGTAATATCTAACAAGTAATCTAACAATTTCACAACAACTACCTTATACACACAAGTGTAAAGGAATGAATAAGAATATGTACATATAAATATATGGATGAGCGATGGCCGAACGGCATAGGCAAGATGCAGTAGATGGTATAGAGTACAGTATATACATATGAGATGAGTAACGTAGGGTATGTAAACATTATATAAAGTGGCATTGCTTAAAGTGACTAGTGATACATTTATTACATTCCATTTTTTATTATTAAAGTGGCTAGAGATTTGATGTCTAAACAGTTTGTTTAGAAACACAATACTAGACATCTTTCTAATGATGGCTAAGTACTATTAAGAGCTTATTTTCAGTTTTTCTCACTAATATGTTTGCTCACAATCAATTGAATGACGTATTATGTGTTATTAAGTTAGTGTAGGCAGCGGTTTGATCCTGCTACGTTTATATATATAAAAAAATGTATTCATTCATTTAGAGTCTCCGACAAAAAGTAAAGGCATATGGTAAGCTATGTAGCCTAAGTTTTGTGTAATTTTGAGTGAGTTGTCAAAAGATAGAAACTAAAACTAAATCCTTTGTTCCTTCCCAGTGGATTTATGCGCGGTCATTTATGTAGTTCGGTCGACCGCCAGTGGCAGGCAGGATTAGAACGTACGTCAGCACCGTGATTAAGGGATAATGACAGACCTGGGTGTCGATATGTTCTACGCTCAGATTTGTAGTGTGGGCATGATCGCCGGCCCTGGACGAATATATCACCCACTGCACTGGGAGGGAGTCAGGCTAGCAGACAGGGAGAGAGAGAGAGAGGTATGGGGGAGGGAGAGAGGAGTGGGGGAGAGAGCGGGCGGGGTGGGGAGTTGTAAAAATATTCTTGAGATTTCAAAGGCTCCCCTGATGGCTTTCGTGTGGAGCAGAACAGAAGGTATTTCTCATTTTAGTGGGTCTCAGTAAATACCTAGCCTGTCTGTCTGGGGTCCTGGCCTGAACCCTGGCGTGACCTTCCTCTCCCCTCGCTCTCTCTGATGGTCCTCCCATGGTCCTCTGCTCAATGCTGCCGAGGCGGCGTTGTGAGGCGGGCTTCATCCCAAATGGCACCCTATTCCCTAAATAGTGCACTACTTTTGACCAGAGCCCTATGGGTATATAGTGTACATGGTGCACTATATAGAGAATAGGGTGCCATTTGGGACGTAGCCACGGCAGAGTCCAGGCCCTTTAATTCAAAGCCTGCTAGATCGCCTGACACACAGTATTGATTTTTGTTTCCCCAATCTCCAGGAGAGAAGCAAAGAAAAGATTAAAAACACTGTCAGTTTGGAGTTGAATAAGAATGCTGCACTGGGGAGATACCTTGGAGAGCAAGGGATCAGGGCTGAGCTATGTCTCCTTATGGGCTTAACTCTTTCTTGGCTCCGGCCACAACACACTCCATTCTATCTACACGGTGTGTGTTTGTCGGTGTGTCGGTGTGTGTTTCAAGTTTCAAGTATGAAAGTTTATTTGCCACGTGCACAGGATACAACAGGTGTAAAAAGTACAGTGAACAATGCAGTGATAATAATAATATAGATAATAATAAAACATAGAATCAAATAAAAACATGCAAGAAGTACGAGATAAGTTGAAGAAACACAAGAATGCAAGTATATACAGGTCAGTGCCAGTTTCTTATTCAATGTGCAGGGGTACTGGAGTGGTTGTATATACAGGTCAGTCCCAGTACCTTATTCAATGTGCAGGGGTACTGGAGTGGTTGTATATACAGGTCAGTGCCACTACCTTATTCAATGTGCAGGGGTACTGGAGTGGTTGTATATACAGGCCAGTACCTTATTCAATGTGCAGGAGACTGGAGTGGTTGTATATACAGGTCAGTCCCAGTTTCTTATTCAATGTGCAGGGGTACTGGAGTGGTTGTATATACAGGTCAGTGCCAGTTTCTTATTCAATGTGCAGGGGTACTGGAGTGGTTGTATATACAGGTCAGTGCCAGTACCTTATTCAATGTGCAGGGGTACTGGAGTGGTTGTATATACAGGTCAGTCCCAGTTTCTTATTCAATGTGCAGGGGTACTGGAGTGGTTGTATATACAGGTCAGTCCCAGTTTCTTATTCAATGTGCAGGGGTACTGGAGTGGTTGTATATACAGGTCAGTCCCAGTACCTTATTCAATGTGCAGGGTTACTGGAGTGGTTGTATATACAGGTCAGTGCCAGTTTCTTATTCAATGTGCAGGGGTACTGGAGTGGTTGAGGTGGGTTTATACATAAAAAGTGGGATATACATGTAAACAGGGTTGAAAAGTGACAGGTAGCAGGAATGTATAAATACCATTATAGTAATGGTAATATACTAATGCTAATACATACATGTAAACAGGAGTCATAGTGGTGTGTGTGTGAGTATTCGTGTGTGCATGTGAGTTTGAGTGACAGTGACAGTGAAGGTGTGTGTGTCTGAGTGGGTAGAGACCTGTGGATGAGCAGAGAGTCAGTGTGGATAGTCTGTGGGAGAGAGAGAGCAGTAGTTGTTAGCCATTTAACAACAGCCATTTATCAGCTGAACATGAGTTGGGTTGAAAAACAACAAGGGCCACCAGACTACTGTCTTGTATCCATCGGGGACATGTTTAGTGTTTAGTATCTTTCTTACTGTTGCGACTTAGAATAGTAGAATGGAGAAGGTGCCATTTCTAAACTGCTGATGGTTGTGCATCAGCAGTTTTCCTTTTGTTATGTCAGTCACTTATAGTCACTTAATTAGCCCATGTCAGCTAACATTTTTTAGATTGCTAAGTTAGTTTAGAGGCCAGCTATCTAAACTTTATGGTTGAATTACCAGCCGGGGGCCCCATTGATTTTGTTAGTCAGTCTGACTTAGATATCATATTAAAAACTGCAAACATTTCCCTCCACCCTATGGCAAAATGTGTAAAATTGCACAAAATGAACTGTAAAACACAAAAATGTTCGCTGTCAAGAAGGGGGCCACTAAAATGTTTTGCTCGCAATGTGGCTAGGGAGTATGGACGTGGGTTTGTAGACCCGCAAGCAACTGCGGACCCTCATGATGAGCTCAGATTTTTGTCAAAGTTGTGCATCCCTGGGCCTCCCGAGTGGCGCATCGGTCTAATGCACTGCATCGCGTCACTACAGATCCGGCCGGGTTAGGGGAGGGTTTGGGTGGCCGTGATGTCCTTGTCCCATCGTGGTCTAGCGACTCCTGTGGTGGGCCGGGCACATGCACGCTGACACGGTCGCCAGTTGGACGGTGTTTCTTCTGACACATTGGTGCCGCTGGCTTCCAGGTTAAGCGAGCAGTGTGTCAAGAAGCAGTGCAGCTTGGCAAGGTTGTGTTTCAGAGGACGTACGGCTCTCGACCTTCGTCTCTCCTGAGTCCGTATGGGAGTTGCAGTGGTGTAACAAGACTGTAACTACCAATTGAAGAAAAAGGGGTAAAACAATTATAATAATAAAAATAAAAAAAGTTGTCCATCCCTGCTTTAACCCTTCATTTAGAAGTAACAATATAACATCTGTTTTGTCAAAATTAGTCTTGTCAATCACTCAACACACTATAGTGAACACACAGAATTAGATGACTCGATTAATAATCTCACTCTGCTATCACCTCTCAATCAGTTTTAAAATTTAAAAAAATTATTCCAGGCTTCATAACAGTTAGCATTATTATGACTGAGTGAAATTGTCAGTGCTCCTGCCCATCTGTGTTATAACCACAGGATTCATCCAAAATGGCACCCTATTCCCTTCATGGTGCACTACTTTTGACCAGAGCACATAGGGCTCAGTGCACTATATAGGGAATAGAGTACCATTAGGGACACACACACAGTGCTGGTTGTGTGCAGTGGGGATCTTGATCACATAGGGCAGTAAAGCCCTATTCATCTCCATGGTGTTGAAAAAGCCCCTTATTGGCCCTGACCCCACATGAAATATTGTCTTATCAGCTGAACATGAGTTGCTATAAGGCATTAGGTCTGGCACATTTCTCCTGCTCTCCTCTCCTCCTCAGTTATCCCTCCCTCTCTCGCTCTATACAGATCACAAACAACGTGCTGTCACTCCCTGTCTCCCTGTCTCCTCAATGTACCTCCTTACTCTGATGGACCAGCCATGTCTAATCACTCCTCACAAGAGATCAACAGTATCTATCTATTGTTCTATAATTCAATCTATCATTCTATACTGTATATCAATCTATTGTTCTATTGTTCTATCTATCATTCTATACTGTATATAAATCTACTGTTCTATCTATGCATCAATCTATTTGTTGTGCTTGTCTCTCTGTCTATCTTTCTATCTAGTGCAGTACATCTCTTGTTGAAGTGCTTGATTACTTTAAACATATGACCTCCCAAAAAACAGCAACTAATTGATGCTAAAAGATTATATATTCATTTTTTTTATATAAAACAAGGATTTGAAACGTTCACATTGTTTTCACTCTAGTTTTGATACTATGATAGATATAACTTACAACTTCTGAGGATGCAATACAAGGATCCAAATTAGCTTGTGACAGTTTTTCCACGCAGATGTTGTCGCACAAGGTTCATATGTTCAATCCTTTTGTTTTATTATTTATTGATTTTAGTTTGATAAAGTGTTGTCTTTCCTTTGGGATGTTGTTCGTTATGCTAACAAAGGCAGAGTAAGTCTTAGAAGTTTAGCTGACATGCTTCACAGCACCCTTGCCCAAAAAAACAAGTTTTTTCTTTAAATATTTAAGGCCTTACAAGCAAGGAGGAACACCTTGCGCTTTGAGCTGTCTTTCTGTCTGTCTGTCTGTCCTGATTTAACACGTGTTGCTTATGGGTAAATTAATTGGTTGGATCACACATTCTCTTTGTAACCTGATTCAACAGGAGTGAAATTATAGTTCAAGGTTATGCTCTTGAAGTTCTGTTCTGTGCTCAATAGTCTAAGCATTTATGAATGTGGAAATAAATGGACAAATTGTAGAAAAGTCTAATATCTAAGCTTGATACACACTAGGTTCGAATTATTTTTGAAGTGTGTACTGTATTTAGTTAAGGAACCCTCGGAAAGGTCACATAACCGTTATTGTTCAACAGTAAAATAGGCCTACAGTGCTGCCTTTTTCTGTGCATGTAGTTTCTTTACGGGACATACTGTATCTCCACATTGTGTATTTTGCCATGTGCAATTCTGACTCACCAGAGTTCTCAAATTCAAAACACAATAAACAACTGAGAATTAATATTCAAACAACAAGACAAAAGCAGATTAGTTGTGTTGAGTAAATGGCTACATTTCATCATACGCATCCTGTGCTGCTGACAATAATATATTATTTCCCTCTATCAGAAACATATACATGTAAATTAATGTTCACTAGTGTACAATAACTGATTTATGATTGAATTCCATTTAATACTACATGCATACTGTGCATGGTAATATTGTGTGTGATATTGTATTTTACATTATTCAAATTAGCTTGCTTCAGGGAAACTGGGACAGCTTCAAATTGCCACACACACACACACACACACACACACACACACACACACACACACACACACACACACACACACACACACACACACACACACACACACACACACACACACACACACACACACACACACACACAGCAGCGGGGCCTGCTCAAAGGGCATATTAGTGTTTCTGTTGCATATTAATTCATATCAGCGTCTGCAATGATTCCGATTCTGACTCGACACACCGCACCCTCCCCCCATCATGCCTTTCTCCTGCCTCAGAGGGGTGAAATATTTCAGGATTATGCGTGGCCAGAATGTACTGGATGGAATCCTTTTAAATACTGAGAAAAGCTATTTTTCTTGATCATTTATACATGATAGTATGTAAACCACTGGTTAATCCTGTTTGCTATATTTATACGTTGCTCTCTTCTTCTGTCTCTTTCTTCCCCCTCTTTACGCTCTTTACATGGGAGAGTTAGAACATCTACGGATGTCTCGAACAGGTCTCTCTTGCAAAATGGCATACCTAACTGGTATAAATGTAAAAAATATATACACAGTATATTTATTTATTTAGCCTATATTTAACCAAATAAGTTATTGAGAGCATATTATTTTTTGTAATAACAACCTGAAAAAAACGAATCTGTCTTCTTCAATCTGTCCCTCAACATGTACTAATTGAATGTATTGACATGTCCTGATAATTGAATGTATTGACATGTCCTGTACATGTTTATTGTGGTCCTTTTAGTGGTTGTAGAATCGTAACTGCAGTCATGACAATTGTAATTGTTTTTCACAATAACCCTAAATTGGCGATTCGGTTTATGCAAGGCCACTTAGAAATTTGCAGGCCACACACACACACACAACTCTACACCACATCACAAACACACAGCTGAAGCCCAGGTGGATTGAGAGCAAGCTGTTTTCACCAGCAGCCAACCTCCTCCCTCCTCCCCCCTTCCCCCCACCCACACCCCCAGTCAGCAGAGCTGTCAGACAGGCAGCACTCATAATGAAGGGTAAAATATTTTATTCAGATTTATTAATTTGAAAATGAAGCATGCCTGTCGACAGAGGGACAGTTCTTCTCAATCTGTCATCGCGGAGCCACTCGGCACTGACACCGGAATTCATTCGTCTTGTCGGCTCTGACAGTCAGATTCTCTCGGCGCTCCGAGGAGGGAGATCGCCCAGGGATTGTGTGAGCCGGATAAAACACATTTCAACATGGAACAGCCTCTTTATTAATGCAAATGAGACCAGAAAAATGCTGGCTACTGCAGCTCCAGCAATAGCTACTTGGCTGCACACTCCTGGATCCGTCTGTGTTATTTTGGGTGGGAGGGGAGAGGGGGGGTCGTTTTAATAAAAGAAGTCCTGGGAGGGTATGGAGAGTGGCTCTTGGTGTAGAGCAGGAGGAGCCGTCACTCTGCAGCTGTGACACTCAAACACAGAAACAGACAGCAGGACAAACTTCTGGAGCCTTTTTCTACTAGTCTATTCCAAGTAGGCTAGTGTTGCTTGCATATAGAGCAGGGATGGGCAACTTTGATGGGGGTGGGGTCACAAAAAATATGAATGCATCATGAGGGGCCGCAGTTGGTCATGGGTCTGCTTACCCACATCCATACATTTTAGTGGCCACACTCTTGACAGCGCAGATTAGATTTTGCAATGTTATAACTATTTTCATGGAATTCTACTAATTTTGCCATGGGGTGGAGAGACATTTCTACTGTTTTTAATATAATATCTGAGTGAAACTGACTAACAAAAGCAATGTGGCCAGTAATTCGACCATGATAAGTTTAGATAGGTGGCCGAGAAACTAATTTAGCAATCTAAAAATGTTTAGCTGATATAGGCCCATTGACTAGCCGTGACCGACATAACAAGAGTGTAAGGGTGCGTGCTGGTGGCAGGGAAGTCAGGCGTAGAAGATCGAACTTGGTATAAAACAGAGCAGTTTAATAAGTGCTCAAAAACTCAGAAAACCAAAATATACAAAATAATACAAGTGGGTACAAAACCCGTCACACACCAGAACATATCTTGCACATAGCTTACAAACAAACAATCACCGACAAGGACATGAGGGGGAACAGAGGGTTAAATACACAACATGTAATGAATGGGATTGGAACCAGGTGTGATACAAGACAAGACAAAACCAAAGGAAAATGAAAAAAGGATCAGTGATGGCTAGAAGGTCGGCGACTTCGACCGCCGAATCCCGCCCGAACAAGGAGAGGGACCAACTTCGGCGGAAGTCGTGACAAAGTGAAAACTGCTGATGCACCAGCAAATGTAAAAATTGCACCTTGTGTATTCTAATTTTCTTTCATTCTTTTATATATATATATATATATATATATATATATATATTTGTATTCTACTGTTCTAATTCGCAAACAGTAATTTGAGACCCTGACTGAGTTTTTTACCTTCAAAAGGGCCCTTTTCTTTTTATAAAAACAGGCCCTTTCTTGAGATAAAACACATTTAAATGAGAAAAAAAGCTCATAGAGACATATCAACTCCATAATATAACCCTTCAGACTATGCACACATTTCTCATGTCTCCCCCTTCTTCCTAACTGGCTACCGATCCATTTCAATTTCCTTTTTTCCCTTGATCCTTGTTTACACTGTGATTTAATGTAATGTATTGTGTAATGTGTCAAGAGTTTTCATATAGCTGTGTCTGTGTGTCTCTATCTGCACCAAAGGGTAGGAAACTCAGAGGCTGTGGGTGAGTATACCTCGCTGTACAAGGCTGGATGAGCAGAGAGCAGTGCGAGTTGTTTTATTTCGCCGAGAGTCCTTTGACATTTATCTCTCTCCACCTGCTCTGTGCTGCTGATTCTAAGTGACAGGCTCCCCTTTCTCACCCCCTCTGTCTTTCTCTTTCCATCCACTCTGTCTCTCTGTCCTTCTCCATCCTTCTCTCTCTCTCTGTATTTCTCTCCATCCATCCTCTCTCCCTCTCTGTGTTTCTCTCCATCCTCTATGTCTGTCCTTCTCCATCTTTCTCTCTCTCCCTCTGTGTTTCTCTTCATCCATCTTTCTCTCTCACCCCCTCTGTCTTTCTCTCCATCCATCCTCTTTCTCTCCCTCTGTGTTTCTCCCCATCCATCCTCTCTCTCTCCCTCTCTGTATTTATCTCCATCCATCCTCTCTCTCTCCCTCTCTGTGTTTCTCTCCATGCATCCATCTTCTCTCTCTCCCTGTCTGTGTTTATCTCCATCCATCCATCCTCTCTCTCTCCCCCTCTGTTTCTCTCCATCCATCCTCTCTCTCTGCCTCTCCTCCTCTATCTTATTTATTTATTTAACCTTTATTTAACTATTTAACTTTCTCTCCATCATCTCTGTCTCTCTGTCTTCATCTTTCTCTGTCTTCCTCTTTCGCTCTATCCTTTTCTTGCCCTCTCTGTCTTCGGTATCTCTCTCTCTTCCTTCCTCTTCCCCATATCTTGCTCTCTACCCCTACAACTTTCCCTCTGCCCCCATGGTTCAGCCCGTGAAGCTAGTTTGTACCTCTCAACCCCCTCATGCTCAACCCCCTCCACTCCAACTAGCCACTCACGTCACAATAACGTAAATTGAAGCTGGTGGGGCAATGGGGGATCGTTAAAAAGGGAAAGCTGTCAATCAAACGTGACAGGAGACAGAGAAAGTGTGCTTCCCAAATGGCACTCTATTCCCTATATAGTGCACTACTTTTGACCAGGGCCCATACAGTGGACTAGGGAATAGGTTTGGCCCATACAGTGGACTGGGGAATAGGTTGCCATTTGGGATGCAACCTGAGAGAAAATTGGGGATGGTCAAGGCGAAGACGTGCATGATGGGATTGCTTGCTCTTCTCTCTCTCCCTTACTAAGGTTTTAAGTGGGATGGCTTTTCCAATTACCTAAATGGAGGAGATGGGAGTGGAGCAGGCCCTGCCACTGTGGCTATCCTGTAACGCTCAGATGGGCTAATTGGTTATCTGCTCAAACAAGGCCTGAGTCTCAAATGGCACCCTATTCCCTATATAGTGCACTACTTTTGACCAGTGCCCTTGATCAAAAGTAGATCACTACATAGAGAATAGGGTACCATTTTGGAGTTGGGACACAGTCAAGGTAGAGGCAGTATTTCACTCAGAGATACACAGGGCCTACACTCAATCAGAGGTCTCTCCCTGTCAATAACACACTCACTCTGTGTGTCTGGGTGATCTGTATGTATGAAATAACCCCAGAAAACATGATATTCTCCATGTTTTTTATTACATTGTGATCAGAGCCCTTTTCCAATACAGTGGCTTTATGAACATACTGTGCATGTACAGTACACCTATGTTACATGCCAACGTCCCAAAATCTATCAACGTGCATATTTTTAAAACACGTGAAAGGAAACATATTTTCCAACAGGTTGAGTGTTTCACTCTGTTTTCATTGTGATGTGAACTTAGCTATACCTTGTGTTGAAAAAGTCATCTTAAATGCAACGGTCCTCATGCTGCCAAAACAGCACCCAGTCCGCCCATTCAAAAACCATCTAACATCCTGCTCCTTCTTCATACATTCCCCCATAGAGCCAACGCCTCCACTGGTCACCCACTTCATCTATTGCCTTCATAATTTTAAAAGCCTTTTTTATGTTGTTGTTTTTCCTCTCATATAGTAAATGGAACCATAATTTAATATATGAATGCATGTTAATGTGTTGTTTAACCTTTTAGCAACAATCAGACGTCTCTAAAAGGTTAATCTTGAACTTGAGCCAGTGCAGGCAACGGCACAATAACGTGTCAATCTTTGAAAAACATCTCTGTCTAATGGATTGGTGGTTGATTGCCCGGACCCATCTCCAATGTACAGTAGATGCCGTATATATTGGCTAGGCATTAAAACCAGCATTTCTCAATTTTCTGCCTGCCGCCACTCAGGGTCAATGGATCGCAAAGGCAACAGTCAGCTGTACTGTTCTGTACTGTTCTGTTGCCTCTGTCACGCCCTGACCATAGAGAGCCCTTGGTTATCTATGGTATAGTAGGTCAGGGCGTGACTGGGGGTGTTCTATGTTGTTTATTTCTATGTTGGTGTGCTTGGTATGGTTCCCAATCAAAGGCAGCTGTTTAGCGTTGTCTCTGATTGGGGATCATATTTAGGCAGCCATTTCCCCACTGTGTTTTGTGGGATCTTGTTTTTGTGTAGGTGCCTATTTGCACTTCACTGTCTTCACGTTTCGTTTGATCATTTATTGTTTTTGTATTTTGCTGAAGTTTCATGTTATAATAAAGATGTGGAACACTAACCACACTGTGCCTTGGTCCAATCATTACGACGACCGTGACAGCCTCTTAATTTATCTCCTGGTTTGATTAAAGCTTCATTTAAGGCTCCACCATTAAATACTTTTTTTTTTTACTTAAAAAAAAACGACGAGTTTGGGATGCATGCAAGCTGTGTTAATCTGTGCATCGAATAGAGCTCAGCTCAACATGGCATTTTATTAAGGGTCTTTCTACAGTGATGTATCCATAAAGTGTACATTACTTTCTAATGCTTAGCTCAGAGAAAAATAGTAGCTACTATACTGAACAAATAATACTTTGTGTCTAACAGCAACATGAATGCTATGTGTTGATGGGAGCTAGGTGCATGGATGCTATGTCACACACATTTTGTACAAAAACCTTTATGCAATTGGGGCCAGACCAAGGAAACACAATCAACACCGCAAATGAACACCGTCATGACGTATGTGACAGGCAGCTTGAACCAACACCCTCAGACGTGAACTGCTAAATCAAATAAATGCAACGGTTGTCCAAAGGAGTAGACCAAGGTGCAGCGTGGTAAGTGTTCATCTCAATATTTATTTTTACTCAGAACACTTAAACAAAATAATAAACAATGGTAAACGACCGTCACGTCTTGCAGGCTTACCGAGCAGTACAAAAATAAGATCCGACAACTCAAGGAGGGAAAAAGGGCTGCCTAAGTATGGTTCCCAATCAGAGACAACGATAGACAGCTGCCTCTGATTGGAAACCATACCTGGCCAAAACATAAAATAAAATACATAGAATGAAATAAAATACATAGAATGCCCACCCCATATCACACCCTGACCTAATAAAATAGAGAAATAAACCGTCTCTCTCAGGTCAGGGCGTGACAGTACCCCCCCCCCCCCCAAAGGTGCGGACTCCCGGCCGCAAACCTGAACCTATAGGGGAGGGTCGGGTGGGCATCTATACTTGGCGGCTCTGGTTCGGGGCATGGCCCCCACTCCGCCCGCTGATCCCCCCGCTTCTTCTGTGTCGCCGGAGGATCCAGACCGTGGATCATTGCTGGAGGTTCTGAAATGCCGGGCTGCAGATCGTCGCTGGAGGCTCCGGGCTGTAGACCGCCGCTGAAGACTCCGGGCTGCAGACCGTCGCTGGAGACTCCGGGCTGCAGAGCGTCGCTGGAGGCTCCGGGCTGCAGACCGCCGCTGAAGACTTCGGGCTGCAGACCGCCGCTGAAGACTCCGGGCTGCAGACCGTCGCTGAAGACTCCGGGCTGCAGACCGTCGCTGGAGACTCCGGGCTGCAGAGCGTCGCTGGAGGCTCCGGGCTGCAGACCGCCGCTGAAGACTTCGGGCTGCAGACCGCCGCTGAAGACTCCGGGCTGCAGACCGTCGCTGGAGGCTCCGGGCTGCAGAGCGTCGCTGGAGGCTCCGGGCTGCAGACCGCCGCTGAAGACTCCGGGCTGCAGACCGTCGCTGGAGACTCCGGGCTGCAGAGCGTCGCTGGAGGCTCCGGGCTGCAGACCGCCGCTGAAGACTTCGGGCTGCAGACCGCCGCTGAAGACTCCGGGCTGCAGACCGTCGCTGAAGACTCCGGGCTGCAGACCGTCGCTGGAGGCTCCGGGCTGCAGAGCGTCGCTGGAGGCTCCGGGCTGCAGACCGACGCTGAAGACTCCGGGCTGCAGACCGTCGCTGGAGACTCCGGGCTGCAGAGCGTCGCTGGAGGCTCCGGACCGGGGACCATCGCTGGAGGCTCCGGACCGGGGACCGTCGCTGCAGGCTCCGCGCCATGGATCGCCGCTACAGGTTCCGCACCATGGATCATCCCTGGAGGCTTTGTGCCATGGATCATCACTGGAGGCTCTGGGCCATAGATTATCACTGGAGGCTTTGTGCCATGGATCATCACTGGAGGCTCCGGGCCATGGATTATCACTGGAGGCTTCGTGCCATGGATCATCTCTACAGGCTCCAGGCCATGGATCATCCCTACAGGCTTCTTGCCATGGATTATCCCTACAGGCTCCGGTCCATGGATTATCACAGGAGGCTTCGTGCCATGGATCATCCCTACAGGCTCCGGGCCATGAATCATCACTGGAGGCTTCGTGCCATGGATCATCACTGGAGGCTTCGGACCATAGATCATCACTGGAGGCTTCCTACGTGGAGCTGGAACCGGTCTCACCAGACCTTGGAGACTCACAGGAGACTGGGTGCGCAGAGCAGGCACAGGGTATACTGGGCCGTGGAGGTGCACTGGAGGTCTGGAGCTTAGGGCTGGCACACCCCGTCCTGGCTGAATGTTTATTTTAGCCCAGCAAGGGCGGAGCGCTGGCACAGGACGAACTGGTTTGTGCTGGTGAACGGGGGGTACCGTGCATAGAGCTGGCGCAGGATAACCTGGGCCGAAGAGACGCACTGGAGACCAGGAACGCTGAGCCGGCACACTTCTTCCTGGCTGACTGCCAACTCTAGCACGGCAACTGTGGGAAGCTTGCACCAAAAGCACCGGGCTGTAGCTGCGCACTGACGACACAGTGCGTATCCCCGCATAACTCGGTGCTTGCTCGGTCACTCGCTCCCCACGGTAAGCACGGGGAGTTGGCTCAGGTTTCAACCCCGACTTCGCCAATCTCCCCGTGTGCCCCCACAAAATGTATTTGGGGGGGATGCCTCTCGGGCTTCCGTTGTTGCCGTGCTTGTTCCTCATAGTATCGCCGTTCCGCTTTCGCTGCCTCTATCTCCTCTTGCGGACGGCGATACTCCCCAGCCTGCCTCCAGGGTCCCTTCCAGTCCACGATCTCCTCCCAAGTCCAGTCCTCCTGACCACGCTGTTTGGTCCGTTGGTGGTGGGATCTTCTGTAACTGTTGTCCAAAGGAGTAGACCAAGGTGCAGCGTGGTAAGTGTTCATCTTGATATTTATTTTTACTCAGAACACTTAAACAAAATAATAAACAATGGTAAATGACCGTCACGTCTTGCAGGCTATACTGAGCAGTACAAAAATAAGATCCCACAACTCGAGGGAAAAAGGGCTGCCTAAGTATGGTTCCCAATCAGAGACAACGATAGACAGCTGCCTCTGATTGGAAACCATACCTGGCCAAAACATAAAATAAAATACATAGAATGAAATAAAATACATAGAATGCCCACCCCACATCACCCCCTGACCTAATAAAATAGAGAAATAAACCGTCTCTCTCAGGTCAGGGCGTGACAATAAATCAAAGACTCTACCTGTTTAAATGGTATATAACTGGTTTCTAATGGTATACAACTGGTTTCTAATTGTATATAACATGTATCTAATGGTACCCGTTCAAAGGCACTTCAATATTTTGTCTTACCCATTAACTCCCTGAATGGCACACACACAATCCATGCCTCAATTGTCTCAAGGCTTAAAAATCCTTCTTTAATGTGTCTCCTCCCCTTCATCTACACTGATTGAAGTGGATTTAACCAGTGACACCAATAAGGGATCATAGCTTTCACCTGTATTTAGCTGGTCAGTCTATGTCATGGAAAGAGAAGGTGTCCTTAATGTTTTGTACACTCAGTGTATAGGGTGCCATTTGGGACGCAGACTGTATGTAATCAACGTCTCTAAGCTGTGAAAGGTACATGTGAGATGCCTGTGATACACTACCTGTGACAGTGGTTGAGCTGGTTGAGCAATGAGGCCTGTCGTGTTCTGGGGCCCCTGTCCAAGCACAGTGATGTATCGATCCTTTCAGACCTCCCTTCCCCAATGTACTCCACACTCCAGTTCTCTCTCTCTTTCGTTTTCCCACTCTGCTCTAATACCAGCTTCTGTCGTGTCTCCCCTTTCAGACCTCCCTTCCCCAATGTACTCCACACTCCAGTTCTCTCTCTCTTTCGTTTTCCCACTCTGCTCTAATACCAGCTTCTGTCGTGTCTCCCCTTTCAGACCTCCCTTCCCCAATGTACTCCACACTCCAGTTCTCTCTCTCTTTCGTTTTCCCACTCTGCTCTAATACCAGCTTCTGTCGTGTCTCCCCTTTCAGACCTCCCTTCCCCAATGTACTCCACACTCCAGTTCTCTCTCTCTTTCGTTTTCCCACTCTGCTCTAATACCAGCTTCTGTCGTGTCTCCCCTTTCAGACCTCCCTTCCCCAATGTACTCCACACTCCAGTTCTCTCTCTCTTTCGTTTTCCCACTCTGCTCTAATACCAGCTTCTGTCGTGTCTCCCCTTTCAGACCTCCCTTCCCCAATGTACCCCCTCGTTCTCTCTCACTCTCTCTCGTTCTCCCACTTCGCTCCAGGTTTTATCATTTCTCGCTTCATTCTCATTCACAGTTCACACCCCAGCAGCCTTCCCCACAAAGTAGACCCCACATGACTTAACGTCCTCAAAGGGAGTCCCCTGCTTGCTTTGTTTTTCTGCTCCACTATGTGATTGATGTGACTGATGTGCTGTATGTGTCAAGACTCCTGACAGTATGCAACGCTAGTGGAATGGTGGGTCTTCTTGGTGTTATCAACAGCAATTACTGTACAGAAACTATTACATCACAGACTGTTAGACTTTGTTAGTCTCTGGTGACAGACTGTTAGATTTGGTTCTATTAGTCTCTGGTGACAGACTGTTAGATTTGGTTCTATTAGTCTCTAGTGACAGACTGTTAGATTTGGTTCTATTAGTCTCTGGTGACAGACTGTTAGATTTGGTTCTATTAGTCTCTGGTGACAGACTGTTAGATTTGGTTCTATTAGTCTCTAGTGACAGACTGTTAGATTTGGTTCTATTAGTCTCTAGTGACAGACTGTTAGATTTGGTTCTATTAGTCTCTAGTGACAGACTGTTAGATTTGGTTCTGTTAGTCTCTGGTGACAGACTGTTAGATTTGCTTCTATTAGTCTCTGGTGACAGACTGTTAGATTTGGTTCTATTAGTCTCTAGTGACAGACTGTTAGATTTGGTTCTATTAGTCTCTGGTGACAGACTGTTAGATTTGGTTCTATTAGTCTCTGGTGACAGACTGTTAGATTTGGTTCTATTAGTCTCTAGTGACAGACTGTTAGATTTGGTTCTATTAGTCTCTGGTGACAGACTGTTAGATTTGGTTCTATTAGTCTCTGGTGACAGACTGTTAGATTTGGTTCTATTAGTCTCTGGTGACAGACTGTTAGATTTGGTTCTATTAGTCTCTAGTGACAGACTGTTAGATTTGGTTCTATTAGTCTCTGGTGACAGACTGTTAGATTTGGTTCTATTAGTCTCTGGTGACAGACTGTTAGATTTGGTTCTATTAGTCTCTGGTGACAGACTGTTAGATGTGGTTCTGTTAGTCTCTGGTGACAGACTGTTAGATTTGGTTCTGTTAGTCTCTGGTGACAGACTGTTAGATTTGGTTCTGTTAGTCTCTGGTGACAGACTGTTAGATTTGGTTCTATTAGTCTC